>NC_045623.1:107931841-108234565 GCF_009829155.1 Mustela erminea | reverse complement strand
AAACAAAACCACAGCAAAGCCCAGATTTAGGGGGGAAATCAGTGTAATGTTGCAACCAGCGCACATGACGCCGTGGCGGTGAGCCCGAGAGCCGTGCATAGAGTTGCTGAGAGACGGTCCGCCGGCGTGTCTTCCGTGCTCCAGTCGCTGGGCTGTGCCCCCCGCCCCCGAGGCACGACTTGAGGACGAAGCAGGCTCCCGGCCCCACCTGCGTCAGCCTCCTGCACCTCAGGGAACCCCAGAGGGGCGGGTGAGCCCCATAGGCTGTGAGGACACACACGTACAGATGCGCAGAGACACACACACACACATGCATGAACAGAGAGAGACGCCACAGCAACAACCAGCTCCGTGTCCAAGTTGGCCCCAGTTCCATGCCAGCCCTGTGACAGCCATTCCCAGCTCTGCGGAGGAAGTGCCAGAGACTAGTATGTGACATGGCCTCCTTGGCCCGATGGTCCTGCAGAGGCTGGGTCTCCTGGACAAGCCCAGGCCGGCGGGGGGCCGCGAGCCCTGTTTCATCACAGCAGCCCATCATGTCCCCCGCCCAGTGCACGTGTGTGCCCCCTCCCTCCAATCTGGAGCCGAGTGGGTCCTGAGGGCCAACGGGCCAGGGACGTCCAGGCAGCAGGACCCCGCAGGGTGGGCCCCCAGGAGGGAATGGAGGGGAGGGTCCTGAGGCCTGACTGTGTCACGAAGAGCCTTCCCTGACGGACACGGGCGTGCGGCTCGGTCGGCAACGACCCCTGCACCTCTGCCCGGGTTACACGAAACCAGGATCACTCTTTCCGTAGGATGACACAGTCACCTTTCTTTTGTGCATTTCCTTCTCTGTCCTGATGATGGGCTGTGAAACTTTCTGCTCCAAACCTTTGGCCAGAGGACAGGGGCTCTTTTCCCGGACGAGGCCGAGGGGGCGGATGAGGACCTGGTCCCTTCACGGGCCGATCTCCCGAGTCGGGCCTCCCCTCCGGGCACGGGGTGCTGGGAGGCAGGGGACAGTGTGTCTCCGTGAGCAGAGCGGGGTCATGGTAAGGGAGTGGGCTATCTGCCTGCGGGTGAACGGCAGGACGTGTGTCCCCTGCGGAGAACGGATTCCCAGCGGCACCGCGTGCCGTGGGCCCCTTCGGCAACGCCCGGCAGGTGGAAGTGGAAGGGCCGGTGGGGGCTGGGCCGGCTGTGCTCGGTCCGGCCAGGTTTTTTCCCAGAGCACGTCCCAGAGATGTTGGACCCGGGGGCGGCCCTCGCTGGGGCAGTCTGGTGGGGCGCCAGCGGTCAGCGGGGTCTCGGTCACGCGATAGGCTCGTGGGGGGACATGACAGCTACGCGTGCGGGCCTGCCCCCCCGTTCTCCGACGACCTCTCTGTCTTCGCCTGTCCCAGGCGGCCGTGGGTCTGGGGTAGCTGCCGGCCTGCTTCGAAATGCGGTTCAGCACTCACCGCTTTGTGACCACGGGAGCGTCGTCCGGTCACTCTGTGACTCAGTTTCCTCATGTGAAAGCTGTAGAAAATGTGAAAAACCTAGAAAGTGTAGGAAAGCAGCTGAGAGCCCGACGAAGGGGTCAGGCTGGTGGGGATGAAAGCGAGAGCTGATGGCCAGGGAGCGTGACGGGCTCGCCTGCCTTCCGCTGCCCAGACTGTCTGCCGCCACAGCGTGGCCGCGTCCATGCCGCGCAGCAGCCCGGTCGCCTTCCCTGCCTGAAGCCTGTGGCATGTCAGCAGCCAGGGCCTGGGGGCTCTTGGGGAGTCAGGGCTGCCGTGGGGACAGGAGGGTCAAGGGAAAGCCCATGGCCTGTGACCCCAGGGGGCACCGGTGGCCACACCCTGGGGCTCAGCTTGTCCTTCTGGCCTCGTACTGGCTGCTAAACTCTGGGATCCCTGAGAGGCAACCCTGTCCGCAGCTCCCGGGCCTTGACCCCTGGCCCCAGTCCCAGCAGCTTTGGGGCTGGAGGCTGCAGCTGCCCTCAGGGCTCTGGACTGCATGTCGTGTGTATGTGTGTCACGCGTACACGCATGTTGCTCTTGGCTTCTCAGGCTTCGGGTGTTTCCCGCGTGACTGTTTTTAAGGCTCTGTCCAGACCACAGCGTGGACACCCGGGCCACTGCCTCTTGTGGTTGTGCGGTTTTCCCAGCACGCTCCCCCTGTCCCCCACCCCCGCAGGAGGCCACACCGTCCACCTGCTCGAGGAAGCCGACGGGGAGCGGGAAGCAGGCGTCCGCAGAACGAAACTCACCGCGGCCAGAGTCCACGCCGGTGCCGGAACGGTGGACACGTCCCCGTCCCCTCAGAGGACGAGGCTCCTGTCCCCACGCACTCACCCAGCTCAGGCTCCTTCCTCACTCCTGCGTACTCGCGGGGCGCGCGGTGGAAGGTCATCTCCTTCTCCCTGCCATCGCTCTGACCGCCGTCGAGGTAGCAGTCTCTGTGCGCGTGGGCCGGTGACGCGGTCCCTCCCGGGCGTGCAGCTGCTCTGTGGCCCTGATCGGACGCCACCTCCCGGTGCCCGGGTGTCTGGCTCGCGCTCTCTCCGCGCTGTTCACCGGCCGCGGTGTCCCTCACGCCACGGGCACCGTTATCTCCTCCTTGTGCTCTTATGCCTGTTCCTGCTTTTAATTCGGACACAGCCAAACCCCTCGACCCCCAGCCGCACGCGAAGACGTTAGAACTAATGGAAGAAGCATTTACCGCCCCAAGGGGACAATGATCCCGTCATTTTCTCGCGCGACCGAAGCCCTACTTGCCTGTCTCACACCTGGAGCCGTCCTGCCGCAGGGGCGCCTGGGGAAGAACTGATTTCCTCCCCGCGCGTTGTTTTCCGCACTCGTCCACGGGACTCCCCATCTTCTCTGCAGGACGAAACAGCGTGAGCTGGACCTCTGAGCCCGGTGGCCGCGGCGCCGCTCTGCCTCGGGCGCCCCCATCTCCTCCCCGCGGCGAGCGTGAGAAGCACCGTCCTTCCTGCCGCGCCTCTCAGGCGTCGCTGCTGGTCAGTGTGGGGCTGACCTCTCTTCAATGCAGAAGCTCGCTGGACTTTCTTACTGTGTGGCTGTTGATGCTGTTCGTCTGTTAGTCACTTAGCATTTCTGCAGAGCTGACCGCTAGAGAGGCGGCATTCTTATTTTCGTCTTCGTTCTCACTTTATTCCTTTTGCATTTTTATTCCTATGAGTAGGGATAGGTCCGTCCTTTCCCTCCAACTCTTAGATGTCTTACGTCCTGTCTGTGTCTCACTGAGGAGGCAGGACCGTCCAGCCCCACTGACCGGTGGGGAGGGCAGGTGTCCTTGCTGTGTCCCTGATCACGGAGAGAATGCTTCCAAACCCTCCCACTGAATGAGAAACCTGCTCTTGCTGTTTTGAAGACCAACTTCATCAAGTCAAGAAAGCTTGTGCTTTTAGTTCTCTGAGAGTCTTTAGAGAGCCAGGACGCGCTGACCTCTGGCAAACACGCACTTGGCACCGTCGTTTTTCCCATAGTCCACTATCGTAACGACCATTTCTGAATGGAAACCACCTTTGCATTCCTGGGGTAAACCACTTTTTTAAAGATTTTATTTATTTATTTGACAGACAGAGATCACAAGTAGACAGATCACAGGCAGAGAGAGAGGGAGAAGCAGGCTCCCCACTGAGCAGAGAGCCCAATGCGGGGCTCGATCCCAGGACCCTGGGAACATGACCTGAGCCCAAGGCAGAGGCTTCACCCACTGAGCCCCCAGATGCCCCGGGATAAACCATTTTTGATCACACTGTATCTTTTCCAACATTTTATTACGATAAAGTTTAATTTGTTAAAGGTAATTAACTTATTGGTCCCGAGCCCTAACAGACGTGCAACACTGCGTCTGAGGTCGGTACCACACGTCAGCTTGACGGTGTGTGCTGTGGCGGGACTGGCCGGCGTCTCACCCAACTATCGTTTGATGTTTGTGGTGACAGCAATGAGTACCTCATCTCTTAGTGACCCTGAGTTATGTGATGAGGATTGTTGTGCACAATCATTGTTTTGTGCACATTTTATTTCTTCCTGATGCACATCAAGGTAGGCTCGTTTTTCCCTGAAGCGCTCGGCACAGGCATCATTCACTAGAGTTCAGTATTTACAACAACTTTGCCAAATGCACACCCTTGTGTGACCCAAACCCCAACGGAGATCCAGGACAATCGCCCCAGAAAGCCTCCCCCTGTTTCTCCCAGCCCCCAACCCCACCCAGAGACAAAAGTAGCTCTGATTTTCCCCACCATATACTGGTTTTGCCTGTTCTAGAACCTCACATAAACTGGGTGACATGGTACGTACCCTTTGTGTCTGGCTTCTTTCAAAAGAGGGAACCTGGGTGGCTCAGTCGGTTAAGTATCCAAGTCCTGGTTCTGGCTCAGGTCGTGATCTTGGGGTCATGGGATCGAGCCCTGCCTGGGGCTCCGTGCTGAGTGTGGAATTGGCTTCAGATTCTCTCTCCCTCTCTGCTCCTCCTCTCTCTCTCTCCCTGAAATAAATAAATCGTAAAACACACAAAGAAACGAACACAGGTTGTGAGATCCGCGGTCCCTCCGGTGCCACGGCTGAAGAGTGCTCCGTCCCCCCGCACACCAGCTTGCTGACCCATCCTCCCGCAGATGGACCCGCGGGTGTTTCTGTTTCTCAGATATGATGAATAAAATTGCTGTGAGTGTCCTTGTACAGGTCATTTTGTAGACATACGCTTTCATTTCTCTTGGGTAAAGGTCTCAGGGCAGGACTGCCGGGTCGTGGGGCAGCTGCATGCTTCGATGTATAAGGAACCGCCAAACTTTCCCCCAAAGGCCCCATCGGCGCCCTGTGGGAGCTCCAGCAGCCCCACACTCTGGCAACATTTGGACTTCCCCATCTTTTCAACTACAGCCGTTCCTGCGAGTGTATTTTAAAATGTGCTGTGGGATCCAGTTAGCTAATATTTCATTCAAGACTTTCATACCCGTGTGTATCAGGACAGCGGATCCCGTATTGCCCTTATCCAGATTTGGGACAAGATGGTTGCCAGCCTCTTAAAATGAAACATGCTGTTTTTTACCTCTATTACGGTTTTCTGGAAAAGTTTACATAAGATAAGAATTATCTGTCCCTGGAAAGAGGCTGTTAGCTGTTTTGGCATAAGGTGCTTTTTCTGAGAGAGGTGAACACTTTGATTCCCACTTTAAATCTAAGTTTTTTGTTTCTTCGTGGGCCAGGCTTGGCACCTCATCTTTTCCCAGAAAATACATTCATTTGATCTCAGCGTCTTCCTTCAATATCCTTGCCTCCATCTTAGCTGAGCGTAAGGAGAGATCTGGGAACCCGCAGGGGCCAGGAGCTGGGAAGGAGCTGGTCCCTGAGGCCAGAGTGTTGCAGCGACTGATGGGGGCTTCCAGAAGGAGGTGAGTCCTGGGGTGGGCTCTGAGCTCCAGACCCCGCCACCTTCCAGACATCCCCCTCCTCCCAACCCTAGAGGACCTGATGATATATAAAGGGGACCAGAAAGATGCACTTGGAATCGCTCAAGTCTGTAGGAACTTCGGAAGACTCCTCAGGGGCCTCCCCTGGGGAAAGGGTGCAGTGACACCTGCCTCAGGTGTGTGCAGAGAATCACATGGATTGGGACACCTGCCCCAGGCCTGCACAGGAGACAGGGGGACTGTGGTGTCTGCCTCAGGTATATACTAGGAGCGGGTCAATTCATTGGGAAGTAGGTGAAAAACAACCCACGGCACGTGTGTATTTCCTCACATTTGTTTCCTGTCTTCCTCTCAGGAAATACTGCAGGAGTGAGGTTCTGAAGGCTTGCTTTCTTCTTTTTAAAGTCTCTGAATTTGAGGCCATGAGATCCTGAGCCAGAGGTCCCTGGAAGCTTCTTGGTGCTCTTCAAAACCACACCAGTGTGCCACCTGCCCCAGGCAAGTGTGAAGCCATGTGTCCCTCAGAGCAGGCCATCAGTGCATGACCCCCTCCTGCCCACAATGGGTCCCAGCTTGCTATCCGAGTTTCCAGGCCTTGTGCAGGGTCAGAAACCCAAGCTGAGGTTCTTGGCGAGATGAAGAGAGATGAATTCAGAGCCTCCCAGATGTTTGCCGTTGGTGGGATTCAAATGAGACCCGCGATACGTCGATAGTCTTGTATCAGGGTGAATCTTGGGGCTTCCATAATCGTACTGGATTATGTAAGATGCTGGCCTCAGGACAAGTCGAGCAGAAGGTATATCGGACCTCTGTGTGCTCCTCTGCAGCTGTTCCAAGAGTAAAATCATAACACAAATAGCTGTTTTAATGACTAGGCATGGGAAACCAGGAATATATGTCCCATGACCACGACTAACCAGTAATTAGAAATAGACCTGGTGCGCCTGGGTGGCTTAAGTCTCTGACTCCTGGTTTCAGCTCAGGTTATGATCTCAGGGGCTTGAGATCGAGCCCTGCACCAGGCTCCACACCATGGTGGAGTCCACTTAAGACTTCCTCGGCCTCTCCCTCGGCTCCTCCATGCTGCTCACTCACTGTCTCAAGCAAATAAATAAATCTTAGAAAAGAAAAGAAATAGACCCAGAAATGAAATAATTAAAACACAAGAAATGAATGTTAAAAGAACTCTTACAAGTCAAACGTGTGTTATCAAAAAGGTAGAAGAAAACATAAATAAGATGGGGGAGAAAACAGAAGATACAGAAAAGAGCCAAAATGAACCAGAGATGAGAAAATGCATAATCGGAGGTGGGAAAGCACACAGAATGGGATCAACAGTGGATTAGATACAGCAGAACCATTTTTCAACGATCAGTGGGATATTTTAAGAGAGCAGTAGACAGTTTCCAAAATGATATGCAAAGAAAAATGACTGAAAAAAATCAACAGAGCAACAGTGATCAGGAAGCAACGTAACAGACCTATCGCTGAGATCTCTGATGGGGGCAAGAGATGAAGGACAGAGAAGTATCTGAAGACATAGCTGCTGAAAATATTCAAAATTCCATTAAAAAAATGCTATAAGCTCAAAGGTCCACTATGTCAATGAACTCCAAATAGAAAAAAAGACAAGAAGAAAGTCATCACAAAGTACATCATATTCAAATTGATAAGGTGATAAAGGGAAAAATCGGACAAGTAGCCAGAGAATATAAGACATATTATGTACTGGGCGCCTGGGTGGCTCAGTGGGTAAGGCCGCTGCCTTCGGCTCAGGTCATGATCTCAGGGTCCTGGGATCGAGTCCCGCATCGGGCTCTCTGCTCGGCAGGGAGCCTGCTTCCTCCTCTCTCTCTCTACCTGCCTCTCTGCCTACTTGTGATCTCTCTCTGTCAAATAAATAAATAAATAAATCTTAAAAAAAAAAAAAAAGACATATTATGTACAGATGAAGGAAGAAAGTATATGAATAAAATTCTCATCAGAAACCACACGAGGTGGGGCTCCTGGGTGGCTCCGTGGGTTAAGCCTCTGCCTTTGGCTCAGGTCATGATCTCAGGGTCCTGGGATCGAGCCCCACATGGGGCGCTCTGCTCGGCAGGGAGCCTGCTTCCTCCTCTCTCTGCCTGCCTCTCTGCCTGAGTGTGATCTCTGTCTGTCAAATAAATAAATAAAATCTTTTAAAAAAGAAAGAAAGAAAGAAGAAACCACACGAGGCAGAAGACAACGGAGAGGCTGCTTTAAGGTACTGAAGAAAGAAAATAGTCAACCTAGAATTCTATACTCGGCAAAAATATGTTTCAAAATGAAGGCAAAATAGATAACTTTTAAGCCAAAATCAAACCTGAGAGACTTTATGGTCAGCAGACTAACCCTATAATAAGTATTACATAACATTTTTCACACAGAAGGAAAATTACATCAGATGGAAATATAGACTTACACAGGGAATGAAGAATACTGGAAGAGTTAGATATGTGGGTAAATATAACAACATTTAAAGTAATCTTTAAATTTAACACATAATTAACTTCTCAAAGGAAAATAACAATATATTGAGTTTTTGAAAATAACAATATATTGAGTATATTGAGCCAAGGTTTATAAGGTGAAGATGCAAAATCCATGACAAGAGTACAGAAGACAGAAGAGGAGAGAAATGGAAGCACATTACTGTAAGTTTTTGAATTATATGTGAAGGGAAATGGCATTATTTGAAAGCACTTTGATAAATTAAAGATGTATATTGTAAACTAGAACAATCACTAATGTGGAATGAGACAGCTAATAAACCCATAGTGGAGGTAAAATGGATATTTGATAACATTCATTTAATTCAAGAGGACAGAAAAACAAGAACAGCAAACAAATGAGACAAAAGGGAAATAAAATATAAGATGCTATATTTAACCCCAAACATTTGTATAATCATATTAAATGTAAATGGTCTAAACATTCCAATTTAAAAGCAGAAAATTTCAGATTGAATTTAAAAAAATCAAGACCCAAATATATGGTATTCACAAGAAACCTGGTTTAAATGCAAATAGCATAGATAAATCAGAAATAAAAGAATGGAAAAGACACACCACATAAACACCAGTCAAAAGAAAGCAGGAGCTGTGATATTAATATCAATAAAGAATAAGAAATATCACTATGGATGAGGAAAAATTTCAATGATAAAGGAGTCAATTCTTTAAGAGGACACAGTGGCCCTAAATATGTATGCACTTGACAATAATGAAATACACTTCCTTTCCATGTGCACACAAGGGTCACCAAGAGAAATTGCAGTATGGCCATAAAACAAGTCCCAGCATATTTAAAAGGACCAAAATCATACAGAGTACATTTTCTGATGACAATAGAATTAAACTAGAAATCAATAACAGAGAGCAGACAGAAATCCCCAAATATTTGGAAACTAACACATTTCTGAATAATTCATGGGCCAAAAAGTAAATCACAAAGAAGTTAGGAAAGATTTTGAACTGAATAAAAATAAAAAGACACAATACTTTGAAATTTGAGGGGTGCAGTGAGGCAGTTCTTAGAGGAAAATCTTTGACATTAAATTCTTATATTAGAAAAGACGAAATATTTCAGATTAGTAAACCTATGCTCCCTTTTGAAATAACTATAAAATGAAGAAAAGGTGAAACCCAAAGTCAGAAGAAAGAAATAATAATGAGAAAAAATAAATGAAATAGAAAGAAGAAAAATAATAGAGAAGAATCAATAAAACCCAAACCTGTTCTTGAACAGATTTATTGATAAACCTCTAGCCAGACTAATCAGGAAGACAGAAGACACAAAATTATCAAAGTAAGAAATGAAAGACCGTCACTACCAAGCCTATAGACAATAAAAGGGTAATAAGGGAAAGCTACAAACAGCTTAATGCTAATCATTTGAAAACTGAGATGAAAGGTATCAGTTTCTTGAAAACCACAAAATATCAACATTCACTTTGGGAAGAAATAGGTACAGATAACATATTTGTCTATGTGGAAAATACAAGGGACACTGCAAAAAAGCTGTAAGAGCTCATATATGAGTTTAGCAAGAGCGCAACATACAAAAGGTCAAGGTACAAATATTCAATGGATTTTACATGCTAACACTGAATAATTGAACATTGAAATTTTAAGAAATTAACAATAGAATAAATTTATGATATACTTAGAAATCAATTTAATCAAAATGGTGTAGTGCTCATAAACTGAAAACAACCAAATATTGCTGAAACAAATTAAAGACCTAACTAAATGGAGGTAGGGCACCTGGGTGGCTCAGTCCGTTAAGCCTGGAACTCTTGGTTTCGGCTCAGTTGTGATCTCAAAGTTGTGAGACCAAGCCCGAGTCAGGCCCTGTGCTCAGGTGGGAGTCTGCTTGAGATTCTCTCTCTCCCTCTGCCCCCGTTCCCGCTTAAATAAATAAATAAATAAATAAAAATATATACCATGTTCATGGAAGTTTCAGTAGTGTTAGAATGAAAACTCTTCTGAAATTAATCTATAGATTCAATGCAATTAACAGCACAAAAATCCCAGAATGCCTTCTGATAGAAATTGACAAGCTAGTCTTAATGTTTGTGTGGAAAAATAAAAGCCCTAACCGATTTTGAAAATGAAGAAAACGTTTGGGAGGCATACTGTATCTCAAAGTTTATCATAAAGCTAGAATAATCAAGACTGTAGTATTGGTGAAATAATACATACATAGATCAACAGAACAGAATCCACAAATAGATCCACACATATTTGGTCAATTAATTTTTGACACGGTTGCCAAGACAATTCAAGGGGGGGAATCATCAACTTTTCAACAAATGATGTAGGAAAAATTGGACATTCACATGCTAAAAAATAAATTTCAACACTTACTTCACATGACAAAAACAACAAACTCAAAATAGATCCTAAATCCCAATATAAGAACTAAAACCATAAAACTTTAAGAGAAAATATGGTAGAAAATCTTGGTGACCTTGGGTTAGGCTAAAGAGGACAGAAACAAAAGCACTAATTATAAATAAACTGTATAAGTAAACCAAACTTTCACTATAAATAAGCTGGAAGAAAACCCAGTGTATTACTAAAATTTTAAAGTTTCTTCTTCAAAAGACACTCAAGAAAATGCAAAGAAAAGTCAAATACTGGGAGAACATATCTACCAATCTTAGATCTGGGGAGAAGACATTGGATGATAAAATGTCGGGGGAACGGTAGGGAAGGACCCAGCATCTGGCACCCTGGCACCACAACCAGGGGTCCTGACCCAGCACGGCTGAGTATTTTGATGTTATACTCAGTGCCGTTGAATCTTCTAGTGAATTTCCATTTTCCAAGCAGCCAAGCCTCTCCTCAGGCACTCTCACGGGCGAGGGGGTCCTACCTGGGCTAGGCTGCCCTCTCTTTGCGCTACACTCATCATGGTTGGCAAAGTCCCTAATCATCACTGAGACAAAGAGGGCAGGTGAACCTGAGTCCCCTCCCTCCCACCCACCCAAGTTGGGTGGTCAGATTGTCTGTCAGCATGTGGTCCCCTATCATTCTGGACACTTGTCCTCTTGGCTGAACGTTGCAAAATGTCACCCATCATTTGCGTCTCTGGGAGATGTATTGTTCCCCTTGCTGGCCCAGGCTGGGGTGAGGGGCAGCTGGACAAACGCCTGAGGCACCTTTGGAAGAAATCCACCTTCAAGGCATGAGGGTAAATGATCATGATGTAGTTATTCTGGCAGAATTTGGAGGAAAAAAAATAATGTAGCCTTTATAAGGGAGTCAGCTGACTATTTTACAATTTTCCCCCAAATCGACCGAGCCGTTTTCACAACATAAAATGAGCAAAACAATGTAATTACTTCAAGGTGTCCTTCACCTCGAACTCACTGGAGGCTCACAGCTTAGGGGTTTTAAAAAAATACATATATTTAAAGCAAATATTATTGCAAATGACTACTTTGTAATTTGGATTAATTGCTTTTGGTTTTTTCTGGAAATAAAATCTTTAAGGCAAACCCATAAAAACCCTGGAGCTCAGGGCAGCTGTTCCTGTAGTGCCTCATTTACATAGAGCTCAGAGCTGCCCCACAAGGGAGCCTGATGGGTCACAGGGTCCCCTACATAAGGTCTAAGACCCTGAGGGAGGCAGTGCTATGCTCAGCAGATCACAGGTAAGGGCAGCTCCAGCACACACCAAGGTGTCTGTTTATACCCAACTGGAATGCTAGTCTATGGGTTGTTCCTCAAGGGTGGTCCCAAGACCCTACCCCAGGAATGGTCCAGGAAGGACCCTACCTGGTTGTCCCTCAAGGGTGGTCCCAAGACCAGAACCCAAAGGTGATCCAGTAAGGACCCTACATGGTTGTCTCTCAAGAGTGGTTCCAAGACCCTAAGCCAGGGGTGGTCCAGGAAGGACCTACACTACTCGCTCTTCAGGGTGAGGTTAGAGGCTCAGCCCGACCCTGCTGGGTCAGCTTCAGGGACCCACCCAAGGCAGAATATGCCCCCTTGGGGCTGGGAAGAGCTGGGATCTGGCATGCCCTCAGTCATATAAAACGAGGCAGTGCGCAGGTTGGGGCAGGAGAGGGTGTACAGGAAAGCTGAAGATGGAAGAATCCTATGCTCCAGGGAACCTCCCCTGGGCTTTCCTTGAAACATCCTGGATTTGAGGTTTATCCTGACACAGGAGTCTGGTAAGACCCTTTCCCAGGGAGGAGTCTGAGCATGGTCATGGGAGGAGGTGGGTTTTTAGGAATTTTTAGGAATTAGTTAGAGGGGCATGTGCAGTGCTGCAGGGACACAAGAAAGACAAAGACAGGGCAAAGTCCATTCAGATACCTCTGAGAAACTTGCTAGTAACTTCAGCAGAAGGAGGGATAAAAACAGACTGGCAGGAGCAGGTTCCAGAGGTCCCATGACTGCCACTCACCTTGTCCCTTCAAACTTATCATTTTATTTGTTCTGAGAAGCAGCCCTGAGAGGTGGGCTCATCTTATCAGGTTTCCTTTCCTGGGTCCTGAGCCCAGGGTCTCACAGCTCTGAAGGACAGACACAGGTACTGTGTTTCCTACAGGTGCACCTGAGCAGAGGTGAGGGGGAGCAGATCGGAGCCCCGAGAGCTTGGAACCAGTAACCGATACAGGGCGTGTATCCTGACTGATGTCACGGTAGAACTTACACTTCGGGCAGCTAGAGGGGAAGAACAGGGGCCTGGGTCGAGTCATCCCTGTTGCTAATGTGGGCTCTGATCTTGAGGAAATTCTACCCCTGCTCTCTTGTAGGCCTCAGTTTCCCAGTTCATTTCCAGTTTTGTCGTGAAACTCAGTTTCCTTGGTTCACTGGGCAGGGAGTTCATTTATCTACCTGTCCATCCACCTCCCTGTCTAATCATCCGTCCATCCATCCGTCCATCCGTCCGTCCATCCATCCGTCCATCCGTCTGTCCGTCCATACATCCGTCCATCTGTCCGTCCATCCATCCATCCGTCCATCCGTCCATCCGTCCGTCCATCCATCCATCCGTCCGTCCATCCATCCGTCCGTCTGTCCATCCGTCCATCTGTCCATCCATCCGTCCGTCTGTCCATCCGTCCATCCGTCCATCCATCCGTCCATCCATCTGTCCGTCCATACATCCGTCCATCTGTCCGTCCATCCATCCATCCGTCCATCCGTCCATCCATCCATCCGTCCGTCCATCCATCCGTCCGTCTGTCCATCCGTCCATCCGTCCATCCATCCGTCCGTCCGTCCATCCATCCATCCATCCATCCGTCCGTCTGTCCATCCATCCATCCGTCCGTCCATCCATCCGTCCGTCTGTCCATCCGTCCATCCGTCCATCCATCCGTCCGTCCGTCCATCCGTCCATCCATCCATCCATCCGTCCGTCTGTCCATCCGTCCATCTGTCCATCCATCCGTCCGTCCGTCCATCCGTCCATCCATCCATCCATCCGTCCGTCCGTCCATCCGTCCACCCAAAACCGTTGTTCATCTCCCGTGTGCCATGCTCTGCTAGACCCCGGAGAATAAAAGGAAACAAAATGGGCAAGAAGTTCACCCTCTTGGCCCTGAGGGTTGCATGGGGGGATAGACCATGGGCCGGGGACTAGCTAGGAAGCCTCTGCAGTAAGAGTGCAAGAGAGAGATGGAGGTGGCCTGAAGAGGCTGGTGGCAGAGGGCCCCGGGAGCAGCCAGGGCCCAGCAGTAGAAAACAGCTGCCCTCTTTGGTGGGGAGTCAATCTGTGTTCTGGGCCAGACCACCCCTTGTGTCCTGGCCATGACCCTCTCTTGGCTGGCTACTTCTGGGCAGACCCTAAGGTCCTCAAAGACTCATAAGCAGGGGCATGGGGGCAAAACCAGCCCCACGCAGGTGGCTCAGGAGGAGGAAGCGATGGCTACCATGGCTGCGCCAGACCTGGAGGGAACCAGGGAGTAGTTAGGGCCCTAGGGAGCCCCCGGACTCCTGCCCTGGAGAACCTGCATGTGGGGGCAGGAAGGAAGATGAGGTTCATCCCAGGCTGTGCCTGCAAGGAAGAGCCGGGATGACCTTAGCCCTGCCACAGGGAGGGGAAAGGTGTAGAAAACTCATTCAGCCCCTCAGGCCATTGTGCCCCAACCCCACTTCCAGAGGGGGCTGGGCAGGAGGCAGTCAGCCTTCAGGTCCTTCTGTCCACAGATGCCTCCCAACCCAGGACTTCTCTCTACAGACGCCTCCTAACCCCAGAGCCCCTCACCCTGCTCTGCGCCAATGCGGGGTGGCTGTCAGCCTGTGGTTTCCTCTGGTGGGAGCCCGTTGTGCCTGGGCATATAGCCACAGTCCATGCAGGTACTGGGAGACACAGAGAACGAGAGACGATCCTCCTGGATCGGAGGGCTTCCTGGAGGAGACGGCCTTGCAGCTCTGGTAAACTCCGTTTCTTTAGAGCTCACAGGGCTGCACCCTCTGTGTCTGTGTGCAGGGTGGGTTCCGCTGGTGGAACAGAAAGTCTGGACCATTGGTTGGGTTTGTGCAGAGCCCCGAGTGGTGGATTTGTGGGTACCCAATGGCTAAGTGATGCCTTTGAAGCCTGGGCCGCTTCTACAGGAAGGGCCCCTCTGTAAGTGCTCTCCTGCCTGTATCCACAAGCCCCCCTTTATCCCAGTGGGCATGCGCTCCTGCGGTTTGTGTGTGAAGCCTGCACCAGCAATGTCCGGCAGCTACATCCCCTGAGAGCAGAGCACAGGCTCCTGGAGCTCATCCTGTCGCTTCTGAGCAGTGTGATCCCGGGGTCAGGAGGGCGCCTTCTTCAAGGAGGTTTTCTTTCTAGTGAGGGCTGGGTTCCTTTCCTGGAACCTGTCCGAGGTTGGTCTAGGGTTGAGGGCCGGGGCAGGTGTGGGGTTCCTGCTGCCTCAGGGTCTCCCTGGGAGGAACTGCTGGGAATGCTTGGGTGTCCCAGCCTGGCCATCTTCGGGGGAGCAGACCCAATTCTAAGGGTGTGGGGGGAAGCTAGTCTCTGCCTTCAAGCTTTCAACAAAGGGCCCCTAGTTTTCCCACTTGGATAGGGTTCTGCCACATCCCCTGTGCACTCCTGGGATTGGGGACACGGGGAAGTCAAGGACCTGGGAAGAACGGGAGCCCTCAGGACCCCTCAGGCTGGAGCCTCTGGGAAAAGTGAGCAAAAGCTCAAATATAAAGCAATTTGTTCACGTGATGAGCAGGGTCTTCTGAGGAAATACCCACGCCCTTGCCACGGGGTGTGTGGAGGGGATCCGATCAGACCCATGTGGCTTCAGGGAGGTCAGAGCCAGGAGGGAGAGGGCAGAGGTATGAGAGGGAGAACCTGTCCCCCCAAAGGAGATCTCCAAGGAGGCCCCCCTCTGAAGAAGTCCACAGCCCTCTGCAGAGGAGCAAACGCAATTCCATGTCCCCAGCAAGGCATGGGAAGCACCACTGGCAACACCACATGGGAAGCACCACTGGCAACACCACTGGGACAACCTGGCAAGGCGGAAACAACGGGGTACCCATCTGTGGATGGGTGGACGCACAGAGCGGGGTCTGTGCACACACTGGCATAGCAGTCAGCCTGAAGAAGGAAGGAAGAAGACCACCCTGTGGGAAGACCTCAGGGACAGTGTGCTGAGAGAAAGAGCCAGACACAGAAGGACAAACACCGTGTGGTCCCAGTCCCTGGAGGTCCCCAAGGGAGTCAGATCCATAGAGACAGGAAGTGGAAAGGTGGAAACCAGGGACTGGGGAGGGGGCAGGCAACTTAGTGTTCAGAGCTGTGGTCTGGGAAGATGAGAAGTTCTGTGGAGGACGGTGATGGTGGCTGCACGGCAGTGTGAGTGTGCCTAATGGCCCTGAACCGGACGCGTAAAAATGGTCAGAAGGTCACTTCTACGTGTATTGTACCATAATTGCAAATGCCACTGACAAAAAGCCCAGCCTGGCAGCGGCTGGGATCAGTCCTCTGCACCCAGCTCCCGTCTTCCCTGAGCATCAGGACCTTCGGGCAGAGCAGCCCAGAGGCATGTGCGTTTCTCACACCTGCAGTGGGGCGACAAGGGCCCAAACAGGTGTGACCTGCTCCAGGGCACAGGGAGGCTTCGGAGGACCGGCCATGGTAGGCGGCTCGTTCCAGGGCCCGCATTCCCATGCACCCTTCTATCTCGGGTTGATGTCCAGGGCCAGATGCCCCTCCCTCATCAGAACAAGTTGGGAAACTGAGTCCGAAGCTCGGAGCATGCCCCCAGTCTCCCAAACCCTGGGCGAAAAGAGGCTTCAACTCAGAACTTAAATCAATATTTGGAAAATTAAGTTTTATTTAAAGCCCATCCCAAATCCCAATGTGTGGTGTTGGCATTGCCAACATGAGTTCAGGAGAAGCTTCTGGGAGGTAATGACATCTGAGCCAGCTCTTGAAGGACAGGTAGCACTTTGTTCTTCATTTCAAACATGGTAACAATTTCATGACTAATGTATAGTCACTGAAGAAAAACTGGCAGGCATGGCATCACAAAGAAAAAAATTATAATACCCTGAAATCTCATCACTCGGTTTAGACCACTGTGCATGTATTTCTACTTGTATTCCTAAGGGTCCTCCCCATCCCGTGCTTCAAGGACATACCAGTACAGGGAACACGCTTGCGTCTACACCATCGTGTCATTGTCCACACAGCAGTCCATGCACAGACCCAACAGACACGGCTCAGCTCTTTGTGGCTGGAATGTGCCACGGTGGGGGGAGCTCCAGGGAATCCGCTGGCCAGGACCCAGAAAAGTCCCCTCCGAGCCCCTGGACCCTGCACAGCGTGTGGACACAGCCTTCTAAAGTGGTTGCACAGGAACTAATGAAAGGAGTTGGAATGATACAGTGACCCCAAATGTTGCTGGGTTCGGATGGCAGATTAAAGACACTGAATAAACCCGTCTCCAAAGCCCACTTCAACTACAGAAAGAGATCTTAAGAGACATCTGCCCATGAGGGTGGAGAGCACAGGGAAGGGCAGGGAAGCTGCAAATTTCGGAAAGCTCACTTGCAAAGAGACCCACAGTGACTGGCCCACAGACCAGAAAGAGAGACAGTTCTGCAGAAGGTGAGCTTTTACCGGAATTCAAAGAGCAGGGGCGCCTGGGTGGCTCAGTCGTTAAGGCTCTGCGTTAGGCTCAGGTCATGGTGCCAGGGTCCTGGGATTGAGCCCCGCATCGGGCTCCCTGCTCGGTGGGAAGCCTGCTTCTCCCTCTCCCTCTGCCCCTGCTTGTGTCCCCTCTCTCACTCTCTCTCTCTCTCTCTCTGTCAAATAAATAAAATAATAATAATAATAATAATAATAATAATAATAATAATAATAATAATACAAAGAGCATCCCAAACTCAGGACTGGCCGTAAAAACAAGCCCGAGATGAGGGGTGCAGGGTTGGCTGCCATCAGAGAAGCCAGAATGAAAGGTGGTCATGAGGGAGACAGATTCCTAGATGCTCCCCCAGCCCCCACCCCTCTCCAGCTCATGGAATGTCCAAAGGCCTATTTCCAGGAATGCAGGCATTCCTGACATTGACTGTGGAGACCCCAACTTGGATCCCAGGGTACTGGCAGTCAGGTGCACCCTCGTCCCTGGGGAACCTGCCTGGGTGTCAGATGATGCTGACGTCATCTAAAAGATGCTGACATCAAGCACTGTCAGGATCACCCTCCGACGGACATCAGAGGCAACAAGGCCTCCTTTACCTCAGGTCTTCCAACCAGCTCCGCCCTCCCCACCTCAGATCATGATTGGGTCACGGAGGATCAACACCGGAGAGTAAAAGGAGCAGAAAAAAAGCCATTGGGAAGATAGACAGATGATGTGGGCAGAAGAAAACTTCATAGTAACCATCAGTTTCCAACAACAAAGAGCAGAGGAAACAGGGCAGGAAATCTGTAACAAAGTATTTCTGAACGAGAACTTCAGAACTCCCAGAACTGAGCGACATGAGCGCCCAGACCGAAGGAACGCACAGCAGAGGAAATCAGACACACTCCCGAGCGCGTCACCGTGACACAGTGGAGCATGTGGGACTGAGAGGATTCCAGGCGGTGCCCAAGACGAGGATGCAGGTTGCACAAGGAATCAGGTTCCCCTCACTTTCCAACAGCCGCTCTGGAAGCAAGAAGACAAGGGGCAGTGTTCTAAAGATTCTAGAGGAAAACATCTCCAGTCTAGAATTCCACACCCAGCCAAACTATCATTCTGGTGTGTTGGAAGGACAAATGCATTTCAGACATACCTGATCCTAGAAAATGTATCTCCCAGGCTATCGGAAGTTACTAGAGGATGCGCTCCACAGAGATGAGAGAGCAAGCCATGACAGTGCGGGGGCTGGGGAGTGAGGGAGCCGAGGGGTGGCCGCTGTGGCTCCTAGAGGGATGGCCACAGGCGGGAGGCGGAAGACAGCCAGTCCACATGGGAGCAGAGTGACTAAGGAGCAAGACCTGAGGATAGTCACTGCCAACATCCCTACAGTGAGTGTCCCTTGGTGTGTCCTGACCACACGTAGATGCACCTCCTGCCTCCCCTCCTGCCCCGTGTGAGTTTCTTGTGGCCGCCGTGACAAATTCCCATGAACCCAATGGCCTAGAACAGCCCCCCTTTACCATTTGGAAATTCTGCAGGTGGGAAGTCTGAAATGGGTCACACCGGGCAAGAGCTGAGGTATTGGCAGGGCGGGCTCCCTTTGTGGAGGGTCCAGAACACATTGTCTTGTCTTTTCCAGCTTCAGAAGGCCGCCCGCATTCCTTGGCTCAGGACTGACGTCCAAATTCAGAGGCAGTTGAATCTCCCTGCCTCCCTCTAATATTTAATGTCCCTCGTGACTACCCTGAGCCCACCAGCACGGTGCAGCACAACCTCCCGACCTCCGCCCAAATGCTGCTCCATAGACACGCACAACACTCCTTCTCACTCTGTCCCGTCTCTGCTCAAAGGCCTCCACCCCAGGGAGGACTCACTTGTCGCGCCCCTCACCTCTTTCCCTGCTGAGCGACTCCTACAGCACGCAGAGACTTTGAATCTGCCCTACAAGGTTCTTAAGGATCCTGCGTACCTCCGGCTTACTGCTGCCTTCCTCACGAGAACTTGACTTCTGCAGGGGAAGATGCCTTTGTCTGTTTCGGTCACAGCCACATCCATGGGGCCTCTGGCCATGCTGGCCCAAACAAGGTGTGCAGTGAATGTGTGCTGCTTGACTTAACAAAAGCTCCAGGCTATGACTTTGGAGAACACTGTGGAGATTCCTCAAAAAATTAAAAATAGAGCTACCCTAGGACTCTGCAATTGCACTACTGGGTATTTACCCCAAAGATACAGATGTGAAAAGAAGGGCCACGTGCACCCCAGTGTTCATAGCAGCAATGGCCACGGTCACCAAACTGTGGAAAGAACCAAGATGCCTTTCAATGGACGAATGGATAAGGAAGATGTGGTGCATATACACTATGGAGTATGATGCCTCCATCAGAAAGGATGAATCCCCAACTTTTGTAGCAACAAAAGAGAGACTCATTTATCATATGGTTCCACTTACTTGTGGAGCATAAGGAATAACACAGAGGACACTGGGAGATGAAGAGGAAGAGGGAGTTGAGGGAAATCGGAGGAGGAGATGAACCATGAGAGACTGTAGACTCTGAGAAACAAACTGAGGGTTGGGAGGGGCGGGGGCAGGAGGTTGGTGAGCCTGGTGGTGGGTATTATGGAGGGCACGGTTGCACGGAGCACTAGGTGTGGGGCATAAACAATAAATCTTGGAACACTGAAAAAATAAAATAAAATTATGATGTTTAAAAAAAAAAAAAAAAAGGTCCAGGCTATAATGGGTCAGCCCTATATTCCCCGAGGGTCTTCTGGTAATGTCCAGGGGCTGCACCCAGACTCTGGTCTGGCTCGTCCCTTAGAAACCTTCACCTGCCCAGGACACCACCGCCTCTCTGTGCACAGCGAGGCAACCAGCAACCTGCTTGCCCTTTCTCCGGATTTGCTGATAGCGTCGTCAAATACGTGGCCTCTTCACTGGCTTCTCTCACTGGGTCTCATGTTTGTAGACGTGTCATTGCTTCCAGTGGGCAATGGTCGCCCGTGGTGGGGACAGACCCATCGCCCCTTCCCTCTGTCGTGCTCTTAGTGCTTCTCGCTCATTTCAGGCCGATTAAACTCTGTAGCCAGACTCACGTTTTCGGGGATCTGTGTTAGATGATGAAACTTAAACCAAGTCAAGGAGAAGATTAACACAAGAAGCCACGGAGAGTTACCCTTGCACTGGTGGGAAGGGGAAGCCGTGCCGGAGGGCTGCTGTGAAAACAGTCACGTGTTTGGGCTTCCGCGAGGAGCTGGGCTAGCGCTCACGTGACCCCCTTCCCAGGGTCTGTGTGCACCCCTCCCGCACCTCTCCTGCTCTACGCTCAGTTCCAGATTTAATAAGGGTTTAAAGATGTGCATGAAGCTTCTAAACCTGTACGCTCAGGGGCGATTTTTTAATGACAGACGTATTGAGATACAATTCACGTATCATAACACCGACCATTTTAAAGGGAACATTTCAGTAGCATTTAGACATTCGCGATGCTGTGCAACCCTCCAGCCAGCTCGTTCCAGAAAACCAGCACACTGCTGAAGGAGAGCCCTATCAGCCATCACGGCCCCCCAGCCTCTGGCAAACACTCACCTAACTTCCATCTCTAGGGATTTGCCCATCCTGGACACTTCGTGTAAATGGACTCGTACAACACATGGCCTTTTGTGACCAGCTTCTGTCACCAAGCATAATGGGACTCATTCATGTCGCGTGTGTCCGTACTCGGTTCCTTTTGTGACCAAATGCTCCTCCACCGTCTGGGTAAGGCACATCTCATTTACCCATTAACAGCGATTTTTCTGTTCCTCACTCATCTCAAAGTGATTACGCTGCAGCCAGCATCACTGGAGGCTCCGAAAGACCCAAAGGACTTCCAGCGTCCGCTGGGTCCACGCAAATCCCTCGGGAAGCCGCGACAGTCTCTCAGCCTCAGGACTTATGGTTCAAGAGCAAAGCTTTAAGGCAGCCTGTGGGGTTGAAAGTGCTGTCCGCACTTGGACCGGTTCTCAGGGGCGTCGCTGATGTCCTGGGCGGAGCAGAGAAAGGGGAGCAGACCCGCCTCCCTTGCAGCGCAGGGAGCACACGGCACGCCAGGAAACCATGCACGCGCACCCGAGGACATCACCAAAGCCTGACTAGATTGGGAAGGCGGCCCTTAACGAATGACATCATTTGGAGAACATAAATCTTGGTTCGTATGATTTATTTATATTAAGAAATCCACATACGATGCGGAGTCCTCCATGGCTTTGTTGCGATGGTTTTCCGTGTTAGTGGAAGTTGGAAGACGGTCCCCAGCTCCAGATGTAAAAATTAAAGGCAGAGGTGAAGCCACAGCGATTAGCACACGAAACTGCCGCGTGGGGAGGGCTACTGGGCCTTCCTTCCTCTGGAATGGAATTGCTCTCTGCCACAGTGTGCCACGAACCATTGCCTGCTGTTTATTAATTAACCCCTCTTAAAGCACCACATTTCAGGTAGAAACTGTTATTTCTCTAATGTGAAAACGGGCTTACTCGTGTTTATTGGAACAACTCTGTCCCGTGTGGTCCAGGCTCAATGCACACTTCACTGACACACTTTTTTTTTTTTTTTTTAAATGATCGCAAATCCCTTCGCAGAAGCCCAGATGCTGCATATCACTTGCTCGGCATGTTAGCCCCAAACTGAGCCCACAAAGCCACAGGCTGGGGTGTCAGAGAGGAAAGGGGACCCCGGCTCCCCAGTGAGAGCCGCACCTGGAGGAGATATGTATCATGAATGGCTCCGTCGTGCTGGACACCCGCAGACGAATGTCCTGGTCCTTGTGGGAGCGAGTGGTGCGTGCGAGGCCCCCACGCCCTTGGGGGCGCCCAGGCCGGGCACCGCAAGCACCCCAGGAAGGGGGTCCAGACACAGAGCCCTCTGCAGCCTGGGTCCTGCCTGCAGCCTGGACACCATCCCTCAGCTGCACCTGTCACCAGGGGGAGGGCTTCGGGGCTGGCGGACACATCCCACTCTCCCGCCTCTAGGACAGGGCCTTGTACCTCCAAGTTCCAGTTTCCCGGGTACAAGGTGCGAACAGCTGCACTTCCGATCGCGTGGGACTGTTGTGAGGGTCACAGGGAGTCGTAATACAGCCCAGGGGCAGAGGCCAGCCCCCTGCTTGGCGCCGGAGCCGCAGCACCCCCCAAGTTATCCGTGGGGAACCCCACAGATAGACCAAGTTTCTCTCCTTCTGCCGCCTCCCGCGGCCCCCATCACCCCACCGAGGCCCC
This sequence comes from Mustela erminea, assembly GCF_009829155.1. Taxonomy (NCBI): domain Eukaryota; kingdom Metazoa; phylum Chordata; class Mammalia; order Carnivora; family Mustelidae; genus Mustela; species Mustela erminea. The sequence goes on along the minus strand of NC_045623.1, from coordinate 108,212,288 downwards.
CCTGAGCCTCCGGGCTTCCTTTTTCAAATCACGTGCCATCAGCGTGGGACCTGGGTGCTTGGTCACTGCTGTGTCCCCGTCACGGGGGATGGGCACGGGCTGCTGAGCATAGGGCAGCCCCTCACGAGGTGGGACAGGTGAAGGACGGGCCAGTCGGCCTCGGGCGCTCAGAGGCTGCCCCCCCCCCGCCCCCGCCGCCTTCGGTCTTCCCGGCTGAAATCAGACGCGGGGCCCTTTCTTCTCACTCAGTTCCCTTCATTCGTGAGTGACTCGTTCTTTCCTTCACTCCCAGACTAGGGCCAGCCCTGGGCTTTGTAGGACACTAGATGCCCTGGAAGCTGCAGGTGTGTGGAGGCAGACAGCCCTTATACGGGGCCGCACTGTGGGACGGAGCGTTCCAGAAGCAGCCACCTTGCAGGGACCTCTGGCCCTAGGTCAGCGAATGCAGGAATGACCCCAGAGCCTCAGCCTCCCTGAAGCAGGGGCAAACGTGGTGGAAACACTGATCCCAAGGGCCAAGAGACCAGCAAGTCTAGGGCAGGCCAAGGTCGACAGGGTGGGGACGGGCTCTGGGAGCCCATTAAGATCCTTATGGTTGAGCGGGACCCGAAGGCCCCAGGAGCCCTGTCCTTCCCAGTCTGATTGCCCTCTGTGTCCAGCCAGGGAGTGAGAAGCTGCTCTCCAGGGCTCCAGCTCAGAGCTCCTAGAGGCAGACCTGGGTTCTGGATGAGGAGGGGTCCAAGAGCACTGGGATCCCTACTAAGGACAGCTCCAACCCAGAGCCCCCAAGAAGTGCCAGCTCTGACCTGCACGCAGCTGTCGCCAAGGGCCCCTGGCTTATTTCCCCCATAGGACAGGGGAGACTGGGGTGCCCAGGAAGCTGGGGGCTGAGAGGAGGGAAGGCTACTAGGGAGGGAGCCAGGAAGAAGCTGGGTCTGACTCAGCTGAAGTTCTGTCTTGCCCCCAGCCCCACTGTCTCCTGACCTGGGCAGGGAGGGGAACAGGGAAGGCCGTGACCTCATCCCTCTGCGGCTCCCCACCCTGCCCTCCCATCCTAATTCTGCTGCTGGGGGGGTGCACAGGGGCGTGTCCCCCAAGGAAGAGCTGCTCAAGGCCAGGACCCTGCCATCTTCAGCCCAGCCCAGGCTGGCACACAGTGGGTCCTCCGTGAGGCCTCTTGACAGGCCTGGGCTGCAGGGGTCCTGGGGCTGCGTGCAGGGGTGTTCCTGCCACTGGGGCCCGGGCCCTTCGTTGGAGATTTATCAGGGGCAGGAGGTGAGAGTGAGATGGAGCTGGACACTCACGGGCCCCCCAGGTGTTGAAGCCCCGGGCATCAGGCAGCAGAACAGGAGAGGCCCGGGCCCTGCTCCCTTCCCGGAGCCCCAGGTCATGGGAACTGGCCCCTGGGGCAGAAGCAGAGGCCCAGGCCTGGGACGGAGGCCTCTGACTGATTCTGTTACCTTCCAGGTACTCAGCAGGAGGGGTAAATGTTTCCCTTCCCCAGAAGCTATCTTGGTCCTCATCAGCCACCTGTCCCCCACCCCCACCATTACCAGTTCAGAAGCAGCAAAGGGGGCAGGGGAGAGCGCCTCAGCTGGGCATCTCCTGGGCCAACCCATTCCCTCCCCCTCCCTCATCAGCCGGAACTACCCAGAGTGCTGTGAGGTCAGGCCCTGCCCCCGCTGTTCTCCCCCAACCCCAGGCCCCCCGCCCCCCCCGCCCCCCCCGCCCCCCCATATCACCCTGGGTCCCCGATCCCGCCGCCCAGGACCTGCCGTCTGTGGGGTTTGGGGTGGTACCGCCCTGCGAGTGGGAGGCTGGGGTGTTAAGCCTCCTTGCTTTTTGGCCTCGATGGGAACCGGGAGTCACTCCGCGAGCCAGCAGAGCCCTGTGCAGGGGCGGAGAGGAGGCGTCTGGCCGCGGAGCTGGACCCTCACACCAACACCCCCTCCACGGAGCCGGCAGAGGACAGCACCGCGATGCGGACGCGGGGCACAAAAGGCGGCGCAGGCCAGGTTGCGGCGGAGCAGCCGCGGGCCTCTCCCCGGCTCGGCACCACCTCTGGGCCTCCCCGCATAAACGTGGCCCCAGGAGGTGCGCTGCGCCCCCGCCTCTGGGGTTGTCCGTCGGTCCGTGCGTTCTCCCACCTTCCCACCTACACCTGCGAGAGAGGCCCAGGGAGGCTGGGCCCCGCCGCAGAGATGGGGCTGCTGAGGCGGGAAGCAGTCCCTCCCGCGTTCCCAGGATTACGTCTGCGGGGTGTCGAGTCCGCAGGACCGGAGGCGAAATTCCGTTTCCAAACGAAGAAGGTCTTAGGTATGGGGTCAGGGACCACGGCCGAGAGAGGAGAAAGGAAGGGGCTTTGCAACCGCGGGATGTGACCGGGGCGCAAGCTGACTTGGGGAGTCTAAGTTACACCGTCCCGGCTGCGGGCGTTTGGGGAAGCGGAGGGCGGACTCCCATTCAGCGGCCCCCGGGACTCGGGCCCCGGGAAAGCGACTCGGCCCCCCGTTTTCGTTGCCACCAGGTCCCTGCCGGAGCGCAGCCGGAACCGGGAGCAGGAGCCAAAGCGTCCACGCGGGCAGCGTCCGGCGGGGCCACGGTGCCACCTCGGCGAGCGAAGTTCTGCGGCGCTGCTGGGCCGGGACGCTCGGGGCGGGGACGAAGTCGGTCCCGACGCGCAGGCGGAAGCCCCGAGGCTGAGCGCGGCGCCCGGTCCCGGCTCCGGGAGGTGCCCGACAAGCGCAGGGCTCTGGATCGGCGCGAACCAGCAACGGCGTTTGTTGGCAGATTTTTAAAGGTCGGGGGTAGAGAGAAAGCGTGTGGGGGCGATGCCGTTCGTTACTCTCGCAGCAGTAGCCGGAGCCTGCGCGCAGCTGCGGGAGCCCCGCCGCGGAGCTGCCGCACCGGCCGGCCCACCTTGCGCGCCAGGGGGAAGCAGGATCCTGGGGGCTTCCTGCGCTTCCTGGAGAGCCGGTTTGGGCCGGGGATCCTGAAGCCAACTCCCTCCTAGGGAATTCAGATGGGGAGCTCAGGCCCACAGCTTCCATCTCTTAATTTAAAAACAAACCAAACAAAATATCCCTGATTACGCTCCCCAAATGCATGTGGCGGACCCCAGGTGCCCCTGCGCCGCGCATCTGCGCTCCTGAGAGGTAGCTGCCCAGTGCCAGGACCCCGCGATGCAGATTAGGGCAGAGAAGTCTCTTGGGGACCCTCCCAAGAGGCTGCCCAACTGCTAGGCACCAAGTCCTCCCGCCTGTGAAGGAAGTAGGTTTCCAAACATCTGGGGTTTGTTCTGAAATCGACAACGTGGTTCACATTCCTGGAAGTCTTGGTTGAGAGGTCCCCAGCACTCCCAGGGCCCAGTCCAGAGCAGGGACTGCTTGTGGGCCCTCAGAGACCTTGGTTGTGAGCAGCACAGGGGACAAACAGCTTTGCCACTGGCTTGGTGAACTTGCTGGGCCAGAAATCAGGACGTCTGTGCTCTGTCCTCTGAAGTTAGCTGGGTCACGGCCAGTTTCCCTGGGCTCCAGGTAGGAAAAAGGGCCAAAGGGGGCCTGGAATATTACCCACAGAGTCTTGGAGGACCCCCAGAGCATGGAACCCTCCTGGGGAAGCCGAATGCCTTGAAGGCTGTCGTGCCCCACCCCACCCCCATTCTAGAAGGAACACTCAAGCTAGCTTTTGGCCCCAGGGTTGGAAGGCCTCCACATTCAACCCCCACCGAGTCCCCTTCTGGGTGCCAAGACCACCTCCGTTTTCTCTGTGTAGTGGGAACCAAACCAGATTGTCCCCAACCATCCCTGGTGGTCTCCAAGCCTTTCTGTTGCTCAAATCTGGGAGACATTTCCACCTAATATAGTGCCCGGAGAGGGAGACAGACACCCGCACCCCCCCACCTCCACCTCAGTGGGAATCAATGCTCCTGTGATGGGGGTGGGGCAAGGATTTGTGGTCTGGACCCTTGGGGCAGTTTCAGATCTCCGAGGAGAGCCCATATGTAAACTAAGGGAGATGCACTTTTATTCTTTTAGCTACTCTGAGCAGTTTCTCTGAGCAGGCACGGGCGCGGGGCTGGGGGGGCGCTGAGCAAAACCTAACCTGGACTCATATTGAGCCAGAGACAGAGTGCCTTTCAGCCCATGGCCAAGTTTCAGAGGCACAGATAAGAATGGGGGGGACGGGGAAGGGGAGCCATGAGAACTGGCAAAGGCCTGCCCGTTCCTACCTCCCACTGCACAGGCCTAAGCGGGGCTCCCTGGGGCCAGAGGCCTGCGCAGGTGGCTGGACTGGCTAGGACTCTGCATCTCTGAGCACACATAGGCCAAGGCGCAGACCTCTCCTGGGGCCAGGCCTTGCGAGATGGCATGGGGCATGCGTCCTAGCCAAACCAAAGGACCCTCTGGTCCAAGCCAGTAAACTCTGGGGTGCACAGTGAGCTCTAGGTGGTTTTGCCATTTATGGGGTTCTCAGGGCATCCGGAGTTGGGGTCCCCCTTCCTGCCTGCCCACTACGAGGCTTCCTGGAGCACCCAGACCCCTTGCTCACCCTCCCAAACAGAGCCCTTTCCCAAAAGAGTTCAAGTGATGCTGTCTCCAGGGGCACCTCCCAGCCTGCTGGAAAGGCTGGGGGAGTGGGGCATGCAGAGCTCCTGGCTGAAGTGGGACTCCAGGCTGTGGCCACAGTTGTACCCCGGACTCCAGCAACAAAGACTGTTCCAAAACCCAGTGGCCTGAACGATGTGCCCGTGGAGCCCACACCACACCATGGCCCATTCAGCCGCCGGTAGGAAGCCAAGGTTGGCCGCAGCACTTCTGCCTTCCACAGCCGGTCCCGAAGCCCAGCATCGGGCCATGAGACTCCCGGAAGCTTGGCTTGGTTTGAAAACTGCCTTTCAACATTTCATTGTCAAGAAAATGAAAACTGCCCCTCTCCTCCTGTTTGGCCCCCACCCACCCAAAACTGTTCCCCCATCTCCCCGTCCCCAGATGTTTCACGTCTGGGCCAGGGTCGGACCCGCTTTGATTCCCCCTTCTTCGACTTTCCCTCTGCTCTGCAAAGCCTGACCTGATCTCCATTCTAAATCCGGCCACGCGGGGGCAGGGCCCAGCCAGGCCAGGCCAGGGCCATGGCCTTGGGGACAGTCCGCCCAGGCTCCTGGAACTGACTGGGGCTGATGGGAGCGAGCGCTTTGCCTGGGAATGTCAGCACGGAGGCTGTCTCCTGGTCATTCCTGACCCCAGGTTCTTTCGCCCCAAGTGGCCCTGAGTGGCAGCCCCCCAGGCCCACCCCAGGGCCCGAGCAGAGGGCAGGGAAGAGACAGTGCAGCCTCCTGCCCTCTTCCCCCAGGCCCTGGCAAGGGTACAGTCCCAGAGTCCAGAGAGTGTCCTGGCCCAGCTTGGCCGGGGTTCAGAAGATTTTAATCACCTTCTCGGCTGAGGGAGGGGGCCAGAGCGAGCTGGGGCACCCCTGGAAGAAGACTGGGCCTTAGTAACCTTGGAGCCTACCAGCTGCCTCCAGTGCAGGGGAAAAGGAAGCCTGAGCTGGTTGGGGCGGGGTGGGTGGGGGCTGGGGGCTGGGGAAGGACCTTCTGTGCAGGTGGGAAGGCTTTGCATCTACCACTGTATTCTCCCCAGGCCTCCTACCCTTGCTAGGAGGCTCCAGGCAAGAGGGTCCTGGATGCTGGTGTATGACAGTGACCTTGTATTCTCTCTGGCCACGGTGCCGACCAGGTTAGTTCCCTGGCCTGGAGCCTGCTCTGGCTGGGTGACCGGAACGGCTCCCAGCTCTGAGCAACCCGTCCCTTCCTTCCTCTCCCAGCGCCCCCCACCTGGGGACTACGTGGGTTCTGACCCCCTTGGGGACCACCCACCCGAACACCCAGAGCCTGGCAGCAAGGCTCAAGGCCCCTCTGGACCCCACAGTTCTCCACCAAGCCCATGGGGACCGAGTGTGGGGCTGGGGGACAGGCCCTCCGAAGGGCTGCGGGCAGTGCGACTTAGCTGTCCCCGATCTGCCTCTGCCCCTGCCCCTGTTGGTCAACGTCAACACTCACCTAGGGCCCTAAAAGCTGGAGGCTGCGTCCAGCTCACTGAGAAACAGAGCAGGGCAGAGAGTACCTTCTTCGTCCAGGGCTGCGAGCAGGGCGCAAGGCTGGGCAGCCCCGAAACCGTGGGAGCTCCTCGGGCGCTGGAACTCAGGGAAGCAGCTGTGAACTGCGGAGGGAAGGCCCAGCGCGCCCGGCCTCTGCGCCTGCGAAGCCCTGCTCCGTGGAGCCTTTCCTCTGGGGTAGCATCGGTCCGCATGGCAGGCACCCCTCCCCATCCAGGACGCCTCTGCGGGGACCCCGGGGTCTCCGCCTTAGCCTTCCACCTTTCCCGGTCCACCTCCTCCGCTCAAAGGCTGGGGGTTGGCGAATGCAGGTCTGGGTGCCGGCACCACCGGTCTCAGGGCACACAGATGGGGAGGGGCACAGCCAAGAGCCCACCGGGGGCACCAGAGACCCGCACCAAAGGCTCGACCTCTGCCCTGCTCAGGCTGACTCTGGGGCAGCTCCAGGTCCCCGGAGCCTGGCGGAATCCTGGTACCAGGAAGGGCCTGGGTCAGCGTCTGCTTCTGCACATTTCATTCTCGAATCCCAGACACAGTCGAAGGAGGAATTCTCGCTGCCCACACCAGGCCCCTGCCCGGACATCCTGCCTACCGCTCTGCGTCGGAGGGCTGCGCGGCAGAAGCAGCCGATGGGCTCCCGCCCGCGCGCTCTGCCACCTGCTCCGCCGGCCTTCCCCGCCCGCGACTCACCTGGGCCGCGGGAGGCCCCTTCCCCGAAGGTGGCTCAGCTCCGGCGCTCGCGCCGCCGCGTACTCACCTGGGGCCCACGGAGGCAGGAGTGCGCGGGCCTGCCCCGAGGCGGGCGAGGTTCCCGGCGCCCGGGGTTCGGACGGCGCTCCCCGCGCTGCCTCCCCGGTGCCCGGCGCGCGGCTCTCCGCGGCTCGGCGCGGACCGAGGGCGGCGGGTCCGAGCTTCACCCGCCCGCCGGGGTTGTGGCGGAGCTGGCGGCGCCGGGGCTGTTGTCTTCGAGCGGCGAAGCCCGGAGCAGCGGCGCTGGGGTGGGGGCGAAGGGGAGGGGCGGGAGCCGGGTAGGCCCGAGGGGGGCGGCGGGGCCGGAGGGGGCTTCGGAGGAGCCGGGTTCGGCGCGCGGGCCGGGACACCCCCTCGCGCGGTGGCGGGCCGGGGCTGGGGGCCGCGGGGGAGACGCGGAGAGAAGCAGGCTGGGCGACGGCGAACGCAAAGCTTTTTAATGAGTCATAAATGCGGCAGAACGGAGCCAACCCGGCCAGACCCGCGTCCGAACTGTCGGCGCGTCCCCCCCTGGGCTAGGAAGTCGCGGGGACCCGCGCCGCCGCCGCTCCGCCTGCGGCCGGGGCCGGGGCGGGAGCAGCAGCGCGGCGCGGCGCGGGGGTAGGGTGGGGGGATAGTCACCTCGCCTCCGGGGCCACCTGGGTCCTTTTAAAGTGTCCGGGGTGCGGGCCCCGGGCGGGCGCGCCGAGCACGGAATGTTTTCTTAAAGGGCCAGTTCCGAGCTGCGCTGGAAAGGGGAGGGGGGGCGCGGGGGCGGGGGGGGGCAGCGCTAAGTGAGACGGAGACCGGCAAGGCCGAGGAGAGCCCCCCAATCCCGCGCCGAGGCGGCGGCGGCGACGGCGGCGCGACGATGAGGATGATGAATACATTGCAAAGTTTTTTTGGCCCCGGCGAGGGGTGTCAGATTGAGTGCTCTGTGCGCATGTGCGAAGGTGTCCAAACTGACAATGCTGGGGAGATGAAGATAGTGTGTGGCTGCTTCTGGACTCGAGGAGGAGGAGAGAGATTCCGCGAGCCGACACCATGCGATCCAAGGCGAGGGCGCGGAAGCTAGCCAAAAGTAAGTCTCCCGCGCTCGGCCGCGCCGCGCCGCCGGGTCGGGGCCGCGGGGCCGGGGCGCCCGGGCCAGGGGTGCGCGTCGGGGCGCGGCCGGCGCGCCTCGGGCTCCCGGCCCTCGGATCGGCCGCGCGGCCCGGGGGCTGCTCCGCCTCCCGCGCTCCGGGGCGGCCGGGCTCGGCGCAGAGGCTCGGGGCGCCCGGGCCGCGCGCTCCCCGAAGGCGCCGGCCCCCTCCTCGCGAACCCCCTCCCCCCCCCACCCCCAGTGTCAGGCGCTCGGGCCCGGGAACCCGAGGCGCGCGGTGGGGGCCGGGGAGGGGGGCGGAGGGGGAGGGCTGGGGGTGGAGGGGAGCGAAAAGCGAAAGTTAGCGAAAAGTTGACGAAAGGGGAGAGCAACTTTTTCCTCTCGCTCGCTCTCTCCCTCTCTCTCTCGCAGTGGCTCTCAGTCCTGGTCAAATCATATTCCGGGCTTTTGAAATAGTGGGCGCTAGAGCACCGCCTTTGGCGTCCGCCAGCTGGGCGCAGAGGAGGGAGACCCCGAGCCGGGGAGGGGGCGGAGGAGGGGGCGCGGGCCGGCGTCCACCCCGCTCCGCGGGCGCAGGGGCAAGGGTGGCGGCGGCAGGACGGCCTCGGCCACTCGGGCAGCAAAATGGAGACGTTTCCCCGGGCTCGGAACCGCGGCGGGGAAGTTCATTCCCGACTGGTGCCCTGCGCGGCGGCGGGCGCTCCTCCGCGGCTCCGGCGACTCGGGCAGCCCCGCGCGGCGCCTCCCGCGGGAGGGTCCCCGCCCGGACGCCCGCCGCCCGCCGCCGCCGCCGCCGCCCTCGGCCCCGCTCGGACCCCGCTCGGACCCTCCTGCCCCTGGTCGCCCGCTCAGACTCGAGGCCCGGCGGGGACACAGCTGTCCCCGGCGAGGCTGCCCGGTCCCCGGTCTTACTTTCTCTTTCGCTCCGTCTCGGGCCGAGCCCCACGCTCCGCGCGCCCAGCCCGCCGCCGGCCGGGTCCTCGCCGCCGGCCCCGGTGCGCCCGCCGCCCGCCCTGCCGCCCGCCGCCGCGCCTCGGGGCCACCCGCGCGCCCTCCGCGCTCCGACCGCCGGCCGCCATCGGCCGAGAGGCCCGCGGTCCCGGGAGCGCGGCCCGGGGAGAGGGCAGGTGGGAGCGGCGGCGCCGCGGCCGGGCGAGCGCGGCTCCCGAAGCCCCGCCGAGGCCCGGCTGCAGCGAAGCGCCGAGCGCCGCGCGGGAAGGAACCCGAGCCGCCCGCTCTCGCCGCCCCCTCCTCCGCCGGCCGCCCGCCCACCCGCGGCAGGGGCGCCGGCGCCCGCTCCCCCTGGGATCCCTGCCCGACCACCGGGCCGTGCAGCTCGCTCCTCTTCGGCCTGACGCGGCCCGGCCGAGCCCCGCCGCGCCAGGGCTGAGCCCCTAAGCATGAGCCTGGTGGGCAGAAACTCCCGACACTTTTCCGAAGAAGTTCTGCTCCCTTGGCTGGGTGGGCCGGCTCCGTCGACAGCGGCCCCTCGGTGGTAGGGGTTGCATCCGCCGCGGAGCACCGGGGAAAAGCAGCTCCCCGCTTCTGCGGGTCCCCGCTGGAGTTCCCCGCCGCTGTGTTGGGCTCCTCCTTGAGACACCCCTTTCCGGCCTGTCTCCTCTGCCCCGTCGTCAGGGCCTCGGCCTCCTCCGTCTCCCGTGACCTCTAGCCCCTCTTGGTGCGAACAAAGCCCTAGTGTCTTGTGGCTGGTGCGCCAGGGCTGTGGGCCCGCTACCTGTGCGCCCATGGCGGCGGCATGTGGGGGTTCCTGTGCATGTTCGGTCTGTGTGAGCACAGCAGCTTCCTCTGAGTCTTGCCCGTGGGCCGCAAGCTGCAGGGTCAGGCTGTGGCTAGGGAAGGGCCCAGAGCTGGGAGAAGGTGGGAAGTGCCGCGCTCCTGCCGCTGGGCCTTCGCAGCAAGCGAGAGGCCGGCTTAGTGCCCCCAGCGCAGCCCAGGAAACAGTCCAGGATACCGGGGAGCGGCCCGCGCCCAGTGGGCCCTCCGTGTGGCCCTCGGCTCCCTCCCTGTCTGCTCCGTCCTGACAGGTGGGGAAGGTGGCCCTCCAGGGCTCTTCTCTGGACCTAGAAGCCAGCTGGCGGCATCCCACAGCCTTGCCCTGAAGCCAGAGAACCAGACCCGAGGTGGGGCGGAGCACAGGTCTCCCCTTCCTAGGAGTCCTTGGGGAGAAAATGCCAAAGCAGAGAGCAAGTGTGTCGGGGTAGACACTGCGGAGCCTGCACTGAGCGCGCCCTGGAAAGCCCTCAGAGCCCGGCCGGCACCCCCAGCCCTCCCCAGGAAGGTGGCCCAGGCAGCCACCGGCCACGCTGCCTGACAGAGCCCAGGATCCGGCGGGGAATTTCATTTCACTGGACAATATTTTAAGCAGATGTGGACGTCCCTGGGGACCTGACTCCATTACCTGGAGCTGAGGCAGCCGGGCAGCCCCAGGGCCACCCAGAGAACCTCACGGCCAGGGTCGGGGGGCTAGGGGAGGAAGGAGAGGTCATGGTTATAGGCCAGAATGTGGGGCTGGGCTGTGCCTAACGCCATGTGTCAGGCCCACCCGGAAGGACAGCCTAGTCCATGAGGGTCACCCCCTGAGTCAGAGCTCGAGGGCTGCCCCAGAGGGCGCATCTGGGGCTGGAATATCGTTTGTATTTCCCTAGGACCCCGCCCCCGGGGGTCTCTGGGGCTGGGCCTGCATGCTGGCCGAGCTAGCATCACCTTTGGGCCCACACGGGGGGCTCTGAGTTCAGTTTCCCGAGGGCAGAGGCCGCTGCCGTGCTGAGCACCTCCTCAATGGGAACCTAGGAGCCGGGGGGCAGGGTGAAGACAGGTGGGCCCGGGGTCCTTCACACTGGCCAGGGTGCTGCTGGCCTGTGGGGAATTGGGGCCAGCCCTCCCCTACACTTCCCAGCAAAGTGCCTAACAAAAGCTTTGTGTGTCCGTCACCATCGAGAGCCAGGTGGGGGGTTCAGCTCAGCCAAGGCAGCCTCCTGACCTGCTCGTCCCACGGCTGGGGTGGGGGGCGGGCTGTGTAGGGGAGGGTGTGTTCCCAGAGACAGAGTCCAGTCCTGGCCCCCATTCGAGCCGCCCCTGAGACCTGCTCACCATGGACGTGGTTGACAACCAGACAGGATATATTCCAGGCCTGGGGACAGTGTCCCCAGGACAGCTGCCACCTCACCCCTGGGGTGGAGGTGGGTGGCTGCTATCTCTGGTCCAGGCAGGACTTGGGCGTCTGGTGTGTGCGATCGAGCGTGATGTGGGTGAGGAGGGCTGTGTGGGACAGGCTGGGAACCCGGCTGGAGGCTGAGCTTTCAGGCGGCTCCTTCTCCCGGGCCGAAACCAGCCGGGCTCTGGCTCTGCGCGGCCCTGCCCTTGTGCCGCCCACCAGGGGACGTTTGCCCCGTCTCCCCACAGCCGGGATGGCAGCCTCCTTTCTGGACGCCTGGGAGGGCAGCAGTGCCAGGAAATGTCCGGCAGGAGTCGAGCGTCTCACCCCGCTTCGGGCGAAAACACCGAGGCTGCGGGGGAGGGACGGGGTGCAGGGCTGGCGGCCAAGGCCAGGTGCCCCGCGGCCGTGCACTGAGTGCCTGAGGGCTCTGGCCCCGCCATTGGCCCCGCGGGTGTGCCTGGGCGCCCAGGTCTGTGGGCGGGGGCAGATGCCAAGTCGCGTCCGTCGGGTGACCTCGGAGCGGGCTCCCAGGGGAAGGGCACCAGTTGTGTCCTCAGGTCTCTACCACTGGACACCCACCAGGTCACTCTGCACCTCCTGTTGGCCCTGGCAGGGAGCAGGTGCGAGCTGGACCGCTGGACCCTGCGGGCCCCCATGGCTCCCCAGAACCCCGAGTTCCACTTCTGGGCACAGCACGGGGCAGGGGACCTGGTCCTGCCGTTTCTGTTGGGAGGCCGGGTGCTGGCGGTGGGACCAGCCGGAGTCTCCCCCCCTCCCCGGGCCCCTAGGGGGAGGCCGCCAGCTCGCAGGGCCGCTGTAGGCTCGATTAGCCCCCTGTTTTATTCAATTAGGAGGCAATTAGGGATCCTTGGGGGGCTGGGGCTGGTAATTAAGGTGATGTATAATTAGAGTTTCAACAAAAATTATCCAGGATTAAAAATCTTTTGAATAATTTCGTTTAAAAATTTCAAATAGCGTTAAAGACAATTTATCAGGTTTTGAATCAAACCCGTGTAACAAGTCTTGGACGCTACAGCTCGCGTAGCGGGCCCGGGAGGACAAGGACAGCCTGAGCACTGTCCCCCTGCGGGAAGGAAACTTGGCGAGGGGACAGAGGAGCCGGGCCTTGCTGCGCGGTACGGTGGCGGTCGCGCACAGACGCGGGCTGCCCAGGGCTGTAGACAGCGCAGGCCGGCCGGGTGAAGGGGCTTGGGGACCCGGGGCTGAGCCAGCGTTGCTGCAGCCCCCCGTTCTCCGCACGCACAAAGTCCCGTAACTACCGCGCCACAGGAACGGCTCTGCAGGCCGTTTAAACGAAGCAGTGCCTGCCGCCCCGGGCTCCCTTCACCCCAGCTCAGCCAGCGGTCGGCGCCCTCCTCCCCCTCGCCCTCCCCCTTCTCCTCATCCTCAGGGGCCTGTGTTGGGGCCCCAAGGGTCTCCGCCTTTTGGCTTCCGGGACGGAGAAGGGCGGGCTCCCAGCTCTCAACTCCCCGACTTCTGACCCTGACCCAGACTCTGGGGCCGCAGCCTGTGTCCCATTGCAGTCGCTTTGGGGATCTGGGCACAGAGAGTGGAGAGAGCTCGCCCAGCGCCTGGGTCAAAGTCAGGGTGGTGTGGGGAGGAGGGAGATGGTGAGGGGAAGCGAAGCGCAGGGTGGAGGTCGGGCTTCTGAGAGCAACTCTGCCTTCTTCCTGGCCCGCATCTTCGGGCCCAGCTTCGCCCAAGGGGGTGCACTGGCCCCGAGCACTCACCCCACGCACCTGCCCACTGAGAGGCCCGAATGGGCTGCAGCCCTAGCAGCTGCCCCTGTCCCTGTCAGTGCCCGATCCTCCTCCGGGAGGCAGGAGGGGGTCTGGGACCCGCAGAGGCACACTTGGTCCACTTACTAGACATGACCCCACTCCTTTTCACTGACCTTGAGGAGGGGATTTGGCCTTGGGGGCACCACTTTTAGGGGTAAAAAAAAGTCCCAAACACAGAGAGGTCAAGTAGCTCTTTTGAGGTCACACAGCAAGTTAAGGATGAACCGGAATGCCACATAGGTAAAGCTCCCCAGCTTTCTTATTCGAACACCCTCCTCTGCCTAGGGTGCTCTACGCTGTACTTAATGCCAGCGGATTTTCTCTTTTTATGTGTCAAGGTTTAAGCATTTTCCCAAGGACAGTGCTGAGCTTGAAACCGGTCTGGTTTTTAAAAGCAAATGAGACGTCCGTGTCCCTACAGGTTGTGCACACAACCCGCTAACTGTGTCCTCAGCCTCCCCCAGACTGGCTGTTCTTTGCCAGGGTCCGGACTCCCCAGGCCGGGCAGGAAGCTTTGCCGGGGTTTTCCAGCCCCGGTCCCTGGCTCTGGGTGTCCCCTCCCAAGGGCAGGTGCAGACCAGGGGCAGCCTCATCGGAGTACCCCCACCATGCACTGCCTTTCGCCCCCGAGCAAAGGCAGGAGGTGGAGGGCCGGCCTGCCTGCCCACCCTCACCCCAAATCTGGAGGGAAATAATCACCGCCCCTCCCCCCCAGGCAGTGAGGGAGAGGTGGAGCCGCTGCTGTGCGGACCTGAGCCACGGGGAGGAAGGAGCGCAAGGCTGTAGTTCCAGGTCCAGCCCTGAACCGCTGCTGCTCCGGGGACCTCAGGCTCCCGACGACGGGGCTGTGCTTCTCCGTCCGGGCTGGCCAGTACCCCTGAGCTCACGGCGGGGGCGAGGGGGGTGGCCAGGGCGATGGGGAGGGCCTCTTCCTGCCCTACCACTCTCTCTCGGGGCTTCTGCCATCAAATCCTTGGCTGGCCCGCCCGGCCAGCCTCTCCTGAGACTCAGGAACAATGCCCTGGAGCTCGCAGAGAGCCGTGCCTCGGCCCTGAGATACATGTTTGTTTAATAGTTAACATTCTGTGCAAAAAAGGAGGGAAGTCAGAATCTGGTGAAGGCTTTGCTTATTTTATATCCACTATAACTATTTCTGTCCATGAAAATTGGCTTAATTATATCAATGGAATGTTTCTTTTTCAATTCTGTATGCAATTAGTCCATCTTGCTGGCTGCAATTTATTTTAATAAAAAAATAAACCAGTGGTGTGTTCAGTTCCTCGTCCCCTGGGGACAAATGCGATTGGTGTGTTTAATTTCATTAACTACAATGCGGCCTACTGGAAAAATGTATAAAATCAGCTTTATACAGCTTAAACACTGGCATTTGAAACAAATCATTATTGCATTAGCTGTCACACTGGTAATTCTAGAATCTAAGGAAAAAAATATATTATGGCTGTTTTTATAACCCTTTGCAAATGCACTGTTAAAATAATTTATAATCATTTTAAAACATGGCTGGGTCCTGGTGAATATTTTACCTCCTCTAAGTCGACTCTGCGTCCCCCCCCCCCCCCCCCCCCCCCCGTGCCCACTTTACATACGGATGTCTGCGCCACGCCCAGCCCCAAACATGCGTGTTTCAGGGCGGAGACGGTGGACCCTGTCCTTAAGCAGACGTGATAAGGTGGGTCACCTTTTCGTTCTGGTCTGACCCGATCCCGGTCTAAAATGTGCCTGGAGCTAGAGAGGCCGGAGGGGAGCCGGGACGCTGTGCTGCCGCCGCCACCGCCGCCACCGAACCTCCACCTGCCCCGCCCCGACCGTGGTGGGCCGAGGGATCCGGAAGCAGAGCGGGATTTAGGGCTTCATTGGCGTCGGGGCAGAAACATCCCAGGGCCCGCGTTCCCCGCTCACACTTGGGGAAGTGAGGAACAGCGTTAGCTCTGCTCATTCCCAAAACCCTGCTCAGGAAGGAAGAGAAGCGGGGACCCTTATGCACTGGCTTTCTGAAGCTGGCGGGAGCATTCTCTGCAAAACTCCCCAGACTCGGGCTGCTGTTCGGTGACAGCACACTTCCGGGAAGGGCGTGAGCCTTCAGTCCGCACCCCTCACCCCTTGGGGAAGGCGGGGCAGGGGCGGTCAGCAATCTCGGCGGGAGTTCGCACCCAGCCTGGGCGGACCCTGCAGGTGACGCAGGGGACTGCCGGTGCCCGCCCCTCCCTCCCTCCGGAGGTCGAGCGCCTAGAGGGGCTCACAAGGGATCCGGATCCGCATCGGGATGGGAGGGTCCCATCCATGGAGAAGCAGGGAGCTGGGGGAGGGCTCCAGGCTCTTGGGGGCACTTGGAGGTGACTTGAAGCCCGTAGCTGAGTGCTGAGTGCTGGCTCTTCCTAGTGCGGAGGTGGACCGGGACGGGGCTGCTGCCAAGGGGCAGAGACACTGGGGCTCAGCCTGGCCTTAGGCTTCCTCCAGGGTTTCGTCCCTCCCACCCCAGGTAGCTCCCCGGGGGTTAGGAGGAAGAAGAGACCTCGGTCAGCCTGGTTTTAGCTGGGGATGGGGCTGTGGCCTCTGCAAGGGCTTCCCAGGTCCCAGCAGGGGATTCCTGGGGGTGAGGGGGGAGACATATTCAGGCACTTCTGGCCGGACTGAGGGCTGACCCCTAGCCTTGCCCTCGGCCTCCCCGACCCCCCCGCCCATGCATTCAGGTGAACTTGGTAGTCTCTAATGGATTCCAGTGCGGGGCAAGGTGGGGGCATCAGGGGGACGTGGGCTCCGTGTCCTTAGCTCTGAAGGCCTGCTCACCAAGACGGTGACCCGCGGGGCTGAGTCGGGGACCCAGACCCCTGACTCACGGGTCCAGGGTGGGCCCTCAGGCCTGTGGTTTGCTTTCCAGTCAACCTGATGCTGAGTCAAGAGTCCAGATGTGAGGCCTTTGTCTACTTCCTCACGTCTGAGAGAAGAAAGCCGAAGGCTGGGTGTGGGTGGGGAGCCCCGGACCTGGGTGCCCCTCTCCAGACCTCCTGTGAGACAGGCCTGGCCCTGCCCCAGAGCCCCAGCACCTGCTTCACTCTGGCTCCCTACTGTGTGCCCCGCAGCCCTGGGTCCCGCGTCCCACCCCTGCTGCCCGCACGCCCTCCCACCAGCACCCCAGATACCCACGTGCATCTGCATCTTGCTTGCCCCCAGCCTCCAGCAGGTGAGACGGCACGGAATGTCCTAGAAGGGTCTGGTGTGCTGCTGGCTGGGGTCCTGGGACTGGGTCAGGGTGGAACCGAGTTCCCACGCCAGACAGGCAGTGAGTTTGCGGTTTATTCCCTTGGTCTGCCTGGAGAGATGCTGTGCGGGCCCTCAGCCTCCTGAACCATCCTGGGCTCTCCCGGCAAGGGGTGGCCATAGGGAGGGTGTGCCAGCCTGCCGGTGTGCACCTGCCCGCCCGAGGGTGTGGGGTGCGGCCCCCGACACGTGGCCCTGCCCTGTGCATCCCGGCCGCACCCGCCGTGAAGCCCTCCGGCTCAGCCGCTCTGCCCTGCGTTGGTTCTGGCTGTGCAGCTCATCCTCGGAGGAAACCACGCACACCACAGCCTCGGTGCGCGGTTTTATTTTCAAACCGAGGAGCACGGGTGCCCACGTCTGACTCGGTCCCTCTGATGGGCAGCCCGTGTGCTCGCCCGCACGCATCCAGCCGCGCCCCTGCCGCCTCGTCGTCCGTGTCCCTTCTCCGTCCGTCCACCTCGGGGGTTCAACAGCCCGTGGCACGTGCTCACTCTTCTCCCCTCCCAGAGCCCCCCTCCAGCTCCTGGGGGTGTCAGGGTCTTCTGTTTGTTCTGGGGGCTCTGTGTCGTCTGTCCGTTCCTTCCTGCCCCTGGAGCAGAGCACGCCGTCCTTGGGCCTACTGTGTGCAGGGCTCTGAGACGTGCCTGAGGCTCCTGAAGGCCGCCTGGTTGTGGGCCGGACCCCCAGGGACAGGCCTGGTCACGCCACCACACTCTGGGCAGCGTGACGAGTCTGGGGCCACAGGTCCTTGCCCTGGGATCTGGACTTCTGTGTCCAAGCTGTTTGATTGAGGAGAAAGCCAGATGAGACCAGCGGGCCACCCCCAACCTCATTGCTTCTGGGGGCAGCTCCCTCTTGGGCGTCTCTGCTGGGGGGGTGGGCTGGACCCCCAGCGAGTGGGTCTGTTTCAAATCAGAAAGGCCAGAAGGAGGGGCCGAGAGGGAGGGATGCTCGGACGGGAGCTTGGCCCATTTGTCTGCTTCTGTGAGTCTCCGTGTTTTAAATTCAGTGGCTCCCTTGAAACATGTGCGCGTCTCTGGCACCTGGCGTAGGCCGGGCATCTCCAGCACTTCGGCCCTGGGATGAGACGCCAGGGTCGACGCGCGCTGAACAGGGACTCGCTGTGGCTGGGGCTCTTTCCCGAGACGCGGTTTAATCCCCGTATCTGCATTCAGAAGCCGGTAGTCAATATTATGCTGCAATATGGATTTCCATAATAGACTTCCATCGCTCCTTCTGGTTGCGTCTCCGAGGGAAAGAGGCGCGCATGGAAAAGCACTCAGACATTTGTATCTGCTCAATGGGCTGTGACAGCTCTTCAGAGAGGCCGGGCCGCATCAGTCCATAAAACACTTAAACAAAGACTAGAAATTACGCTCACCGGAGGAACCCAAATGGTGACCGCGGGAGAGCCCTGCTGGCCCCGGGCAAGCGTGGGGTGTCCACCCTGGCAGGTCCCCACACCTCCTCCGTCCCGCTGCAGAGCCTCTGCCATCCCTGGCGCAGAGGGCCCGCCGACGGTGCTCCTGCGGCAGGTCAGGTGAAGGTCCGGACTCGGGCTGTTGCCCAGCATTCCTGTGATTGCCGGGCAGCCGGCTTCCTCCTCCCCAGTCCCAGGGAAGTGACATGCTCAGGTCTTGACTGTGTTGGGAATCAGGGTCTCTGGCTTGTGTTGCCCCCCACACCCCCACCCCCACCCCGTTCAGCAGTGGCTGTTGATCTCCAGCTGGCCCAGCTCCCCGAGCAGCGAAGGGGTCAGATCCCGAGTGGTCCTGGGCACTGGTTCTGGGGCTTCGGTGCGGAGGAGGGCACCGTACTGCCGGAAGGCCCCAAGTCCCTTTGGGAGGGGAGCTTGTGACGACGTCTACAGTGTCAGTTTCTACGGAGCTGCTTGGGCCGTGGCCGTGAGCGTGGGGTGTGGCGTGCGCACGGGCCGGGCCAGTGTCCTCGAGGCTGCCACTTGCTCATCCCAGGAGGCTTTCCTGGGGGGCTGGCCTCCCTTGCGAACTTCTTCCTCCTCTCACTCCTGCCAAAGCCAGTGCATTCTTGAGCCGCCTGAAAGCTGGGGGGCCTTTCTGTGGGCCAGAGCCGCCGCTGCTGGAGGGAGACGCGGCCCCTGGCACAGCCCCTGCCTCCGGTCTGTGTGCAGAGATGGTGTCGGGGGCGCAGACCCGTCCACGCGGCTGCGGCCGTGCACCGTGGGCAAGCGTGGGGCTGTGTCTGCCCGAGACTCACCCTCAGGCCAGACTCGTTGCTGCCCCATCCCTGCCCCCTCGGGCTCTGCACCGAGCCCCCCACGCAGCTCGGTTCTCTGTGGTGTCTGGAACCGTGGCTGTGGGGCCCAGAGCCGTCTGCGGCGGGTGGTTGAGGGAGAAGGCGGCAGGGAAGCTCACAGGTAGAGAGCGGGCGGCCCGTGCGGACCTCCCTGCACGTTTGTGCCCCCGGAGAGACAAAGAGGAGACGGAGCTGTTCGGAGAATCCTGGGCCCTCGTGCTCACACTGAGAAAAATTAGGGCCTCTTGAAAAATTACAGAATTATGCTGCAGTGTCAGGTTGCAAGATAATGATGTGTCTGTGTGTGAAAATATTAAATTGCAGTAACACGCCTGTGCGCACCTCTCTGAATACGGCATTCAGCTCCCAGCTCGGGCCGGGTGCACAGCTAGTGACTGACAGGACACAGATGGTACCGGGAAACGTGGGGCTGCGGCCGGACTGCGGCTCAGCGATCGGCAACTCCGTCGCGGTCCAGTCCAGCCGTCCTTGGCTTTCATGAAACAGCCCGACGGCGTGGCTAATTATTTATTTATCACGTTAGCGGGAGGAAAACCTGTCAGGGACAGATCGATTTTTCCCCGGAAGTGATTTGACGTTACTAGCAATAGGGCCGCCGAGCTGGGCCGGGTGCTGGCCTCAGACCTCCCAAGACCCCAGACCTCCCACAGCCCGGGCTTTCACACACGGGCCGGCGGCCGGCGTGGCCCGTGAGCCTCGGCGAGGCCGGCGCGCTTTCCCACCAGGAGGACTCCCGGCGGGCTCCTGTTCGGAAGAGGGTGCTCAGTGTCATCTCTTCTTCCGGGCCGATGGGATCCGAGCAGCAACAAGTCAATCGGGGACAAGGGGAGACGCTGCATATGTCCCCCGTGCCTCCGATAATGAGCCGGTGAGATGGGGCCCTCCCGCCTCCACTCGGGGCGCTCCGGCCGTGGTCAGGGAGCCGGGGTGTGTGCGCGTGTGCGCGTGTGACGGGCTGCACATTCGCAGTCGAACAAAAGGACTGCACAGGCCGCTGGAAAGCAAGTCCCTGGAACCCCGGGGGGAGCCGAGCGCAGGCCCAAGAGGGGCTCTTGTTTCTCGGCCGGAGCCGGAACTGCAGAGCAGAGGGGCCCCTGAGTCTTAACTCTCTCTCCATCGAAGGTGTTAATCTTCCCTTCCAAGGGTTAGATAAAGCCGCTCAAAGCTGTTTGTTATTGAATCTCATCTGCTAATTATGGCTGCGGACTTGGTCCGAGGCCCAGTCTGGCCACCCCGCCTGGCCCCCACGGCTGGCGGCCCACACAGGGGTCCTTCTTTGCTGTAACCCCAGTGCTCCCCGGCCGGGGTTTTAGGTTGCCTCCCGATGATGCTGACGGACTGCCCTCATTCCAGGGGAGAGGCCGCAGCCATGAGGGGGAGAAGCCCAGCGCCTCGGCAGGGTCCCGTAAGCCCCTGGGGACCCCTCCCTGACCCACAGACCCCCCCTGGCACCGTGAGGGAGGGGCTGGGGAGGAAAGCAGCCGTGTCTTTTCTGACAAAGAGCCCCGACTCTTTATTCACTGGGCCCTGGAGTAATCCTTGGCCTCCTGTGCAGGGCCTGTGGCTGGTGGGGAGGTGGGGGGTGCTGGGAAGTGGGCCACGGACAGCTCCGGGAGGCCGGCAGCAGGCTTTGCCGGACATCGGACCCCCAGGCTGGAGGCGAACCTCCTGAGAAGCCGTGCTCGTGGTGCTGGTTCCCGTCACGGGGTGGTGGTCACTGGCAAAGGGGCACATTCTGGCCACAGGGCGCCCAGGAGGGGCACCTAGAGGCCATGGTGACATCTCCCCTCCAAGCCACTGACACACCCTGAATCTGTAAAGGCAAAACCAAGCCGAGCCCTCCCCTCCCTGGCCGGCCCAGAGGCAGAGGCCCCCAGACCCTGGGCCGGCAGGCAGGCCAGGGGTGATGATGGTGAGCGCCGCCGTGAGCGTCACCCGTGGGCCGTCGGCGGGGGCGGATGACTGTCCCCCTAGTTCCCGAGGCCCCTCAGGTCAGAGGGCGGTCAGCTCCAGGCCTCGGAGTTGGCGTGTGGTCTTCACTTCCCGAATTCCAGAGGGGAGAAGCCGCTCCATCATCTTAGCTCATCTCCGATGCAGCAGAGGACAGCAATGGTCCACCTGCTGCCCCGGGGGGAGGCTCGCCCCCAGCAAAGGGAAGGCAGGCGGGGTGGTCTCAGGCCGTGCCCCAGAGGAGACCTCCTGCCGCTTGTGATCTTCAGGGGCAAGTAGGACCCCTGTAGGTCCAGCACGAGCACCTCCAGGCCGGCCTATGCCTCCATCTGGAGTCACCCTTGGCTCAGGCTGAGGGACTCCAACCTGCCAGCTCCAAGGACATCCCCCAAGGAAACCCCAGCTGAGGGTGAGTTTAGTTTCGGAGAAGCAGAGGTGGGGCCCTGAGGCATCGTCCTTTGTCCTTACCAGGGCTGGACTGGGGGCCACACGCGGGCCACACTCATGGTGCCCTTGTCACCACAGGTCAGCTCCGGGGCTCGCTGACCTATCCCATCCCTGCTGGGTTAGGACAGAACAGGGGCCGGGGGCCGGTGTCCTGTGCCTTCCTTCCCCGGTACCTTCAGCCTGCCCCACAGTGCTGGGGGCGTTTCTCTAGATCCTGCGAGGCAGACACGGGCGTCCAGTTCTGCCTCTGTCCCTTCCCAGCCGAGAAGGGCTGGCCGGCTTGGAAAGGTGAGACTCCATCCGTGTGTCCCATGCGGGTGAGCCCCACACCTCCTTCCTCCTCTCCGGGGCAGGTGCTCCCGGCGGCCCCTCGCCTGACGTCTCTCCCCGGCTCGGATGGACGCGAGGCTGACGGCACGTGAATGTGTTTTTATCATTGCTGTGATGCCTGCAGGGTCCAGGCTGTCTTGTCAGCAGCTATTTGGGGTTTCTGGAACTTTCTTGCCCCTGGGGAAGGCAGGTTCGTGTGCAAGTGTGTGGGGTGGAGGAGTCTGGCCGGGGCTACCTCTGCATCTGTGCCCTGTGGCCCACAGATCCAAAATCTCCCCTGAAAGGATGTGACATGGCGTGTGAATGAAGCAGGGGCATGGGGTCAGGCGGCCGTGCGGGTGTGAGCCATCCCGGCCCAAGAGGCGGCGCCCACCATCGTGCGGACAGATGGTGATGGTCTGGGGGGCCTTGGGCCGCTGTGCCGTCCGTGTCTGCGCTGGGTTTGGACTCTGTTCCCCAGGCTTCCTGGAGAAGAAGCGCCTGGGACCGTGGCAAGCTGTCCTGCCAGACCCGGGACCCACAGCTGGGTAGGGACTTAGAGTCCGTGGTGAACCCTGTCTTCTGGGGTCCTTTGCTTAACTTTGTGCCAGAGGATTTGGGGATACTGGGTGGCAGGTCCCAAACCTGGAAGAGGGGAAGCTCTTGCCCTCTCTCTGCTGCTGTCCGGGGACATTCTGGCTTCTGAGAGTGCATCGACACATCCGGAGGGTCTAGTTTAGGACTTGCTCTGAGATCCGTGGGACAGTGGGATTTTCCTGTAATCCGTTCTCGTATGCACTGCCGTGCACATACAAGCACATGTGCACACAGGAGGGCCCCCACCAGTGTGTAAGCTCACACATGTACGCATGGGGACACGCCCACAGCGCACACACACATGCATGTGTAGGCTCGCATGAGCCTACATGAGCTCACACGTGCTTACATGTATGCGTATGTAGGCACGCCCACACGGCACACACAGCAACCCATGTGCAGGCACACACTGGGACAACTTACTCAATACAGTATGTACACACATCACACACATGCACATGCACATGCACAAGCATACGCATGTGCTCCTGTGTGCAGATGGCTCTGTGCGTGCACACGCACGCACACACGTGACTACATAAGCCAGACCTGGGCGTTGTCCTGGACGGTTCGGGGGAGCCGCGGGCAGAGATCAGAGCAGAGCAAGTTTGGTGGTGAAGGGGTGCTCCTGCTGGGAGCTGACTCGGGGTTCCCTGGCCCCGAAACAAGGAGAGGGAGGCTGGGAGGCCAAGTCCAAGCACTAGCCCATGGGCCCCAGCAGGAGAAAGGATCGTGGCACCTGCAGGGCTGGAGGACAGGCCTTCCCTCCTCTCTTGTTGGGAGCGGCAGTCCTTGGGGCCCGGGGGTGTCAGGGGTCCGTCCCTCTAGGGTGGGGCAGGGGACTGCCTCCAAGAGCACGGCAGGACGGGCGGGATCTGGTGTCACGCAGATGCAGGAGAAAGGGCACAGGGTCCCCTCTGGCCCTTTCAAAGGGACATTCGATCTGAACCCTGGGGCCCAGTAAGGAGGTTCCCGCGAACCAGCACTGACGGAGTCAAAGCTCTCAGCCCTGGAGAAAGCGTGGGGACTCTGGCATGAGGCCCTCTGTGGGATTATCTGCCCCCCCTGGGAGGCGTGGAATGCTGGGGGTAAGAGGCCACAGCGATATGGAGCTCACGCAGGCCACCGATAAAGAGAGATGCTTTCTGCGGCCGCTCTGTTGCCGAAATTTGAGGTGCGGGCCCAGAGCGGAGGCCGCTGGCCCGGGACATTTGAGCCCGGGAGGCACCGTCCGCTCTGCCTGCGCCCTGGAGAATTTGAGTCCAGCTTGCGTCTGCCGGTGCAGAGCCCCAGGGCTCCTGCTTGGAGAACACAGCGTCTGGAGATACTGAACAGACCGGGCTGTTTGGGGAGGGGGGTGTCCTGGTGGGTTGCAGTGGCGGTACGGAGGTCAGGCGGGGAGGCTGACGGCCCCGGAGGCTGTCTGTGAGCTGCAGGCGGGGAGCCCAGGTGCGCCCAGGCCCGTGGGCTGGGGCTGCCCCGGGCTTCGGAGCATATGGTTTGTTTCTGTCCTGCCCCCTCGGTCCCAATTCCTTCTCATTTTTGCCAGTGGACGCAGGCAT
Organism: Mustela erminea; assembly: GCF_009829155.1. Classification (NCBI taxonomy): domain Eukaryota; kingdom Metazoa; phylum Chordata; class Mammalia; order Carnivora; family Mustelidae; genus Mustela; species Mustela erminea. Next base: position 108,188,924 of record NC_045623.1, on the reverse strand, counting down.
ATCTAAGTGCTCTAGGGGCTGGGGCTGGTGCCCAGGACCCACCCTTGACCCTCTTGAGGTCCCGGTGGAACATGCATGCGTGGGTGGCATCGTGGCCTTGAGGACACATGGACGGTATCGGGCCACCTGCCGTCTCTGCGGTGCTTCGGGGGCCTGAGGGCCTTCAAGAGCCGCGGAGATGGGGTGGGCTGCCCCACGGGGTCGGAGCCATCCTGCAGCCCAAGGACGAAGCTTCCTCTTACTACCCATCTGAGTCTGGGGGGACGATGATGCGTCAGGCTCAGCTCCCTGAACACGGTTCCGAACTGCTTTGCTCTGGGATGGGAGAGGAAGGGGACGCTGCCCCAGGGCGAGAGCCGGACAGTCCTCCCAGGGAAGCGGAGGTGTTCCGATGCTCCCTCCAGGCAGGGGTGATATCTGTGCTCACAGCCTGGCTGGTAGTGGTTGGTGGGATAGGCTTTGTGCTCAGACAGACCCCCTTGGAACCCTGCACCCACCGCGGGCGAGTTCTGTAACCGGCTGCTGTCAGTGCTTTTGAGAAACAGGGGATCTGTACCTTGCAGGCTTGCGACTGAACCCAGAAGGGACTCACCTGCCCTCCTGGAAACCAGCAGCTAACTCCCAGGCCAACTGGCTTCCCGGAACTGTGGAAGGAAGCCATGGCTGGTCCTCTCTGGGGGCCTGGGCTGAACTTCCTGGTTCCTAGGGAAGGCGGGAGGTCCCCAGTTAGGCTCCCCTGCCCAGGTCTTCAGGGGCTACTGGTGGGCTTTGCCCGCCACGAGCTTCTTGAAGCCCAGGACTGTGTCCAGTCTGGAGGGCTGGCGCTCGGTCTATGTGGGCCGGCTGATAGGGTAGGTTCTCTGGAGCTCTGAGGCTGTCTGCTCCTGAGCACGCACCGGCTGGCTGGGCATGGGCCTGGAACCTTCCTGTGTGTCCCGGGGCGCCACTAAAGGCCACCGTGGTCTGGGTGGCTGCACAGTCGCCTCCCACTGAGTATCTCTCTATTTTTGCATCTCAGATCCTCCCTTACAGGGAGGAGGAGAGATAGGGAAACTGAGGCAGGCTCGGGGCACATAGGTGAACGAGAAGGTCTTTATAAACTGATGGTGTTTGCCTGGCAAGGCCCACGTGCAGGTTCCCCCCCAGGCCAGGCGACTTGCACCCCCAGTCACAGGTTCTGACCACCTGGCTCAGTGAGCTCTGTACTTGCTGTCCAGCACGACAGGCTCCGGCTCTCCGAGGTCAGGCCTCCGTCTGCTCTGATGAGACGAATCCCCATGCCCCTGCCCTGCACACCCCAAGCGCAGAGATGCCTCGAGCTGGAGCCTGGCCTGAGTTTCCTTCCGGCAGCCCCCAGCCTGACCTCCTACCCAGGGTGCACTTCCGTCTGGATCCTGGTCCCGTCTGGGAGCAGCAGAGCCAAGACAGAGCCCTGGGGGGCTTCTCTGGCCGAGCCGCGGCCATGCCACCTGGCGCCTGGGCAGAGCACACCCTCCTCTCCGGAGCTCCCTGAGCGTGACCTCTCTCCTGCTGCTGCGGAGGCTTCCTTCCCGAGCTGAGGAAGGATATCTGGCTTCACCTGCCCGTGCCTGCCCTATTTATTTATTTGTTTTTACAGGCTACGCTCTTAATTAGGCAAAAGATCTGTAGAAATGAGCCTGTGCCTGGAGTTTTCTGTGAAAAATGAGAACCTACGCCCCCCCACCATGAAATTTCCAGAAGTGAAGCAATTAAGTGTTGGAATTTGGCAGTTGACACACAGTATCGTTCACCTCCAGCGAGAGTCTAAAAAAAGCAAAAAGGAAGGAGAGACACTGACGTACAAGTGACGGCCGCTCTCAGCCCAGGCCTCGTGTCTGTAGTGGCCGTGGGGCCCGCCATGGCCACAGCCACGGCCACGGCCACGGCCACGGCCACCAGACCCTCTGTGAGCCTGAGCCTCCCCTGGAAGTGCCAGTCCCTCTGGAGGTGAAAGGTGAGGCCGGGCTTGCTTCTGGAAGGGGACGTCCCACATCCCACCTGCGAGAGTGAGGCAGGGGAGGCCGGCGGCCGGCCGGAGGGGATGGGGGCTTCGCGCCTGCGCGTCCAGTTAGAGCAGAAGGAGCCCGTTGGGTTGCAGCTCCCGGCGGCGCTCACCTCGCCCAGGACGCAGCCAACCCGCCACCCCCGGCCTGGGGCCCCTCCAGGGAACCACTGTCCACATCGGGGTCAGGTCAAGGGCCCTTCCTTGTGCTTGGCAGGCAACCCAACCCCAAATGAGGAAATTCACATTTCTTGGGTTTGTGGGAGGGAGTTTTTAGCTCATCAGAGATTTAAATCAACTTTGATTTTTTTTTTCCCCAAATGAATTCTTCGCCAAAAATGCCCACAGTGCGCCGTTCCCTCGGACGTTGCAATCCCACGTTTCCAGACTGTGAGCCCAGAGGGGCCTGCCCGGCAGCCCTCGAAATTTCAAGACCCCTGTTCTCCAAAAGTGTTTCTGGAGTGTTTTGTCTTTCCTTAAAAAACAACAACAACCTTCAGATGCCTTTGGATGAGTCTCTGGTTGTTGACAAATCAATTTTCCAGAGAGGGAGAGCGTTTCTCTCGGTGGCACCGGGTCGGCCTCCCGCGTGTGGTTGAGCAAAGCTCGCGCTGCATTTCCTGGCGAGCGGCGTCTCCCCTCCCCCGCGGCCCCCCTGCTCTCTGGCTCCTGCTACAATCTTCCTCTCCTCATTTCGCTTTGTAATGTTGTTTCTCTCACCTTCCGAGCCTCGGGCAGTGCGGCCGGGATTTACGAGCCCTGAACCTCCAACAGGATTGTCTCTTTCCTATAATCTCCGCGGCACCCCGGCCGTGTGACCTTGGCCGTCGCTGCCCACGTGAGATGCGCGCTGGGCTTCCGTGCAGCCGGGGGTCTCCCGGTGCAAGAATGAGGTGCCAGGCCCTGGGGCGCTGGCTGCGCTAAATCAGGGAGCGAGGGGCCGCGCCCCTGGAACAGTCTGGAAACCAGTACCCCCCCCCCCACCTCTCCAGCGTTTTCCCCGTGTGTGTTTTGATGGGCTGGAGGGAACGTCAGGCCGGCCCCCGGCTGGTGGGAACGATGCATGCCCACAACGTCCCCCACGCCTCACCTGCACACCTCTCGCCCCACGCTTCCTGGGGTGCCTCTGCTCTGGGTTGGAGTGGACACGGGGCAGCGTCGTCTGTGGGACACGGAGGTGGTTGTCCCAGCGCCGTTTCCCACGTGACTCACCATGAGGGGTTTGTGTGGAAGCCCTGGCTGCCCCCCCAGTTGGGCAGTTGTCTCTGCCTTTTCCCATTGGTGTGGGATCAGTTTTCAGTTCAGAACCCACTCCTGCTTTGGAGGGACTAGGAGCCCCTCCCCTTGTGTGCTCGGAAGATGGAGGTGTTTCTAGGGCTGACTGGTACCCGGCCACTTACACCCCATCCGTCTTCCCCTGGGGGATGCCGTGGCCCGAGGGAATTCCGTAGGCGTGGCCCGGCCACGGTGATGTTGGGGCGACCTGCATCAGCACCGCCCCTGCCTGGAGAAGATGTGGGGTCTCCCCCAGGTCTCCACACCCCACCTGCCCGCACAGCGGGACCCGCTCAGAGTTGAGCCAGGCATTGCCTTCTGAAAGGTGTGGGGCCCTGGGCCTCCCCCATCCAGCCCTCAGTTCCTGCCCCCGAAAGGCGTCTCCGCCTGGGCCTGCGTTCCCCACGGAACCGGACAGAGAGTAGCCCGTTCACCTACTTGGAGCTCAAGGGGGTCTGTGAACTCATCTCAGGCCGCTGGAGGGGACGGAGGGCTCTGCGCCCAGCAGCCTGCTCAGGTTCCTGCACAGGAAAAATAAAACATCCCCAGGCCGTAAAACGCACATTGTTCAACTGGCCTTTTTATGGGACAGAGTTTACTCACTGAAACAGCCGTGCCCCTGCCAGGCATGGGGCCAAACACGGCTTTCTCGGGGCGCATTTGCTCCCCGAGTCCTTCCTGGGAAAATCCAAGGGGCCGCATGTCTGGCTTGCAGGTTCCCCTTTTCCTGCGTCTCCCCCGGGCCCAGCCTACTGCCAGGACACGGATCCCAGGCCCCAGTCTCCTCCGCATGGATGTGTCTTCTGGTTCCGCGGAAACGGGGCCCCGCACAGGTCGGCCTGTCCCACGTGCACAGGAGGCCGGTCTCCTCTGAAGCCCTTCATTCACTCGCATCCACACACCCACTCTGGGTTCAGCGGCTCTAGCGGGTGGGTTGCCCCCTCCCCTCTCCCAGACCCCTGAGGAGCTCTGCCTGGGCCCCGCCCGGGGTTCATGGTCTGTGTGGGCCGGTGAGACCTCAACAACCCCCGGTGAGGCCTGGACTGGCTCCTGCGCGCGTGGTGGGCGGTTAGGACCCGGACCTCACACCACCTGGCCCCCGGCTCAAGTGTGGATTGTAAGTCCCACCCTGCGGGACTCCTGGGGGCCGGAGAGCAGGGTCTAGGAAGCAGCCCAGAGAGGTCACTGTCACAAAGGAGGCTCGGGGCTCTAGACTGCAGGGAGTGCCAGGCAGGGAGGGATGACTCTGCCTCCCCAGGAGCTGCCGTCTCTTCCTGCCGGGAGACGCTGTGGTGCACCTGCCCCGTCCTGAGGGCGGAGGACGGTGCCTGCCACGGAGCAGCTCTTCGTGGGCCGGCCTGCACACCTGCCCCGGGCGGGGGTCCCTGGTTTCCGTGTAGACTCGCCAGCAACCAAGGGGCTGTTCTTGCCCAAAGCAGCTGGGCTGGCCCCGGTGCCCCTTCCGGGCATGTGTCCCCTCCAGAGGCCAGCTGTGTGGCCCCGGTGCCCCTTCCGGGCATGTGTCCCCTCCAGAGGCAGGCTGTGTGCGCCTCCTCGCCGGTGGGCTTCCTGCACCCATGACCCTCCTCCCGGGCTGTGCCAGAGAATGGCTTTTGGTGACTCTGGTTCCAGAGGGACACGCTAGACACGGCCTGGCCATGGCCTGCTCCCATTGGAACCCCAGTGCCTCCCCACCTTTGGCCTCTGGCCGAGGCACCCTGATTTCAGATGAGAGCATCTCCCTCTGCAGCTGTGTGCCCCGGAGAGCACGCACGGTATCTGACTCTGGTTCCCTGGAGCGGTGGCCGTGTTCTCGCTGGACCCGGGGACCGTGGGACGGCAGAATCATCAGGATGGACTCCAAGCGTCGCGGGGTTGGGGGTGCCCGTCTCTCTGTTTCTGTGTCCTGCATGTGGTCCGTGCTGGGCCCCGAGGACCTGAAGGTCAGCCTCCCTGGCTCCTGAGATGTCCCCAGGGGATCTCCTGGCTGACCAATGTCCACGTTGGTGCCAGGCAGCCCCTTCTTGTCTGCAGGTGCCGGAGAGTGGAGCAGAGTCTGGCCATGGGCAAGAGGGTCTTGGCTTCCCGCCCAAAGCCTGCACCACAGTCATGCACTTGGGGTCAGGATGGGGCTTTTTCTCTTCAAAAGCCCAGATGCCACGAGGAAGAGGAAGTTCGAGGAGCAGAGAGAAATGGCTGCTGCAGAAGGTTACAACGCCTGCCTGGGACTTTAGAGCAGCTGGAACCCAGGGGCAAAGGGCGGTTGCACTCTCCAAAGCCTGTGCTGTTTGCGTGGGGAAACTGAGAGCCGGGGACGATGGTAGGAAGCAGAGGTCACCCGGGGATGCTGCGGGACCAGAACCCCGCATGAAGGAGCCCAGCCAAGATGGCAGCTTCTCTGCCTCCTCTCTCCTCTCTCTCCTCCAGGAGCCGGAGAACCCGGACCTGTCAGAAACGCTCAGGTCCCTGCGGGGGGTGTTGGTGAGGAAGCTGGAGTTAGGGCTAAGGCCATTCGTGCCCCTGTTTGTCACCCCCCCACCCCCCGGGGGATGGCCCAGCCCTCCCGACATTCCATCCCGCAGCACGGAGCGGGCTGTCCCGGCCGGGGGGTAGGGAGCACAGCCCCACGCCCCCGACAGAGGCAGCCCCAGGAGGGCCCAGGGGCCGTGCCTGCCGTGGACCCTCCTTGAGCAGGCAGAGACCCTGGAGTCCTGCTGGGTTCCCCTGCTGTCGTCCCACAGTCCCAGGAGAAGGGGGGCAGTCTCATGCCCCCGTGGACACAGAGGGCCAGGCCTGGGGCAGGCCACTTGCTTTCAGTGGACATGGGTTTATGGAGAGGCCACGAGGTGCCACCGCCACGTGAGCCCCCGAGTCAAGGCCATGAACAGGGCGAGGCCTGAGCTCGGGGCCTCCCTTCCAAGGTGGTGCAGACACGTGGTGGAGATAGGACGACTCCGATGTGAGGACGGCCAGGAAAGTCACAGGAGGAAAGGGTGGGCAGAGCAGCTTTCAGTGAGCGGACCAGGCCGAGCCCCGCAGGTCGATGAGTGGGGACCACACGGGGTCCAGAGGGATGCAGGGGACGCAGGCCCAGAGGACACCGCCCACAGCCACCGCAGGTCCAGGCCTCTGAACTGTGGCTCTGCAGCTGGGCCCACTCCCCAAGGGGTCAGGGGAGGCGGCTCTGCAGTGAGTTCCCCGCAGAGTGACTCCTGCAGCGACGGAGGCCTTCAGCCGCCAGGATTCAGGGCATCCATCTCGCCTGTTTCTCATCTTGCCTCCTCACACCCTACGTGCCCTTGAGGTGACCCCGATGGGGTCCAGGGAGAGGGCCTTGTAGTTTCGGGTCCAGGGCCCGTCGGAGGACGGTGGGAATGGGCGTGCCGGGCAGGGTGACCGTTCCATTCTGTGATAAAGCCGCCGTTTACTCACAAAAGGCCGACACTCCCCACCTGTGGTCAGTGAGCTGGAGACGGAGGGTGCGCGCAGGTCGGGGGCGTCGGGGTGGTTCCCTGCCACCCTGCGCTGGTGGCGCCGACCGCGGGGTCCTCCTTCCTTTGCTGGACAGTCCGTCCCGAGAGGCGGGCGTGCAGGAGGCCTGCTCCAGGGCTGGGGACCGGCGCTGGGGATGCGTCTCCTCTTGTCTCGAGGGGCTGTGACATCTCAAGAAAAAAGCTGTAAAATCGGGAAGATGGGAAAGCTTGCGGCTGGCACTTACCCACGTCTTTGCAGCAGGTGAGCAGGACGAGGGCTCCTGTGGGAAGAACTGGCTGAGTGGGTCTCTGCGGACTGTAGCAGCGATGTTCTCACCTCTGGAAACCCCTGCCCGGCTCTGCGATCGACAAGAAGCGTCGGTCACTGGCGACCTCATGGTGACTTCTCTGAGTCCACAGAGACTCCCAATTCTTCCTCGCCAAAACCCCCTCCCAGGGCCCAGGCTAGCAGCCCCATTTCACTGGCAGGGCCCACACTAGCCCCGTGACACTGGCAGGGCCCAGGCTAGCCCAGTGTCACAGGCAGACAACATTATATGTCTGTTGTAGGCAACTCTCAGCTCCCACCTGAACCACAGCCTAGCAGTGGCCATGTAGATGGGCTCCATGGCTCCATGGGCTCCAGATGGGCCCTGTACATGGAAAATGTTTGGGGGTGTGTGTGTGCTGTTATGGGATCAGGCCTGTGCACCCCTAACATGCCTAAACAGACAGTGGGCGGGCAAGGAAGGAGTTCTGGCACATTCCCCCAGTCACGGAGAATTTTTCGGAGCCGCCGGGGCATCTGGACTTCTGTGACTTTGCGGTCGGTCTGCCCTGTTCCAGGAAGTACGAAACAGAAGTGGTGACTCTGTCCAGTCACCTCGGTCTGGGGAAAGCAGTGGTTGCTGTCTGTGTGGTCTGTGGCTGCTGGTGACCTAGAAACCCATGCCTGCATGCTCAGGGCAGGGACCAGGCAGCCACGGCAGTAACACGGGGAGGGAAGGGGCCCTCGGGGCACCAGGGCGGGGACTGCTGGGGCTCAGGACCCTGGGAGGGGGCAGGAGGCAGAGGACAGCCGAGGCCCCCGGCCTGCCTCTCCTCTCCGCGTGGCTTCTGAGCATCTGCAGGGAGGCCGGGGCTTCTCGGAAGGCAGCGACACACACTCGCATCCCGTCGATGGTGCCCCCCACTCCGGGATTAGAACCATGGGTCAAAGGGCACTTTGGGCAGGTGGGAGCGGCCCTGGCCAGGACAGCGGAGCTTCTGAGCCCCTGCGAGGCTCTGTGTCAGGCAGGGGACCCTGCAGAGTGCGGCTGCCACTTCCACTGGGCTCTGGGGAGCAGTGACGGCGAGCCGACTTCCAAGCAGGTGGTACTTCTCGGTTTTGTGGAGAACGCGGGCGTCCCCCGAGCATGGACGTGGCCAGCCGGGGGTTCCCGCTGTCTTGCTGATGTGATCAGGGACCTGGGGGCCCTGCCCTAGTGGAGTCACCACGTAATGCTCCTGCCCCTGGGAGAATCCTGAGGGCCTGGAAGGGGCTGGGGGCTTCCCTCCTGCCGTTCCCTTCCGCGGCTGCTGCTGCTGCGGAAGCCGGGGCCTCGGCAGCCCGGCACTGACCTCCTTTATGGGGGATTGTTGGTGTCCAGCAGGGAGCGCCAGGTGGGCGTGGGGCTGGGGGCCATGGCCACTGGGACCCCTGCGCTGCCCTAGGTCCCCTCAACGTTCCCACCCTGCCACCAGCAGCTCTGGGGAGGAGGCATGGTGAGTGGGGTGTGGGAGTGGGGCTGGTGGGCGGTCAGGGTCTCCCGCTGCCCTGGCTGCCTGCAAGAGGAGAAGCATGATTGTGGGGGAAGGTGCGTCCCTCCTGGAAGAGGCCTCGGCTCACCTTCTGGGGTTTGGGAGGAAAGCAGAACGAGCTACGTGTTTGTAGCAGTTTGGGGTGTGGCAGTGGGTGCAGCTGAGGCCAGACCAGTCTCCGTGCCTCGGTTTCCCCACCATTACCGTAACAATAATGCTGTCCACCACCCAGGGCTGGAGGGGGTTGGCCTTTCTCAGCCGGAGGACCCTGAGCCAGCAGGATGCATACGAGTGGGCACGGCCCCCCACTGCTGGGGAGGGGGGAGGGGGAGAGGGAGGAGGACCCCAGAGTCTGGGGTCACGAAGGATAGCTCTGGAAAATGGACTGAGGCCCCGAGGCCAGGCAGCGAGCCGTGGGCAGTGAGGCCAGGGTTCCGGTCCTGCCGGGGGCCGCCTGGGAGCAGCCACTGCCCTAGTCACAGGCCGGTGGGGTTGACCGTTGGGATTCTAGGTCAGCGGGGGATTGGATTGTGGACAGCGCCTGGCTTCAGCCTCCTTGTCCGCCCAGGTTTGGGAGACAGTGTGCCCATTGGAGACTTGGCTGGCCCTGCGGGTCTGTGGGCAGCCCTGGGCTGGGGCTGGGAGGGCAGGGGCTGAGGTGCGGAGGGGTCAGCGTGGGGCATCCCCGGGGGGACAGGGGTGCCCTGTAGGGGTGCTCAGGGCTGGCCTTAGGGTGCCCGTGGGTTGGAGACCGCCTCATCCCATTTCTCGCCTGTGCAGCTGGTCCCTGATCTAACCTCGAAGGTCCATTTCACGCCGCAGAGTGGGCTTAATGACTGGCACTAGCTGTCAGAGTGGAACCCAGATCAGGGGGACAGTCGCCCTTGCTTCCTCCAGACAGCCCAGCCATCTCTGTCCTGGGGTCCCGCTCAGCCTGGGCCAGCGCGGGCTGCAAGCCGTGCCCTGGGCAGGGTCGTGGCTGGCCCCAGGCTCACGGCTCCCCCGATGCAGGGCAGGCCTCAGAGGGAAGGCCCTTTGACCCCTCTCCTCCCCAGCCTCCCGGCTCCCGGCCGCTCTTCCTCTGGACCCACACGGGTCGGGTGTTCCCTCCCGCGGGTCCGGCCCCAGGCCCCCAGGGCTCCTGTCCCCGACCCCCCTCCCTGCCCATCTCGGGCCTCCAGCGGCCAAGGATTGAGGTCATGGGTGGGGAGGGGTCACGTGCTTCGGAAGGAGAGGGTCTGTTTTTAGAGCCCACACCTCACAGCCGAGCCCAGAAGCCACGCTGAGCCCACGCTTCCCCTGCTGGCTCACTCTTCCTCTTTTGCCAGCACGGGCATCGTCCCTGCGGGCCCGAGGCCGCCCTCCATCCCGGGGCTGCCTCGCCGTTGGAGAGTCGTGGGCGCCGGGCGTCAGGGCCTCCCTCCCCTGCTCCTGGACGAGCACGGAGAGCGGCGTGGGGCCCAGGACTGGCGTGCGTCGGAGGCTCCTAGAGAAGGCAGTTTGGCCTCTGCGCAAGGGTGAGTAAGCTGTAACCCCTGCCGGGGGAGTGGAGAGTGTGGGGCTCAGGCCTTGGTCTGCCTCGGTCCCCCGCGCTGGCCTGGCCTTGGCGCAGCCAGGAGGGTCGCCCACCCAGCCGGCCCACGAGCCGCCACCACCCTCGGCAGGACCGGTGGGGCCATTTGCTGATGGCTTGGTGCTCCTCCAAAGCATCATTCTCCCCGCCACCACCCCTGCCCCCCCCGCCCCCCGCCACCCTTCCCCACTGCCACCTCTGGGTGCGTCTCAGCCCCTGTGCGGCGGGCCTGCGCTGGACTCCTGCGCTGTGCGTGTCCCGGGGGCCCACGAGGCTGGGGCTGGGGTCAGAGCCGCCGTGCCCCCTCCCCAGGCGACGACCTGGCCCTTCAGAGAAGCTGCCTGTGTTGTGGCCGCTGGGGTCATGAGAAGGTCAAGGGCAGAGTACGGAGCCTCTTGACAAAAGACAAGTTCTGGCTCTGCTGGAAAATCTCGATTCCGCCGGGTGCTTCACTGTGGGGCTGGGGGCCGATTCCCTCTCGGGCCGGTGTCCTCTGGACAGGGTGTGTGTGAGGCGCTCACCCAGGGAGGCCTCGGCCGGCCCCTCCCGTGTGCTTCCTGCAGCCCGGCATGGCCCGTCTGCGGCCGGTGAGTAACGACCAGAGCGGCCAGCCCGCCGGCCCGTGTCCCGGCGTCTCCCCGAGTGCACAGTGCAAGCGTCCCAGCCCGCCCGCCCGCCCCCCCGGCGCTCAGCTCCCGGCCCGCCTCCCAGGGCCGCTGTCCCGGCTCTGGCTAGAACTTCCGGGGCTCCCGGGGCGGGGGTGGGGGGGTTAGGGAGCGGCCGCAGGCCCTGCTGGGAGGGTTGGAGAAGACCCATCGCACGGAGCCAGGGAGCCGGTGGGGTTCGCCACCCCGAGCTCGTGCCCGAGCCAAGATGCCTGGGGCAGCCTGACGTGACCTGTGCGGGGCAGGAGGCTGGAGACGGGGGTGGGGGGCAGTGCAGACACCGGGAGAGGAGGCCATCCCCGGGGACTGCCGTAGCCACAGTACGCGGTGTGAGCAGACAGGCGTGGGGGGGAATGGGGTGGCCGTCCCTGTGACACGCAGGTAACCTGGACTGCCATGGTGTCCCTGCCTCCCCACAACCCCCAGCCCCGCCTGGGGTCCAGGCAGCACCCAGGAGCTCCAGGCAGGGGGTAGATCTGGTCTTCGCAGGGGCAGGCTCTGGGTGATGACCCCACCCCTGCCTCCTTCACAGCCCACGCCCATCTGATGGGCAGGAAGGGTCTTCCCGAAACTCGGGGTCCTTCAGAGGCCAGCCCTGCCCAACCCTGGGCCCTGCATGGGAGGGTCCTCTGCTCGTTCGGGAGGTGAGGGCCACGCAGGAAGAGACAGACACTAGGCGTCAACCCCCCTCCATGAGCCCAGGGTGTGGTCACGGCGGGGGGGGGGGGTATTTCGCCCTGAGTCAGGCCTACTTCCCCTGACCATGGAAGGTGCAGCCCCTGAGCCCCCACCAAACCCCCTTGTGGCAGGAAAGAAGGGATTTGCCAGGAGCAGGAGAGGAGTCAGATCGTGGGAGAGAAGTTTCCCGGAAGCCGAGAGGTTTCCCGGGAGCCGAGAGCACCCACAAGCTCTCCATCAGCCACAACTTCACCCGGGATCAAATACCAGGTCCTGCTCTGGCTCGCCCCTGGCTGCGGGGCATGGGCTGAGCCCGCGGGAGGGCTCTGTCCCCAGCAGAAACCAGCAGCCATGTCTACAGGCGGGTGCTGCTGTCCTAGAAGGGATGAGGAGCCTCCCGGGAAAGCGGCGGGGTAGAGCAGGGCCCCGTGGGGACTCCTGCGGGAAGGGTGACGGCCTCCACCGAAGAGAGGGGTCTCCGCGCCAGTGAGGGAGGGGCCCCGGGAGCTGCCAGAGGGACAGGCAGGCTGGGGGTCTGGGGTTCTCTGTCCCTGGGGTGCACCGGGGCTGCTCCCAAAGCCCCTGGCCCGGCAGAGCCTCCCTGTCCGGAAAACCTGCCCCCACTGGCCCTGCGACCTTAGACGGGGCCGTGCCCACCAGTGCCCACCTGCCGGCTTCCCATTGGGGCCTGTCGAGTGGCGCTCAGCACATGCTTGAGTAACCAGGACCTGACCAGTGAGGGCTGCAGAGGGCAGCTGCCGAGTTCCCAGACTGGCCGTGGGCACTGGGGACATGGAGGAGCCCCCGCTGCCTGGGAGAAGGCACGGAACTTCAGGGGCATCAGAACCCGTCTCGGCAGGGCTGGGGTAGTCCCTGGTGTCCTCGGTGCAGATGCAGGCCCCTGGAGCCTCGTCTGCCTGGCACCGGGCCATCGGGGTCGCAGGTGGGCGCTAGCCACAGGGGGGCCGAGGGGCGGCACGTGGGTTCTGGGCCCTGTGGCCCATGTGGGTGCCTTTGCTGCCCTTCTGCTTGTCCCTCTTCCCGTGGGGTCTTGGGGCTGCTGGGAGGTATTCCCCGAGCAGCACAGAGCGAGGTGCTCCCCAAGCCCTGGCCCAGCTAGAGCCCCATGCGTGTAGCTGAGGCGCAGAGATCATCACCAGAATCCCTCCAGAACTTGGGGGCACGTTTGTGCCCGCATTCTGGGGTGAGCCTTGGGGCCACTGCTTGCAGCAGGCGTGTCGGAAGATGGGCGTCGGAGACTGTTTAGAAGGGAGCAGTGCCACTGCCCTCCGAACGGGAGGTAAGACAGCGGGTAAGGAGGGAACGGCCAAAGGGGAGCTGGCCTCATACATCTCCTTCCAAGTCAGAAGTCAAGGAGCCCGAAGTCCCCCTGAAATCCAGTGGGAACATGGCTCAGCGTGGGGGCACTGGGGGCGCAGAGGGTGTCCTGTCCTGGAGGCAGATCGGGCGGAGACCACCGGTGGAGGCCCATGAGGCTCGGAGGCCGTGGAGGCCACAGGAGTCCCCGGGGAGGCTTAGGGTGCCGGTCTCTTGAGTTCTGTCCCGTCTCCCACGTTGGCCAAGCATCTTCCCCTGATGTCAGTGGGCAGGAGGAGGGCCACAGGGTAACTTTTCTTCCTTCTTTTCGAGACCCTGCTGTTTGGGGAGGGGATCCAGCCTGTGGGGCATCAACACCCCCCCCCCATGAACCACCCCTGCATGGACCCCAGACATCTCCGTCTCCGGCCGGCGCCATTGCCACCCCACCCCCCGCCCCCGGCTACCCCGTCTGGGAAGCACCACGGCTCCGTGGCCATGCCCTACCCTGGGACTGGGTTACCTTTGTTTAGGGCATGTGGAGGAAGGCCTGGCATCGTGGGGGCTTCGCGGTGCAGAGGGACCTCTACTGCTCTGTAACGCGGTCCCCGCACTTGCTCTGGGAGGAAGGGGCCTGCGGATCTGCTCAGCAGGCTTTTCGGTCTGACCACCTTCCCAGGGAAATTCCAGGAACTGGCTCAGGCTTGGGTGACGGCCGGAGCCGGCCTCTGTCTCTTCCTGCGTGGCTCTCACCTCCCAAACGACCGGAGGACCCTCCAGTCCGGGGCCCAGGGCTGGGCAGGGCTGGCTCTGCAGGAACAGCTGGCCATGCTCGGGATAGCTGGCTTCGCCCCTCCTTCCTCCTGCCTGGATGAACTGAAGGTCAGCACCCCGCTGGCTTTTGTGGGCTCACGTGGCTGGGCACGAGCTAGGGCGTCCCCGGCCTGGGCAGTGGACACGTGGTGGGGACAGACGAGGCCCAGATGTCCACTCGCGGGGCCGGGGACAGGAGGGTGTTGGGGTGCAGCTGGGCAGCTGGCGAGCCCGTGATCCTGGCCCTGCCTTGGCCACATTCACCGCCGTCCCTCCCGCACAGAAAACTAGTCCTAGCCAGGTCCCCACCGGTCACCGTCAGCGCTTTCTTGATTCTGTCCCTTTAAAACATGTAACCTCACCAAAGAAGAAGCTCCCGTTTCTCTAAAATCTGCGCTCCCCAGACAGAGCTACTACCCCGCACCCCTGCTGATCTCCGTTTTCCGTGTTTGCTTGAGACCCCCACGCGGCAGGTGCCGGGCGGGACAGCAGGGACGCCGAGTGGCTGTCCCCGACTCCCACCAGGTGACCCGCGCCGACTTCCCCTCCATGTCCCGGCGCAGTGGGGTGCGTGGGAGCCCGGCTCAGCCCTCGTCAGACACCCTGAGCTGGAGCGCCCTACGGGGTGGCACTCAGCCCGCGCGCAGCGAGGGTTGGAAAGGGCTGGAGCCTCGTGCGCATCAAGTGAGCTCCAGTGGCTGCCATGGTTGCGGGGCACGTCCTCCACCAGCAGCGTCTGCGAGAAGGGCCCTGGGTCCCTGACCGTGCTTGGGGTCGCCCAACACACGGGGTGCTGCCTGAGAGCAAGCAGTCGGCTGCTTCTGTTACTGCCTGGAATGCTGTGTCCGGAGGCCGTCTTGCAGGACCCTGGGCTGGAGCACCCCCCACCCCGTCCGTGGTCCTGGGTCGTAGGCAGGGAGGGCCGTGTGTCCGTGTCCAGGTGGTAGAAACAGGCCAAGTGCGGTGTCAGACCGTGGGAGCCTAGTGCGCGTGCTGGGTGGGCCAAGGGGCAGAAGTGGTGGCGGGGGTGGGGTGACAGCGAGCCACGGGCCTGAGGCCCGGCTCGGCAAAGGCAGTCTAGAAAAGCCCTCTCCTTTGGGAGAAGAAAGGGGTTAGGAGGGACAGGGAGAAGGCTCTGTGTGAACCTCGGGGTCTGGTTCTGAGAGATCCCAGGCTTTGTGGGGTGTGTGGGTTAGGCTGGTTCCTGGGGCCCAGGCCTGGGGTCTCCTGCCTGAGGGGGGTGGGCAGAGGTGGTAGTGGCCAAGGGAGCCAGAGTCCCACCTGGCACACAGCAGGCCCTGCAACAATGCGCTGTCAGGAGGCTTGCTCTGCACCCTGCCTCAGCTTTGTGATGAGGGTGATGGGCAGGCGACCCTTCCGAGGGTCCAAAGAGGATGACACAGAGCCCCACCCTCTTTGGATGGACCACGCCCTTCACCGGCGCCTCTGGCTGGCTTCTCAAGGTCTGCAGGAGCGAGTCGGGCCAGCTCTCCCGGAGCCCTGTTCACTCTGTGTGCTTCCGTCCTTCAAGGGAGAGAGAAGGCTGGTTGGGGTCGACATGAGGGCCCCTGGGCTGTCTCAGGCCCGTGAGCGGGCAGGGAGGGGGATCTTGGCTGGTTCTGTGCGTCTGAGGGCCGTCCTGCCTGGGCTCAGGCTTTCTGGGGGGTGGAAGTCATCGATAAATGTGCTCCTCGTTCTCAGAGGGAAAGAGGAGATGTGACAAGTGCGCCAGGCATTGGGCTGGGGCCCCCGCAAGAGGGAGAGAGCCAGACTGGGCCACCGGAAAGGGAGGAGTTCCTCAAGGTGACCTCTGTCACTTGGTCACGTGCTGACATTCTGGCCCTGAGCCTCCAGGAGGAGGAGGGAGAAGCATCGTCCAAGGGGTCCCTCGACTGGGCTGAAACCCGGGCTGAGGAAGGGGCTGCGCCGTCCGCGGGGGATGGGAACGCATGGTGCGTGCCCACCTGGCACAGGCACCTGGAGGGCCATCGCGGGACGCCTCCTGGCGGTGCCCCTTTGCGGGGCCGAGGGGATGGGCTCCGCTTCCTTCCCCTCCCCGACCCCGGCAGACGCGCACTCTTCCTTGGGAGATAGTGGCTCCCATCCAGTGCTTCCCCGCTAATCACCAGCCATCGTGGGAACGGCCCAAGATGAGGGCCGAGAGGCAGCTCATTGTCTGGGGGAGATTAAAGCCCAGCGCGGCATTGTCTGGGCCGGGGATAAATCTCGGTGCTGTCACTCAGACGCTGAATTAAATCCCTCCTCATTTCTGAAGGGGCTTATCTGTGCTGAATGGGCGGCCGCACGGCAGCGTGGGCAGACGTGTTTGCGAGCCACCGTCCTGGGCACCTCTGCAGCCTGAGCCATCTGGGGAGGGGACGCTGAATGTGAGGGGTGGCACCTGTTGTGGCCGGGAGCCCGGGCTCTGCCGGGGGAGCAGCGAGCCCATGGAGGTCCCCGGAAGAGCCACCTGAGCCACCCGGTCTGAGGGTGAGCCGGTGCCAGGAGAGGAGCGAGCGGGGTGGGGGGGGGTTCCTCGGAGCCGCTGGAGCCTGAGAAGGCAGTGGCCCAACTGATCCGGAACCGTCCAGAGAAACCACCCCCTGCCTGTCCCTTCTAAGCTCCCACAGTCAGGACAGACGCACTGGGCGAGACCTGGGCCGGACGGGGGTCCCACCTGGCTGGGTGCCCCCTGCGAAGCACAGCCTCCCGTGGCCACCGCCCCTCGGCCAGCAGCACCCCCTCAGGCAGGAGGCAGGCTCCGGGCGCAGTTCTCCTAGACCCCACGCAGGACTGTAATCGATAAACCAGGCAGTTTGGGGAGACGTGGGAGACCTTCCTTGGGACCCCAGAGCTCTCGGGCTCCCCCAGGCCGCAGCAATGCCTCGCTGCTTGCTACAGCCCCCATCCTACGGCGAGCCCGCGTGCAGAGAAGGGGAGCGGAACATCCGGGCCAGCTGGCCGTCTTCCCTCGGGGCAGGGCGGGGGTCCAGGAGCGAGAGCTTGCTGGGGCCGAGCTGCCCCTGCCCTCCACCTCGCAGGGAGTGTGGGCCGGCACACACGGATGTGGCTGGGGAAGGAACGCGGGCGCGACAACGGCAAGCAGGTGGACTGAAGCTGTCCCTGGAGGGGCTGCTGGGGTGCCGCGGGGTTGGGACACCGGGTGCGGTGTTGGCATTCAGCCCTCAGGGCTCCGTCCCCAGCTCTGAGCCGCGGGCCAGGGAACCGCAGGCACCTCTCCCCGTGCACCTGCATCTCCGTCTTCAGGAAATGCCGCCCGGGGCTTTCTGTGCTTCGTGCCAAGTTTCCCTGGTTCATGGGTGCTGAGGCTCCTTTGTCGAAGTTCCTGGCTGTGCCCCCCGCCCCTCTCTCCCTTGGAAGGAAGACCCTGGCCACTGCTGAGCGAGCAGGCTTGGCCCCGCCGTGACGTTCATGAGCTGAGCATGAGCAGAGAAGCTGCGGGCAGGTGAGGCCCGGGGCCCACGTGGACGGGTCTAGAGCCTGCAGCTTCCGGCCCGGCTCCTCCCCTTCCCCTTATTCAGAGGAGCCGGGGCGACCACACGGTCTTGGACGTGAGAAACAAACTGTGATTCTGAATATTATGGGGCTGTAAAGGGTGTGTGTGCGGAACCCGTGACTTCCTTTGGACCTTCCTGGGCTCAGTCAGACCAGACGCCGGCCATCGTGTCTGTGCGGTGGGGACACGAAGTCAGGCTCATCCCCATCAGGGCCCGAGCAGGCTCAACACATGCTCCCGACCCCTCCACCTCAGGGCGGCAGTGGGGCGCTGGCAGGAAAGGTTTGTGGCTTGGGGACGGTCACTCAGGTGCCCGGCGCCACCGCGGCAGAGACCCTCCGTCCTAGAGGCTGTAGGTCCAAGATGTGGGGGCTCCAGGCCGGTTGCTCGCAAGGCCTCTCTCCCTGGAGTGTGGACGGCTGTCCTCTCCCGGCGTCCTCGCGAGATCGTCCCTTCGTGCGCGTGTGTCCTCATCTCCACTTCTTATAAGGTCCCCAGTCCCATGGGACGAGGGCCCACCTCAGGGACCTCATTTGAGCTCAGTCACTTCTGTAAATGTCCTGCTTCCAAATGCAGTCCCATTCTGAGGACCTGGGGGTCAGAATTCCAACGTGTACATTTTGAGGACACGATTCTCCCCCAGACGAAGCCTTTGCCACCATCTGTGTCCACCTGGAGCTGCACAATGACCGCGACGGTATTCCCACGCCCGCCGGAAACCAGACCGCGGGGGGGCCCCGGGAACACCCAGGCCTTTGGGGGGCGAGCAGAAACACCTCATGTGGGGGCATCCTGAGCAGGGCGCCGGAGGCTGGTGGGGTCCCGGGCCCCCCACCCCAGATGCACCAGGAGGGGCAGGAAATCTGCAATTAGGACAAGCTCTTTTCTGAAAAGCCAAATGAGCTTGAAAGAGGGGCCTTGAACCTGAGAAACGTCCGTGAAAATCAGGGCTTGACTGGAGAGGACAATTTTTCTCATTTTTGTGGGGTTGAGCCTTTTCAATAAGATTTCAAGAGAGTAAAATCAACAGGCCCCAGGAAATTTGCATACGGCTACTTAACATCAATTCTGTGTTTTTTTTTTTAAAAGAAGGAATAAACACCTCCTCAAAAGTTCCCCATCCGCAGGGCGGACTACCCTGGGAGTTAACGGTTCAAACCTTTACAATTTTGTAAAACCCAGCAGCTTTCCATAACAAAGGGCAAAATTCACAAACAAATTGCTTCCTCCTGTCAGGTCTGCTCCTGGGCTGGGGGAAGGCGTGTTGACAACACACAGCTCCTTGGGTCACTGCTGAATGGCCGATCCCACGGAGACAAGGTCCCCCAGGGTCTGCTGAGAACAGCATGGCTTGGGGACCACAGCGCAGGCTCTCCCCTTCCAGGCTTTTCAGAATACCAGCTAACAAGCGGTGGCCTGGGGACCCAGGAGGCGGCCCTCGGAAGGCCTGTGCTTTCTGGAAAGTGCTGGAAAGCGCGGTCCTCCGTGCTTCAGGACTTTGCCGTTCTGGAAGCACGTGAGCTGCCAGTGAACGAAACCCACCCCAGGACCGGAAGGGGGTCCGATGGGCAGCTCCGGAGGGGCTGGGGCAGGCGGGAGCCCTGAGGTGGGGTCCTGGGACGCGGCACTGCGCACAGCCCGGGAGAGCCCCCTTCTCTCCTGTGCGGAGCCACCTGTCCCCGGCTATGTGCACCACTCGGGGGTCCAGAAGGGGAAGAGGCACTGAGCCAGGCAGGTGACAGCTGCCCCGTGTGGCCTTCAGGGTCCCTGGAGCTGGCCCTGCAGTCGCTTCTTGCACACAGAGCCCTCCGGCCTCGGCCCAGACTCCGCTCTTGCCTCTGTCCCTGAGCTTGCGGTCGGGGCTCTCCCCTGCCGGTTCTCACGGCCCCTGCTCCCACGTGAGCCTGCCCCAGAGCTCACACGGCTGCCCTGGGGTGGCATCGCTGCGACCCGGCAGTGCCTTTCCAGGCGTGGCCATGCTCTCCGAAGGCCCTGACCCCAGGGCACACACAGTCTTTCTATTCCTGCCAGCTCCCAGACAGGCCTGGGCCCCAGTAAGCACTGGGTGAACGTTCACAGAAAGTGTGGATGAGCAATGCGGGGGGGGGTCCGTCGGAAGGGAAGGCACCGATCATGTGGGGGCAGAGGGTCTGGGCTGCTCGGAAGGGGCGGGAACTCGCGCTGTGGTTCAGGAGTGGCCCGGGTGTTGGGGGGACACAGGCAAGGCTGCCTCCCCTGCCCCCCGCCCCCCTGCACAGTAGGGAAGGCCATTGTGGGGGCTCTTGTGGCCAGTGTCCTGGAGGTTCCTCCCTGGAGAAGGCCACCCTCCTGCCTGCCGGCCTCCCCAGCGCAGCCTCCAGGCCTGCCTGCCCCACCCCGGGGCGTCAACCAGGTCCACGTGCCTCTGTGTGCCGAGGGCCTATGTCCGCTCTGTCCCATCCACCTGTCCGCGCTCTCCTGCCTGTCCAGGCTCCCCCATGGCCAGGCCCAGAGCAGGGGCCTGTCTGCTCACCTCCAGTCTAAACTCCCCGTTCGGGGGGGATAGGACTTCTTTGGGGTGGTGCATCCTGGAACACAGGGTACCCTCCAGGCCAGCGTCCATCAGGGGCCACGTCCAAGCACAGGATGCTTAACCCTGGCTCGGAGGGAGCGGGCCCTCCCGCAGCCCCCAGTCTGGACCCCAAAGGGTTAAGGAGTGAGTGCGGGGGCTTTGTTCCGGCGGCTCCCCAGCTAACCTGCAGAGCCCCCAATCCCTTCCTCATGACCGTGATTAGCACCGTACTGCAGGATGAATAGACTAGCCGATTCCTATGGTAACCTTCCAAATGCATTCCTGGGGCAGGCTGGCCCCCTCGGTAATTACATTCCTAGCTGGGCCCACAGACAGCATGCTAATTAGCCCCGGAGAGGGGGCTCTGGTTCCTGAGAAAGGGGCTGGAGGAGGCTTCTGTTGACGGCCTGCCCCTTCCCCTCCTCTTCCTCAGATGGGACAGAAACTGGTGAGGTGCCCGGGCAGCCAAGCCGGCCACCAAAGGTCCGGGAGGGGAAGGCGGACAAAAAATGGGCTCCAAAGTCCTCTCCCTTGCCTGGGCCATCCTATGTGGCCCTGGGGTCCACCTCTGTCCCCGTGTGGGGTGTGTGTCCTGCAAGACTGGCTCAGCCCCAGTCTCCGGGAGCCGCTGTCCCCAGTTTCCTACAGGGCGGGGCTGGGATAGGACCGCGGCACCCGTGGACGGAGCTCTCCTGGGGCAGGCAGCCTCAGAGCCGCCGACCGTGGACAGGGGTGCAGCCTGTGCAGAGAACTGCTACCTTTTCGTGAAACAGGACGCAGAGTATGGTCCAGAAGGCCCAGAGAGGGCGGAAAACTGCCCAGCAGAGGGGACAAGGAACGCTCAGCCGTGAGGCTCAGCTGGCCACGGGGGTGCGAAAGGGGCCAGAGAGGGTGGGCTCACCCGGAGGCCTGCCTGTGGCCCACACGAGGCCAGTGGGCTTTGCCACCGAATGGCTTTTGGCAGGACAGGAACCTGAGCCCCGTCCCCTTCGTCCAAGGTCACTGAGCTCCGGAACAGAGTGTGGCCTCAAGGGGAACCTGCTTGGGTGGGGTGAGGGGCGGGGCCGGGGCAGCAGGTGCAGCCGCGTCGGAAGTGGGGGCTAGCCTCTGGCTCCACTGGCTTCACATGTCTGCTGGGAACGGGTTCCCAGCCCCAGGGGAGCCCTGCCCTCCCCAGCTGCTGCTTCGAGACCTCCCACCCCGGGCTCCGGCCTGGCCAGAAGCACAGGAGGATCAGTGGCCATTGGTGGTGGGGCCTGGGGTCGGGTTGCTTGGGGTCAAGCCTGGTGGCGTGGCTTTGGGTGGGCAGCTCAGGTCTCCTCAGAGCAGGATGGTAGTAGCCACAGAGCCCTGCTGTGCAGGAAGGGCCCAGGGAGCTGGGCTGTGGGCAGAGCCTGGAGCCCATGCCTCATGTCCAAGAACAAAGCTGTTCTGGGAGCAGGGGCTCCTGCGGGACTCCTGAGCCCCACCCTTGGGAGAGTCCCTGCTCCGCGGGTCTGGGGGAGATTGCAGACTTCATCGGGACCGGCGGCTGGCAGGGGAGCACGGTTCTGCACCCAGGTGCTGTGGGCTCCCGGATGGATTACGGGCTTGGAAGCGGCAGCTCCTTGCTGTCCGGCTGCTCCACTAATTCTAATGTAAATAGACCAATCCTTTAAGTATACACCATTTAATGCTCAACGGGGAGCCCGCAGATCTTCTTAACACCAGCCTGCTCAAAATACCTGCCAGGTAGCTTCTGTGCTCCCAGCCCATTTCCCCGATGGGCTGTGCTGGAGGTAATCCCTGCTAGAGTATCACAGTAATTATGGGAATCGGCCCCAGCGGATTTGCACTCCCATTGTCTGCCCCGCTGGGCGGACACACCTCAGAGCCACCTTCTCTGGTAGAGGGCACACATGATCCCCGGCTCGGTGGGCCAATCCCAGACAGCTCCCCAAGGCATGGCCCCCAAAGTCCTCGCTCACCTCCTGCCTCCACCATCAGCCAGGTGTCAGACCCCCGGGGGGAGGTGGGTGGTTGGGATCACCAAGGGGAAGAGGCCGCCCTGGCAGCTGCCCCTCCGTGGTCTCGTCCTACGGAGCCCTGCCGCACACTGGGCCCTGCCAAGCTCTCTCCTCGCTCAGGACCAACCAATTTCCCGGCTTGGGAACATGTCCACGGCACACAGGGGTTGCACTCCTCCGTCTGTGGGCTGAGGGAGGGAGCGCGGGCAGCTTGGTGCCATCAGCGTTGCCGTGTGTGTCTCTGTTAATGACTCCTTCCCTGTCCCCAGGTCAGATTCTCCTCTACTTCCTTCTTGACGTTTTGGAGTTTTGCTTTTCCGTATTTAAGTCCCTCCATCCTCCTGGTGGGAGTTGTCTATGGTGTGAGGTAGGGATGTAAGTTTAGTCATGGGCCCCCCCCGGGAGCCGCTGTCCCAGCCTGGCAGGCAGAGGGGCCGTGTTGGTCTCTGTGGCCCAGGATGCCCCCAGATAAGCAGCAACCTCGCCCTGTGGGGGGTCAGAACTCCACACGTGGGAGGGTCCGTCCCCGGGGGGTCGGTCGCTGCAGGCCTGGGCTGGTGCTTGGCGTCCTATGGAACTGTCACAACCATGGGGAAGGACTGGCGGGCACGTCGCTGGCAGGAGTCTGCATGGTGGCAGGTGCCATGCCGCCCCGAGGGCAGGGAGGCCGGGCTCGAACCTGCACCTGGCTGAGCACAGATCTGGAAGCCCTGGGGCCTCCGGGGGGCTGTGGTGTCTGTGACCTCCACCACCGGGAACTCCCAGATGGCTGTGGATTGTTCCAAAAGGTGTTGTCAACTGGAAAAAGAGATAACGAAGTCACCCGTGTGAAAGATACAGGCGCACTGCGCATGGCCTCGGAAGGCTGTGCGTGAGGTTGGTTTTCTCTGCGTGCTGTGGGCGTTCCCAGTCCTGCGGCTCAGCTGGTCAGCGGCTGCGGGGCGGTGGGGATGGGGCTGCGCAGGTGCTACTGGGTCTGAGCCGGATGGACACCAACCATTATTATTATTATTATTGTTATTATTATCATTATTACCATTAGCCAAGAGACGGCCCTGTCCGGGGGGGCAGCCGCACCCACAGCCCCAGGGACACAGAGTGTGCTCTGGCGTTCTCGGGACTGGTGCTCAGGGGACCCCAGGGCCCTCGGCTGCCAGAAGTCAACGATCTTTCCGTAGCTGTCTGGCAGCCAATGCTCCGGGGCCTGGTAAAGCCTCGGCAGCCGTCAGACCAGCGTTTCATTCGAGGGCTCCCCGTGCGCGACCGAAGGGCTCCGCAGCCGGGCCAGGAGGGAGGGTCGTCTGTGAGCACCCCCAGTCTTCCTGGGGCTGGTCCGTGTATCTGTGTATCCGGGCGAAGGTGACGTCCCAGAGCTCTGAGGTTACCTGGGGGGTCAGAAGCCAGATTTCCCCCAAACCCCCGAGGGGCACCAGGGCTGTGTGATCCGTGTGATCTGGGGGGAGGCTGGGGAATCCCCAGCTCAGGGAGGCATCGTGGCTTTGGGAGGCTGGCGACGTGCCGGGCTGGTGTTTCCTGGGGCAGGGGCAGTGGTGAGGCCGGCAGGGCCGGCGACTGCTGTCCGTGGCTCCTCGCTCTCCATGTAGAGGGCAGGACGGGGTCACGCCAGGATGCTCCCCGGACGGATCTACTCGTCCTCCACCCAGCCCACGGGACGGGCAGGGAGAGCTGGCAGAGGGTGTGTACACACCTCGGGTGGCGCCGAGGCCGTTGGGAACTCCGTCCGTCCCAGGTTGACGCTGGGGTCACGCCTGGGCCCGCAGACGCCCCGTGGACACCTGCTTCCGTCGGGTCTCCTCCACGCTCTCCCTCGGGCTGCCCTGCAGGCCAGGCGGCCTGGTGAAAGGGGCCAGAACAGGGGAGGGAGGGGCCCACACCCCCAAATCGGCGGCTGCAACGGGCTCTGGGAGCCGGGAGGGGAGCCCAGCTCCGTGCCTGCCCCTCACGGTGCGGGGACGGCCCCCTGGAAGGCCTGGGTGGGGTCTGGCAGCCTTGTGGGGCAGGACCCATTTCCCTTTAAATCTGGTATTGTCCCTCTGTCTGTCCGTGCTGGGCAGAGAGGGGACCACGTCACTGGTCCTGCTTCTTGGCGGCTTCCCCAGGCAGCCCCCTGGCCTCTCGGGGGATGGTCTTTGCGGGGGGCCTGGGAGGCGGCCTCTTCAAGGCCCCAGGCCCACCTGCTTGGCCACCTCTGTACCGAGGGCAGCTGGGGCCTGGGGTCTTCTGCCAGGAGCTCCTCTGTGTGTCCTACCTGGGGACCTGTCCCAACTCCCTAACATCCGAATTAGCATTACATGTGAGTGATTTTCCCATCCTGCTGCGACGTCCACACGGGTGGCTCACTTTGGTGTGGGGTTCCTTTCCCCGTGTGGCGTGGTCGAGCTGTGGGCTCCCTGCCGTCCTGGAGAGAAGCTTCTGAACACAAAAATGCTGCAGCGTCACTATGGCTGGGAGGTCTGGGCCCCTGGGCTGGGGAGGGGGTGTCCTTGCCTCCTGGGGCTCGCGGGATGGGGGAAGGAGTTCTACCATCCAAGCGACTGGGACACAGGCCGCCGCACCCCGTCCGGGCTGGCCCAGCTGAAGCCCTGCGCCCACGGCCTTGGCCCGCCCTGCCAGACCCCCGGCGTCGGGCGGACAGAAGAGAAAAGGCCTTGCCCTTTGCCGCCCTCCGTGGGGGCGGATCTGCACAGGCCTCTGTGTGTTCTCTGAGCTGGGGGGGTGTGATGGACAGGACTCCCCCTCTCAGAGGGGGTGCTGGCCGGAGGCATCCGCATGCGGAGACGGGATTCTTGTCAAAGGGCTGGGAGCCAGACAGCGACCCGAGTGCAGGACCCGGGACCCGACGGGTTTCCGCTGGGGACGGGCGGGGGCCAGGTGGGGTGTGGGCACCACATCGCCTGAGCACATGCAAAGGAGGCGGGTCGGGGCGCACACACCCCCTCGGGGGACGGGGCGCGGGTCCGGCTTTCAGGTACCGGCCTTTTGTCTGCTGCCCTGAGCTCGCCTGTCAGCCCCGCTGTCAGAGGCCTAATCTTTTCTTCTTCGCGGGCTGAAAAGGCCCAGCGTCACATCAGGCGTCACACGGCCGCCTATTCTCCTTCTCCCCGGAACCCAATCACTGGGCAGCGCCGCGATAATTCACTCCCCAGCCCGCCCTTTGAAAAGGTGGGCGCCTCGGAGCTGCTCGCCCAGCAAGATAAATCATGGACTCGAAATTAACCTCCATTGAAAGGCAGGGCGGGAAGAAAGGCTGATGGCCGGCGCGGGCGGGGGCGGACGGCGTTGATAAACGTCAGGGCCGACAATTTGGGGGCTGTGATTAAGACCTTATCTAGGCGGGAAGTAAACAGAAACGACTTTAATAAAACCCCGGCCCCGTCCCGGCTTCCGGCTCAGGAAGTTCATCTTCTCCCCTCGTCCTCCCTGCGTTTTGGGGGGGACGTACCCCCTGCCGAAAGATCTCAGTGAAGGGAAAAGTTGGGCCCGGGGCATCACTTGGAAGGAGGTGACAGGCCTCGGAGAAGCCCAGGCGTTTCTCGCTGGGGACCAAGGCAGAGGAAGCAGCACCAGGAGCTGCTTTGTGTCCAAACTCCCTGCTCGGAAGACGCTGAGCTTTCGGAGGTGAGCGCCGCTGCTGTCCCGGGGTCGGCCCTCCGGCCTCCTGGCGCTGCCCTCGGTCGCCAGGGTCACCTCGCTGCAGGACGCACTTTCCTCTCACAAAGCAACACCGAACCCGCGCGTGCAGACGGGCGCTGGCGGGGTCTGCCCGAGGGTGCGTGGGGCTCGGGGCGCGCAGGGGGCCCCGTTACCGGCCCGCAGGCCGCCGTACCTTTGGGGGTTTATGTGGGCTCCTGGCGACTGGGGTAACCCACGGCTCAAACCCCGGGCCGTGCAGCCTGGACCAGGACTGTCCTCCGGCAGCTCCCACGGCCACATCCCCGAGGCAGGGTCTGCCTGTGCTGCTGACCCTGCCCCTTGGCCCTGGTTGAGGCGGGGCTCCTGCGGGCTGAAGAGGTCACATGTCACTGACAGATGGATCTGAGGTCTGCGACACCCTGACTGCCGGCTCACACACGCTGACCAGGGTGGCCGGCGGGGTCTCCCGGGGTGAAGAAGGTCAAACGTACAAGGGGCTGAGTCCAGGACCCAGCCCGCTCCAGACGCTGTAAACCGTTAGGAGGCTCAGCACGCGCCCCCAGTGCCAGGAGGGCCTTTCCAAACAGGACAGCACCCACCCAGTCACTGGGACCCGGGGCCCATCCCAGAACTGACTCAGGGCAGCTTGGACCCGCTCCTACCCAAGGCCAGGAGCCTCCCGGGAGAGGGTCCGGGTGTCTGAGCTCCACAGGAGGTAGAAGCCAAGGGAGCTCTTCTGAGCTCTGTCCTCCGTGGCCCTCCCGTGGCAGGAGGAGGAAGAGGAGGCTCAGGAGAGCTGAGCGGAGGGCTGGGGGCAGGGCTGGGGGCTTGCGTCCCTGTGCGCTCCGCCAGCCTGCAGCCAGGTCCCAGCCAGAGAGATACCCAGTCCCCAGCTCAGGGCCGGGGCTCAGCGAAGCTGTGCAGGGCGGAAGGAAAGCAGCAGGGGGTGAGGAGGGTCTGCGCGGACGCCTCACGGACCAGGCAGGGAGCCTGTTGGGGCGGAGCCGGAGACCGCAGGGGTCCCCAGCCTCTGTGCGCTTCGTTCCGGGCCCTCCTAGTCTGGGGGCCGCGCTCCTGGCCTCTGCCCCCAAGAGCACCCACGGCGTTGGCACTGCGTGATGTCCCCTGGCATTGCTGCCGGCTTGCGAGGGGTGGGGTCTGCCGGAGGTGCCGCAGCCCCGAGCCCCCACCCTGGAACGCAGGAGCCGGACTTGGACTTGAGAACAGAGCCTGTTTCTCACTTTCATTCTGAACACTCGGGATGTGAAGGGACAAACGCTGGAGACATTTCTGTCTCCTGCCAACGTTTTGTTTTATTTTGTTTTTAAACCGACGGGTATCGCGAGGAGGAGTGTCCACGGTGAAGGTGCCAGCTCTGGGCTGTGGACTGGCTGGGACGTTCGTTTGAAACGCCGTCACGGGTCGTGAGACAGCGGCATTTCCCCCTGCACACACTCGTGCATGTTCACACGCACTCACCCGTTCTCACGGCTCCCTCCAGCACACACGGGCGCTTGCACTTGCTCACACAAGCTCACATACGTCCGCACGTGCCCACGCTGTGTGTGCACGCCAGCACACCCTCGCACGTCCATGCGGACATACTCGCGTGTGCTCACACTTAACATGCACACATGTGATCACACGCTTGCACATTCATGCTAAGACAGTCACGTGGCTCACAGTGACACACGTGCCCACATCTGTATGTACGTGCTGACACACCGACAGATGGTCACACGCTTGCACATATATGCTGGCACACTCACATGTGCTCACATGTAACATGCACATACGTGACCACACTTTTATGTACACGCGGACACACCCACAACGATCACACACTTATATGTGTGTAACAGCCAAACATGCTCACACGTGTGTGCACATGCTAACACTCCCATGCCCGCGGTAGCGCACACATATGATCACATCTTTACTCACTCGTGCTCATGGCACCATATACTTGCATGTACACACATAGCACACATCACTACACACTTGCACATAGATACGAACACTCCCATGTGCTCACACTCGCACATGATGCTAACATGTGCACATGTGATTGCACACTTGCATGTAATGCCAGTACTCTCATGTGCTCACACGTTTGCACACACGCCAACACCCACGTTCACCACGCACTCACTTGTGCTCATGATGCACACTCGTGCACGCACACAAACACACACGCTCACACTCGTGCACGCTCACGCTACCAGGCTTTCTAACACGCTTGCACCCATCAGTGCTCACGCCGCTCACACGTGTTCACACACGCGTGCTTGGGAAGCACCTCTGCTGCCAGGTGGCAGCCGGCAGCCGACAAGGACCGTGGCAGTTGTATCCTTTTTGTCCATTCCCGGAGCTTCCCCAACCAGGTGCCACTCCTGCTGCTGAATTAACCCGGTGGGTGGCCCTGGGGGGTGACCGGCAGAATTCCAGATGTCGGGGGCGGGGAAAGCAGAGACTCCTACAGATGCCAAGATGCCCACCGGAAGATGGGGTGAGGGCGGAGCCCCTTTCTCCAGAGCTGGCCCCGTCCCGACTCCCTGGTCACACCCCACCCCACACCCGTCCCTGCTTGGTGACGCCGTCTCCTGTGACCGAGGATCTAGCCTTTGGCATCCACAGAAATCTGTTCTGAACCTCAGCTGGGCCCTTACTGGCCGTGTGACCCTGAACCAAGGGCTGCCCCTCCCAATGGTCGGGTGGTCGAGGGGCATGATGGCACTGGCCTCTCGGCGTGGCCGGGGAGACGCTTGCCGTGGAAGGACGTGGGCCGTGCCGGGTCAGCACTAATGAGACTTGGTGCACAGGTGTCTGAGCGCAGACGGCTGTCCTGGCGGTGGGGGCGGGGGCCTGTGGGAACACGGCGGCTCCATAAATGCCTGACAGGGAAGGAGTGCGGTGCGGAGGCTTGGAAAGTGGCCGATAGAGCACATACCCCCACTCCTAAACAAACCCAGCGGGACAGGGCGGGTGACAAATGATGGGACCCCGCCAGCTCGAGAGCAGGTTGGACTAATGGCTCGCTGGACTTTGCACTCCCAGGATCAATATTCCATCAGGCAGGCCTGGGAGCCGGGCTCCCGAGGACAAAGGGGGACCCGGCGACAGTCTTGCATACACGCTGCCCACGGTGCTGCCTTCACTGTGAGCTGTGTACAGGCTAGTGGGGGCAGGGCCTCCCCTGTGGGAGCAAGGTGGCGTCGCCCACAGTCACGGGTGGGCATGGAGGGGGCGCTCGCAGTGGTGCCCAGTTTCAGGGAGGGGGACTCCACCTGGCTCTTCTCTGGCCTCCCCAGCGGCCGTGCTTCAGTCTTGGGCATCGTGGGGCGGCACCGCGGCCTTTCCGCTCTGTCCCCGCAGCACCCCCGCCCCTTCGTGCCCCTGGGGGCTGATTTTGGTGGCAGGCACTGTGTCCACGTCCTTCTTGTGTGTGGCCACATCCTTCTTGGGCCCCAAGGGACCGTTCCAGACCCCAGGACGCCCTGTCTTCCAGCGTGGTGCCGACGAGAGGCAAGCCCCCGCGCCCGTTCCCTGCTGTGGTCACTCCGTCCCATGCGAATGCCCACTGCTTACAAAAGCAGAGTGTGCTGAAACGGTGCAGGGAGGTGGCGCTGGGGGTGGTTCTGGTCCATTTCCCGGTTTCCTTCGGAATTTCAAGGTGTCTGGGACTGATTGGCACTGACTGTTTCCCAGGAGGGCGGAGCCCTGGTCTGCGCTTGGTCACTCGGGGATGCGGACCTTCCTGTTTCTCCGGCTGTGCGGATGCATCAGGCCTCTGCCCAGAGGACCCCAGGTCCAGTCACAGACACCATGGGACCCGCTTGCCCTGAGTCTGCCTGGCCGAGGCCAGGCATGGAGAGGGCCTCTATGGCCATGAGGCTGACCTGAGGTGGCGCGAGAGGCAGGGAAGATTGCTCCCTGCTGGCCTGGGCATCTGGGCTGGGGGACCCAGGTCAGCTCTGCCCGGTGGACCTAGCCCTGGTGGGCGACTCCATCGGGGCTGAGGGCCTTCCAGGGCCTGTGCTCCTCAGCCTCTGGAGAGGCCACTGTGGCTTCTGATGGGTCTTACACCGCAGCGCCCGGCTGTCGGCCCCCACACTTGGAAGAGACTTGCCCAGGAGTGGTACAGTGTGGCCAGCAGCCCTTCATGGGGTCGCCCCAGCCGATGCGTGGGGTCCTGATGGCCTGCGAGTCTGCAGGTGAGGGGCCGCTGTCCTGCAGAGCTCTGCCGGGGGTCTGGGCCCCGTGCCGGCCAGTGGCCCAGCCGGGCAAGCTCCGTCCTCTGTGGGGCAGCCCCTTGCACCCCCACACACTCTCCTGCCCCGCGGTTTCCAGCCACTGTTTCCTCTGCTCGCATCCATTTGGAATAATTCATTCCTGGCTTTCCCGTCTCCATGCCCACCTCTGCGAGCGCTGCCCTAGGCCGGCCCAGGTTCAAGGGCATTTCAAATACAAATATGGGCTCGGCCTTCTTCAGAGGCAGGAAATCGGATTAGACCGTGTGGAGTTCTGCTGATTGAAACCAGGGGTTCAGAGAGCGTGTGCGGGGTCGGCCGGAAGCCCGCCAGCGGGGCGGGGCTGCACACGCGACCCCTCGCTCCAGTGTGGCCGGTCCTCCCGGGACAGGAGCGGGACCTTCGGGTCTGGGGAGGAGCCTGGAGGCGCGGTCGGGTGCGGGGCCCTCAGTGCCAGCGGGCACCTGCCGCCTTGCTCGCGGTGGGCTCTGCGCTCTTGGATGACCCCGCCTCCCCTCCGTGGGTGTGGAGCCGTCCAGATCGGAGAAGGACCCTTCGCGTTGGTGCGGTCCGTCTCCAGCGTCAGGAGCGGGGCTGGGGTCTGGGGGCTCCTGACCACATGTGCCATTTGGGGCCCGGCCTCAGTGGGCCTCGTGCTGACGGTGGGGTGGTCAGGGAGGTGGCCTCCGGTTTGACTGGGCTCTTGCCCCAGCGTGGCTTTTGGCCCACGGGTGATGTTGGCCAAGGCCAATGGTGGGGCAGGAAACGGGGTCCTGGGGCCCCCCAGGGTCCACATGAGCTCAGCCCAGGGTGGACTTTGAGGAGGGAACGGGGCATGGGGAGAACCAGGCACACAGGGCAGGGCTCTAGGAGGGGTGCACACACGTGTGTGTGTGCGTGCGTGTGTGTGAATGCGTGTGCACACGGGGCTCCAGCAATGTGCAATGTGTCTGTGGTCAGGGGGTGGGGGGGTGAGAACTCAGGGTGGCCGTAGAAGAAAGCCCCAGAGGGGCGCCCGCCCAGCCATCTCAGGTGCTGGGATGTGGGCAGCCCGTCCGCGGGACCAGGGCTCGGCTGCGTGCCTTGGAGGGTCCAGCCAGGTGGGGAGAGCTTGGGCCGGGGACAATCCGCCGGCGCCCCGGCCCACCTCCACACTGCTCCCGGTGCACTGCTCCCTGCACTCAGACCGAGGGCCCTGCGGGCAAGCTCGCCAGCCTGTGACTTCCTCCCAGACGCCCTTCGATCCACGGGGCTCGCGGGGATGCCCCCTGCCCGGCTCTTCCCTCTCCTGAGTGGCCAGGCGCCTCTCAGGGCTGTAGGGGGCTTCCTCCTGAGGCACGGGTGGGGGAGAGCGAGACCCACCCCTCGTCCTCGCGGGAGCACGGGGGCCAGGCCGGCTCGGCGGCGGCTCTTTGTGCGACCAGGCGGGTGAGTCGACGCAGGGTGGCCTCCGGGGTCCGGTTAATTACCTTCCTCTGGACCCCAGCGTGGAAAGTCATTTTCCTGAAAGGGCACGGTGAGGAGGCTCTCAGGCCGGCCTCAGCGTCCCCCATGGCCTTGCCAGGCTGGGGACGTGGGCGAGTCTTCTTGGTGCCCCCTGGTGGCCCCAAGGCCTCGGCTTCGGTGGCGGGGGTGGGGGGTGGGGGTGGGGGCTGGTTTCCTCGGGCTTCCCAGGAAGGGGGAGGCTGCGTGTTCTCTGAGTCGGCCTGAGGGTCGGGGCTGGGAAGCGTGTTGGGAAGAGGGTTCTGGAAGCCCGGGGCGGTGTCGCCAGGCCGGCAGGAAACCGAGGCTGGGGCTGGGGAACGTGGGAGAGTGGGGGGGTGCCGCGTCTTTGTGCCGCACAGTGAGATTTGATGACTGATCCTTTTTCTTAATGTAAGCCATGGAGTTAAGGGTTTGAAAATGGTTCCAGGAGCTGAGAAAGGCCTGCCCTTCTGGTCACGCTGGATTGTCTCTTACTTAGCAGCTGACAGGCCCATCTGCAGAGCGCGGGGGAGGGCTGGGGCTGGGGGCAGGGCAACCCCCCCGATCCGATCCTGGGGCCCCAGAGCTGCGGGAAGGCAGGAGCCCCTGCCCCTGCTGACAGGCTGCAACTCCTGTATCATCTTGGGGGAAGGAGTGGGGGACCACCTTCCTGACCTGCCCACCTGCTCTGCTTGAGCCCCGCCAGGCCGTGGGTGCTGTCCGTCCCTCCCTGGCTGAGGGATCCAGGGAGAGACCAGGACGCGGCCCCCTGCTCCGGGAGGGTCATGGCTGTCCACTGTGCGTCCTTGGCCCGAGCCCACAGGTGGCTCCTTGAGCCGGTGTGGGAGGCCTGGGACGGGCCGGCCCCTGCCGCCCGGCAGAGTTCGCAGTCCACAGCTTGAAATCCAAGTAATTAAGGGGACGGATTAAATCTGTAGGATGTCTCCTCCTGGCCCCGTATCATGTTGTTCCACAAAGATCATGTATCCTTCCCAGTCTGGCGGCTGCCCCTCCCCAGGCACGGGAAGGTCCCGGGGCTGCGTCTCGGCCTGGGCCCCGCTGTGCCCATCCACCCTGATTGCCAGGAAACGGTCGAGGCTTCAAGGCGGCAGAGGAGTGGTGCAAAGCCCCACGGCCACAAAAGGCGCCCACGCTGCCCCGGGCGTGGCCGGAGGACGGGGACGGACAGGAGCTGAAGGGTGGCTTTGTTCAAGGTCAACCCAATGGCACACTCAGCCTTTTATTTTTAATGGCCCCAAAGAATCTGCCCCAAACGTCAAAGCCCCAGCAAGGGGAGCGGGCTGTCCCCTGGCCGTGGCATGCCGGCAGCCCGGCGTGGACTCAGGAAGCCTCGACCAACAGCCCCTGTTCCTGGTGCTCTGAGACCCCGGGGGAGGGGAGGTCAGAGGGGTGAGGGGGCCTCCCTCTGGCACCAGGCTGGGGCTTCTGCAGCGTTCAGGAGTAAAAGCCAGGGTAGACCCTGGGGGCGGGGCATGTCTGGGGAGGACGGGCTGCTGGGAGGGGCCGCGGGTAGGTGGGACCAGGGGACCAGGGGTGGCAGCTGAGCCCAGGCCAGGGGTAAAGGGAAGCCGCTGGCCCCAGAGAGGACCGTTGGAGGCTGACTTCCCACTTCTGCAGAGAACTCGTTCTGTGTTTAGATTAGAAACAGGATATAATAAACTTGTTAACATGTCAGAATCTTGTGTTGGGACAACATAAGTGGGTGTTTTCTCCTCTTTTCTTTCTGTTGTGCAGGAAAACGCCGCAATTAGTGCCTGGCTGTTGAGGCCGGGCCGGGGGAGGCGGTAGAGGCTGCGCACAGAAGGCCGCCCGGCCCCGCTTCCCTGGAAACCCATGGCCGCGGGCCTGGCCCGGGCGTCCCAGGAGCCCTTCCTCCGGGCCACGCCTGGGGCCACGTTAGCTCCAGCATGGGCATCATCGGCCCATGAACACGACCCGGCGGGGCGGGGGATACAAAACATGACTTGTTTCTCAAAAGGGCTTTTATTTTAAAAGCCTTACATCCTGGAGGAAAGCAACATGGAGCTATTTTCAGGAATGGCTCAAAAAAGATCAGCTCTTAATTAAAACAAAACACAGTGAGATCAGGTCCTAGCCCAGAGGCCCCGACCGGAACAAAACCGTTTCTGTCGAGGGTGGCAGGAGACGGGGTGGCCTCAGGCCCGCCAGCCTGCCGTCGTGACCGCCATCGTGGCCACGGGCCCCAGCCAGGACCGGGAGGTGCGGGACAGAGGGCGGCCTCGAGAAATAACCGAGGCCTCCAAGCCCAGAGAAACAGATGTGGGTCTGGGACAGCGCAGGAAGGACGGGGCCCATGAGGGGACCTGCGGCCGGACCAACGGGCACCCACCGGCCACGGGGACAGGGCCTGGGGCCTAGATGGCCTAGACAGCCAGCCCGGGCAGGCGTCCCCGAAGCCCGCCCTGCGGCGGCCGGCGACCCTGGGGTGTGGGGGCTGGGGGGCCGCGGAGGGGAGGAGGCGCCGCGGCCACGTCAATAACCTCGGTGATGTAGTGAGTGAAACGTCGTGAAAAATGAAAGCAAATCCTGCTCTAATCTCCCCGAACAAAGGCCTTTCAGTCGGGCTAGAGCAGGGCGGGCGGCGGGTATCTCGCCAGATCTTTTGTATTAAATGTGCACCCGGCAGAATATGGGTCCTATTAGTGGGCCGCGCTCACCGCAAGCCCCTTCCCTGCACACGGTGTCTCAGGGGGTCGGGGGACGCAGCGCAGCCACACGGCAGCGGGCGACGGGGCCTGGCCGCACCCTCCTATTCGCTATGGGGCCTGTGAAACCCGCCATCTCCTGCGTCCGATTCCAGAGACAGCCCGGCCCTGACACTCTTTGCAGACAATCCTTTGTCTGGGCGTGCGGCCCTGTGGCCCAGTCGTGTGTGGGCAGTCGAGTGCGGCCACTGGGATGGGCAAGCCCCACACGGACCGACTGCCCAAAACCCAGCGTCCGCGGGTTTCTTCGGAAGTCTCAGCTCTCGATCGGGGAGCCGTCCCGGCTCACCACTCTCTTACGTTTGTCACAGACCCGAATCCTCGTCTTCTCCAGGCTCTGCCACCAAGGCCAGGGGCCCCCCAGCCCCCTAGCGGTTCCGAGCCGCCCTGCAGTGGGGTTCAGGTTGGGCAGGACAGACGGGGCTCAGGTGCCTGTGGGGGAAGAAAGGATCCTTGTAAGAGGGGGGGAAATGACGTTTCTGGACCCCACAAGACCACAGTCCGGCTCCTACCCGAGGATCCAGCCCCTGCCTCCAAAGCCAGCCCAGGAAAAGAAATCAAATTTAGGGGTTTCCCTTACCGGCCGGGTCGGCGACGCCGTCGTCCTGGCCTTCACGTCTGTTTCCAGCAGGCTGCGTCTTCCTGCAGCGCCCTGGGCTGGCGGCGGCTGGGAATGGAAACCAGCCCCGGCCCCACAAATTCAAACCAGCACGGCAGCATCCCAGGCCAGGGGGGACCATGGGGCCCGCAGGAGAGAGGTGGGGGACGCGAGACCCCGCCGAGCCGGGCCGGAGGGCGGCATCGCGGGCGGTGCGCGGCGGGGGGCTGGCACTCTGGGCAGTGAGGTGCCGGAGGCCAAGGCCCCAGGTTTCAGCAAGGTCTTGGGAAGAACTCAGTCCTCCTGGCCACCGTGTGCCTGGGCGCCCTTGGGGGTTGATAGACATGCAGGCCTCGTGTGCGCCCGTGTGGTGGTAACCGGCATAGTCGGGGCTCCCCTGCTTCTCGGGGCCTCCCCTGTGACCAGAACCCCACTTTCCGATGGCCCACCCCAGACCCCGGGGCGCCTGTTGCGGGTGGGACCGGGCTCTGCTGGCCGCCGGGGAATGCATCTGTCCGCCCCTGCCGGGGAGCTGGCAGGCAGATGTGACCGGCCGCAGGCACCATCGCCGACGGAGTGGGAACGGCGTATCTCGAGGTGTCTGTCAACCCTGGAAACCCACAGCGAGGTGTGGGAGGCGGAGATAAAAATGCTTTCCCCAGGTGTGGCTGGAGAGCACTGGGAACCCATAGGGGCTTCCCAGAGGAGGCACCACACGGTGACGCGAGCACTCCCATCCTCGTACTGGCTCTCGGGCCAGAGAGTAGAAGCCTGTTCGCAGGTGAAGGAAGCCCAGAGTGTTCCCAGGTGATGTGGGCACGGCTGGACCTGGGGCAGCCCAGCTCAGCCCCTTCTGTGCCTTCTTGTGGGGGGTTTGGAGCAGCGGTTCCCGTCCCACAGGGATCTGGGACGGGAAGCCGGAAGCAGGCTCATTCTGCCTGCTTCTCAGGTAGTCAGACATCCTACCTGGGTGGTGGGTCTGTCCCTCCTCCTCTGGGAAGGAAACCTGTGTCCTCATGGAGAAGGACGAGGTGTGTGGTCCCCGGAGGGCAGGTGTGGGTCAGACCCACGGCGGCTATGGCAGGGGTTGTTTCCGTCCTGAAGCAGGAGGGGGGAGCACGTGTGGAGACCCCTCCCCGCAGGGCAGCACTTCTGTCTCCCTAGGGACGGCTGGGTGCTTGGGCCAGGGCTGGGGGCTGGCTGGGGGACCCAGGGGAGGTCCCATTTCTCTGGGCCCTGCGGGCTTCTCTGCGCTGCAGCTGGCCTGGCTGGGATGGCTGCAGCCTTTATTGGGGGCTGCTGCTCCCTGTCGCCAACATCACCAGCTGTCCAGGGACGGGCAGTGGACCTGGAGAGATGGAAGTGGCCGCCTGTGGGCAGAGGCCGACCCCCGGATCTGGGGACGAGCCGCCCGCGGTCTCTGCAGCCTCCAGCCTTAGCCCAGGCCCAGCCCGGCTTCTACGCCGTCCCACCAGGCCCCCGGGTGGGAAGGACTGAGGCTCGGACAGACCCAGGCTTGTGACCCAGGCTGGCGACCTCGCTCAGCCCGTGGCACCGACGTATCAGCCTCAGGGGAGCTGGTGGCAGTATGCTGACCTCCGTGGCTGGCCCAGCCGTGTCAGGAATCTGTAGGACCTGGCAGGGCTGGGGGCGCGAGGAGGAGGCAGGGCAGTCCGGCCGCCTATGCGGTGCCTGCCCTCTCCGTGCGAAGGTTCTGGCTGGCACTGCCTCCCCTGTACCCCTGGCCTGCGGGTCTTCCCTGCTGCTCTTTTTGGGTGTCTGGAACCCGACGGCTCTGCCTCACTCAGGCCTGCTAGCCAGCAGGCATTGGGCCCCGCACCTCGCTCCCAGGAGGCCAGGCTCTGACTGCACAGCCCGGGCCCGAGAGGCCCCTGCGTGGACCAGGGTGCTGGGCCTGTGCCCACCGCGAGGACAGGAGGACAGGGTAGTTCCCGGGAGGGCCACAATCTTCCTCGTGCCTGGCTGGGTCCACTTCACCCCTCATGTCTGCTGTGACACCCTGATGTAGGCACTGTTGGCATCAGCCATACAGGTAAACTGAGGCCCCAGAGCCCAGGCACTCTGCTCCAGGCCATGGACCTGCTGCCCAGTGGCTCTGAAGGGCGCCGTGCCCGGCTCAGCAGGTGCACACCGGGGAACTCGGGCACAGCCCTGAGTGCGGCTGGCGGCTGGTGCTGGACAAGGGCTCGGGGAGGCGGAGAGTCCTAGGGAGCGACCGTGCAGTCCCTGGGCCAGGCAGGGTTTTTCTGAAAGGAAGAAAGAACAGCGTCTCCTGGCACCTCTCCTTTGCCGTCGGTGGGTCCTGGCGAGCTCCGGCGTTTGTGACGCATTTGGTTGGCGTGAGGGGCGCTGACCCCGGCGTGCCTGGACCCTGGAGCGGCGCGGTCGCGGTGCTGGCTGATGGCGTCGGGGGTCCGGGCGCTGGCCGATTCATTACGGCCGCTCCTTTGTGGGCCCCGAGCCCTGGGCCCAGCGCTGTCAGGCGGGCTGTTACAGGCATAATGACGGGCATTAGAGCCCGGGAGCAATTAACAGGCTGCTTAATTAGCAAGAGGAATTAGCGTTTGAGTGGCTGATCTTCCGTGAAGCCTTGTCGAGAGCGGGCAGTTATCTGATTAAGCATTGATCGCGGGCCTCGCCCCCTTAGGTCATCCCTCCCCTCCCCGAGGTCTGTGAATATACAACTGTTTAAATATTCCGAACTCAACTGTCTCAATCAGCAAGGGGAGAAAGGGGCCCATTGTGGGCACGGGTGCCGCCGGCCTCCCGTCCCCTGCCCAGCTCCTCTGGCCGGGCGGGGGCGGCAGCTGGTCCCCCAGGCCCTCGCCCGGCCAGCCCGGCTGTGCCTGGGAACAATGTCCGTGGGGCTGGGCCCCAGCTGCCCGTGGGCCTCCTCCTCCGCAGGCTCCCCCAGCTCCCGGGGTCCGGGTCCCTCCCTGCAGGACGAGGCTGTTGGCGGGCACACCCATTGTACAGACAGATACAGAGAGGCTGGAGGGTCCTGGGGCGGCTGCGCAGCAAGTTCCAGCGTGGCTGCCTGTGGGCAGCGTCTGGGTTCTCTCACACTTGTCCAGGGGACGTTCTGACCGTGTGCCCGGCCCCTTCAGGAACAAGCAGAACCGGCACCTGGAAACTGCCAGGTGGGCTCTGGAAGCCTTCGGGGCGCTGGACACCGCCAGGCAACAGCCTCCTCCAGTTTGTGAGCCTGCAGGGAGAGGGAAGCTGGTGGGGCTGGACCGGGGACCCCTGTGCAGGACTCTGCAGGGCCAGTGCTTCTGGAGGGAGGGAAGGGGGCACAGGTCCCAGCCAGGCAGGGCCACGAGGGTACACCTGGAGATGGAGAAAGCCTCCTAATTTGGCGTGACTGATGCACAGGGTCATGTGGGGCCTGGGATCCCTGATGTTAGGCCCCGTGCTTGCTCGGGGACCCCAGATGCCCTCGCCGTGCATTCTGGAAAAACCGTGGAGGGCTAGGAGGTGCCTTCACGGGAGAGCCGGGAGACAGCACAGCTGGGTGCACCTCGTCCCCGGAGCTGGCGGGTCAGGGAGTTCCCGCGTTTGCTGAGGTCTCCTGGGCTCAGTCCCACCAGGGCCTGGAGCTGGAGGCCAGGGGCGGTGGGAACGAGGCTGGGAGGCTGGTTTTCAGACGAAAGGGAGAGGTCAGAGAGGGAAGATGGAAAGGGAGAGAGAGCGAGGCCCAGACGGCCTCTTGTTTTGCAAAACTCAAAATAGATTTCAGCGCCGTGCTTTTTAAAGACGAGTCTCTGCTCTCCACTGCGATCCTGGCTTGACCTCTCCTGGTTTCTGGCAACGGGAGCCTGTGACGATTTGGCACCGAGCGATTTAAAATGCACAACAGCGGTGCACGGACCTTGCCAAAAGCTGGTCCGTGCTGGTTTCTTGAACTTTGCTTTTCTTGTTTGCTACATCAGATATCATCTTACCCAGACGAGCCCTCGCGAGATAGAGCCCCACCCCTCAACATCGGGGTGCAGCCCGCTGCCCGTCGTGACACTCCCCCGACTCCGTGCCTGCGGAGGACCAACGCTGGTTATGCCCGGTGTTCCCGGGCACTCGGGAAGTCTTTATCGAGCTCAAATGATTAGACCTGGTTTCTGGTTTCATTTTGGAAGACTTGCTGCTAAACAGATCCTTCCTGCCCTGTAAGACGAGGCTGACGCTCTGGGCTGCCGCGCTCCCGCTGCCCCTGAGACCCTGCCCCTTTTCTGCAGGGCAGGGGACGGTAGGGCCCAGCTTGGGGCCCACGGGGCCGAGGCCTGGTGCCTCTGTGAGTGGAAGCAGGACACGCTTGGCGCAGGGCAGCAGCGGGGAAGGAGGCCTGCCGGCTGCTCACCCAGGAGCCCAGCTGCCTGGGGCGGTGGCGGGGAGGGGCCCTGGGCTGAGCTTTGCACAGCCTCCCTGGAAGGCTCCCGGCATCCAGCCTAAATTGCTAATTCCTGAGAAAAGGGTCAACGCGTTTCCACTGCAGACCATGCTTGAATGGAAACCCCTGTCTCCCGGCTCAGCCGCTGCTTGTTGCCGCGGACAAGGAGCCCTTCCCCGGTCTCTAAAACGGAGAGGCGGCTCCGGCTCTGTGTTCCGTCCGTGTTCGTCGTCCTGGTGGGTGCAACATCTTCAGAGAGAGGGAAGCCAGCTGCGGCAGGGGCGACAGGCAGTGATATGAATCTCGTGACTGCACCTGCCCTTGTCTCGGAGATCTCGGGGGGCTCCAACCCACCTGGACTCCTCTTTAATCCCAGGTAAAGCGGACGTCTGAGTGTCCCGGGGTGATCCTGACGTCACATGCACAGCTCGGGGAGATAGAAGCCTGTCGAGAGATCAGAGCCGATGCCCCTGGGCCTGGGTGTGGGCAGCCCGCCCGGGGGCTTCCTCTTGCGCAGCAGCGGCCTGCAGGCCCGCGCCGTCCAGCCGGGACATGCAGGCCTCGAACGTGGAATGCAGCGCGCAGAGTGGGCCAGCAGCCAAGAGAGAAGGTGTCCTGGGGCGGGGGACGTGCTTATGTTTGGCAACACGTGGGTTAAACCCCAGGGCGGATATGACACCAGGCGTGGTATGTGCCCGGGTGCACGAGTGTGTGTGCGACGCAGGCCCGCGTGGGCTCAGACGTACAGGCTGAACCCCAGTGTCTCGCTTGCCCACGGCAGCGGCTCACCCCGCCTGGCCCCTCTCCCCGGCTCGGCCTGTCTCCTGAGCACGGCTGACTTCTCGCTAGTGGGGTTCTGTCCTGAGTCCCTCACCGCCGGCCTGTGCCAGCCCAGGCGTCCAGAGTGGTCTGCACCCCAGGAGCGGACGCGGGCAGCGTCGCTATCTGATTCTGAAGCCGAGGGCCCAAGACGGAGGGACGGCCTCGTGCTCTGGTTCCCAGAGTGACCGTTGTCCCCTGGCCTGGCCGAGGACGGGTGACCCCGGGCCCGGGTGGGGTGTCCGCTCCCCTTCGTACTTCCTTGTCCACACTGCGGCTGCCGCAACAGGAGGGCCGTCTGGGCACCACAGCCTCGAGGGAACTGGGGGAGCACGTGTGTGCGTGTACGTGCAGCTGCTCGTAGCCCACGTGTGAGTGAGGGGCCGCGTGGGGCGGCCGGGAGGGCCTGCGCGCTGGAGCCGTGAGTAGAACCATCCCAGAGCTCAGGCAGGCCAGGACGGCGGCTGCTTCTCCGGGCTCTTCCAGGCGCCGCGCGACAGCCCCAGGGGCAGGGAGGCCACGGAGAGGAGAGCAGACTCTCCCGGAGGACGAAACAGGGCTCGGTGTGGACGTCCTCCCGCTCCGCTTGACCAGTCTGGTTCTCGCCCTGTCCCCGCTCTGTTCCGCGCACATGCGTGTGCCCTGCAGCGGGTGTGCGTGCGTGTCACTTGTTCCAGCCTATGTACCACTTACGTAACAGAAGCTGACGTCTGTGGTCGTTTCCGGTCATTCTCTCTTCGTGGGGTGACGGATCCCCCTCGCGAAGGCAGTCAGGGAGGCCAAGAGGAAAGCTGGAGAGGCGAGGCAGGAAGCCCGAGGCCCCGGGAGCTGCGAGGAGCCCCCAGCCCGGCCGGGAGCTCACACCCGTTCTATCTGTGGAGGTAGACGTCGCTGCAGAGTCTTGCAGGGAGAGGCGGGTGCAAGAGACCCGCTCTGGTCCAGATGTTCTTACAGAAGGAGTCGAGGGAAGATTTAAGGCACCGAGAGACCTGAGACGTGACGGCTAGTGCGGGCAGTGCCGGCGGTGTGCGCAGCCCCCAGGGCGCCAGAGCCTGGGTGATGGCCCCGCCCACCACCCCATCCTGGGCAGTACTGAGGCGGCAGGGCCCCTGGGGCCCCGCTTCCTGGGGCTTGGAAACCTTGCCGATGGCCTTCTAAAACTGTATCGGTTGCCAGCCCGCAGCAGAGCCCCCATCGCCGCTCCCCCCAGGCCGGGTCAGCGCGGGCTGGCACACCCCGGTCCTCAGGAGGGGGGATCGCTCCGCGCACTGTCCACACCTGTGCCGCGTGTCAGGGGCTGGTCCCCCTCGGTCCTGCCCCGAGCTGTCGGCTGTTGTATTCCCAGGGATGATGGAAATACTCGTGTCTGCTTCTTTCCAGCCATTTTCTGGGCTTCTTGGAAGTTGGGGACCCACTCCCGGGGGCCCGTGCGGAGAGGGGAGTGCGTTCCGAGGCCCTGCTGGGGGCCGTGAGGGCGCCCTGTCTGCTGGGGCGCCCGGCTGCAGGCATGTCAGCCACGGAGACGCAAGGGCCGCCCCGGGCTTCAGCGGTCCTAGTCCTCGTCAGCGTCCACCGGCCGTCTCCCATTCGAGGAAAGGTCTGAGTCATTTTCTCACGTTTAAAAAAAAAAAAAAAAAAGGTTTATTCTGCAACCGTGTTCCGTCCCGAGGTGGGGGCCGGGGTCCGGGAGGCTCCCGGGGTTCCAGGCTTCCCGGTAGGAAGGGGCGCGGCACCTCCGATCAGCCAAGGTTTCACCAAAATGGTTTCCGCCCAACTTCCACAGCTCGGCTCCCAGACGGCCCCGCATGTTTGCTTTACGTGTGAGGGTTCTTTTAGCATGAAAGAAATGTCAAGTTGGAAGGAACTCGGACTCTCAGACCCTTTTCTGCACCCACTGCGGAACACGGCAGGAGAGAGACGGCCCTGAAACCACAGGCGAACCTCAGTGCGCGGTCTGAAAGGCGGTGGTCTTCCTCTCCGCGAGGACGGGACGCTGCCCCCGATGTGAGCCCCGGTCAGGGTCCCCGGTCAGCAAGGGACGCAAGGTGGCTGTGGCCCTGAGCTCCGTCCCAGAGCTCTGGGCTGCCAGGGGGTCCCGCTTCCCTCCCCCGTGAGCGGGCCGCCAGCGCCAGGCCCTTTCCTCCAGCCGCTCTGGAGAAGGCCCCTCCCTCCCCGCCCTGCCCCTGTGGCCCACGTCCTAGATAAGCCTGTTAAATTAGCCCCATAATACTTAAAATGCTAGTCCGTTTAATATGTAAACAATGACAATTTTTTTTTCCAAAGGGTTTAGGATTTAAATTAGTTTTTTAAAAACCCAATTACTGCCATTTAATTCGGAGGAGAGCGTTCTTTATGTGCTAATTACATAGCTGGGAAATGGGTAATCAAGGGCACAATGGGGCATTAAGGGCACTTTTTAGAGGTTTGAACTTATTTATCTGAGTTTGGGGTTGGGTCTGTGCAGCGACCGCGGTGCCGGGGAGGGCGGATCGGGCCAGGATGAAGAGCAGTGCGGCCGAGCGGCAGGAAACCAAGTGGCCGTTAGACCGTCTCGTTATGTCGACAACGTTTCCGAAGTGTGAGAACCTGGACACAGGCCCTGCTCTCTGCCCGATCACTCT
This sequence comes from Mustela erminea, assembly GCF_009829155.1. Taxonomy (NCBI): domain Eukaryota; kingdom Metazoa; phylum Chordata; class Mammalia; order Carnivora; family Mustelidae; genus Mustela; species Mustela erminea. The sequence goes on along the minus strand of NC_045623.1, from coordinate 108,146,675 downwards.
CGGCCCAGCAGGCAAAGGAGAAGGGGCTGCCCGGAGTCTGGACAGCAGACCCTGGCCCAGTCAGAGCTGTGCCTTGGGCCCCTGAGCGTCCCATCCACATAGAACCGTCTAGAACTTTCCAGAACCTTCCAGAGGTGCACGCGTGCCCCAGAAGGCGGATAGTCTGCAGCACGCAAAGTTCACACCTCAGACCTGGTGCTGGGTACATGTGGAGGAAGCTTCTCCATCGGCCTCCGTCGTGCTCTCCCTCCTCCAACGTGGGCCTGGAATGTTCTAGAACTGTCCTGTCCATTCTCTTGCCTCGATGAATCAACACCTCTGCTTCCTACGAGAGCATGACTCACTTTACACAGAGCTTATCTTTGAAGCACAGCGACCCTGACTTTGGACCAGTGTGTCCTGAGGAGTCGCCAGAGGAGCTACGGCACATCCGGATAGGAGTTCTCTCCTTCCTGGAGGGACCCTGCCGTGGGGGCTCGGAGACAAAGGCCCCAGAGATGCCCGGCCGAGTCCACATGCCCCTTACAAACACAAGTACTTGGCTTCTGCCCCCAATTATGGAAAAACAGGCTTGTCATTAACACCAAGCCCCGTACAAGGCCCGAGCGGTGTTTACAGAAGACACCGCAGCAAGCCTCCGGGAAGCTTCAACATTGGGCGTCTACACTGGCCTTCCGAGGCCTCCGTGCATCCAGCAGGATGGCCACAGACCAGAGGGATGGCCTTGGCTGGGCGACGGAGAGGAGACCACGGGAGTTCTTCACGGGGCCGACTTTCAGCAGCTGCGGCAACCTGGCCTTGGGGAGGGGCTGCTGGGTCTTCCCCAGAGGAAGGCTTCGCTCAATTTGGACGTGGTCACGCAGGGCAGGACGCTCGGAGCTGCTCTTCCCCCGGCCCGTCACTGGCTGCCCTTAGCAGGATGCAGCCGGCCGGCCCCCCAGCCACGGCTGGGCATCTCATCTGACTTCGTTGAAAGCCCACAGCACGGGGCCGTTGGCCTGTCCGCAGAGAAGCGCACGGCTCGCTGAGTGATCCGGCATCCGGGAAGCCAGAACCTTGGGCTCATGTAGGGCTGGGTCTGTGCTGGGGACCGGAGATGAGCGTGTCCCAGGCCGGGCCCCTCAGAGCTGGCGGCCGGTGGGAGAGAAACCCCAGATAACGGGGATTGTATGGAAAGGGCCAGGAAGGCCGTGGAGGGTAGAGGAGTGTGGGCGTCCCCAAATGTCCCTGGAACACGGCACGCGTCTGGAGACGCGTGAGTCTTAGAGACGAGGAGTCGGCTGGCCGAGGGGCTGATGGGGCTGATGGCGGTGCAGGGACCGCCCGGCAGAGGACGCGGCCCGGGAGGCAGCTGGGGGGCCGAAGATGCGTTCCCGTCAGGGCCAAGAGGGGCCGCACTGTATGCGGCCGGCCACCCCCTCCACGCAGCCTCGGGGGCATCAGAGCCCACGGCTGTGACCGCCCACAAGGCCGTCTGGAGCCTGTGCCACTGGCCACCTGCCCGCAGGGAGGGCGGGGGTCGGAAAAGCCCTGGGAACAGCAGGGGCCGTGACCTTCTTGGTCCAGGAAGGTCAGCGTCAGCACCCAGAGTGTTCAAAAACAGTGAAGATTAATCTTAAAGCGATTAGACAACTTATTTTCTTTTTCAAGACATTAGCTGGTCAAAAATGACAAAAATGTCCTTAAGCCGCGTTGAGGCAGAGGCAGCGAACAGGCCGCCTTTTGTTTGGCGGAGGGGCTGCCCGCGGAGCTTGCGTGGGGCACCCGGGAGCCCACCTCCCCGCACACCAGCGGCGGGAACGGGCGCGCATTAGCCGGGATTAGCCGGCCGGGCTGCCGGGGGGCAGGGGAGCTGTCGGCCACCCACGGGCCAGGGCCTGGGCTCCTGTGTTCATATTCGGGCCGCCTGCCAGGTCAGGGGGCGTCCAGGGCAGGTGTCTTCCTGGCAGAGCTGGGTCCGCCTTCCACGCGAGGGGCCGCAGAGCACCCCGGCCACCAGGGAGCTGCCCCAGAGCCAGGGTCAGCCCGGGAGCCCGGTGTCAGGGCAAGGGGGGTCCGGGGGTACCTGCGGTCCCCCGCGTGGATGTGGACATGGGCGTGGGCAGGAAGGGTGGGCCCAGGGAGCCCTTTCCCCTGTGCCCGGCTCTTCCTGTCCTGCAGACACCGTCCTTGGGCCCGACATTTTCTCAAGAAAAGAAAACACATGAGCCCACGTTTCTTATCTGAGGGCAAACAATGAGATTGCTGCCGGCCCAGGAAGGGGCTTTCTCAGCGAGTCCAGTGGACGGGGGCCCCAGGCAGCCCCTGCCAAGGCAGCAGGCCAGCCCGGCGGGCTCTGCGCTCCGCCGCGGTACGTGCCCTCCCCCTTGGAGACGGCAGGTGACGCGCCAGCTGTGAGCCCCGTAACCGGAGCCCGCCTGACGCAATGCACGGCAATGACAATGGAAGGGTCTCTTCACCGGCTTCCTTCCGAGCACTGGCATTGTGGCCCCGGGCACCCCCCCAGGGCTTAGGCATAATTATAGGGTCGGGTTACCCCGAGAAACAGGTACCGGCATTGTTTAGTCCAGTGCTGGACCCCGGCTGCCCCCGCTCGTCCAGCCTCTGGTCTCTGGACCGGTTCCCCCCACCCAGCGCCGTCCTCCGGGACCCCTCCTCTGTGTCCTTTGCCCGCCCGGGGAGAGTGAGGCTGGGGAGGGGGCTGGGCCACCTCTGGGGCGCTGGGTGGTGAGCGGAGAGACTGAGCGTGGGGCGTCTCCTTTTCTTTATCCAGGAGTTGGAAACTGAACATCCAGGTGCAGCCAGTGTCGTGCTCAGCTTTGTCCCAAACCACAGGACTGCGGGCGGGGGCCAGGGCGGGACCCAGGATTCCAGCACAGTGCCGGCGTGCTGATCCCGGGGCCCACGGGTGTCGGCCTGGTGCTGGTGGTGGGTTGGGGGCACAGTGACGGGGGTGGGAGCCCTGAAAGCCGGAGCCACCGTCACCCCAGGCCCACCCGCCCCAGGCAAGGGGCTGCCGGTGGAGGGGACGGTGAGGCTTTGAGGAGAGGGTGCCCTGGCCCCGCCGCAGAGTCCGCACCATGTGCCAGAGAGGCTGGCTCTGGTGTGACCCGTGGGGGAAGCAGGGTCGCTTCTCCTAGGTTACTGGTCTCGGAAGTAGTGAGGCCAGAATTTGAACCCAGCCCCGGCCGTGTCCGGTGGACCTGCCTCCACTGTTCTGTTATCCCGGTCTTGCTGAGTGACAGGGCAGGGAGAAGCCAGTCCCTGGTTTGGGGCACAGTGACCCTCCCACACCTGCGTCCCCAAGCCCCAGTGGGCCAGCTCTGAGGACCCCTGAGTTTTCTGGGGGACAGAGACCAGTTTCTCTGGCTGGCAGCTTCCGGCGCAGGACACGGGGATGACCAGAGGAGTGGGCTCCTGGGATGGGCCCCCAGCGCCCGCCTCTGGGCTCTGGAGAGCACGTAGCTTGTAGGTGACCAGAGGCCCCCACTCCCAGCACGCGAGCCCCCTCCGTGGGGCAGCCCCATCTTGCCCCATGCTGGGTGTAGGCCCAGGGCTGGGCACGTCGGGGACTGGGTCATAGCGCTCGAAGGCATGAATGGTGGGCTGCCGCGGGGGCGGGACACACCGGCTCCCCCACCCCCTGGCTTTGGGCTGCGGAGGGGCTGCCCTGTAGGGTGGTCTCAGCGCGGGGGGCTCATCCCCAGGGCTGAGTCATCAGACAAATGGGGTGGACAGGAGTCTCACCCCATTTTACAGATGAGGAAACTGAGTCAGAGCAAGGCCGCAGCGGCAGGTGGGCGTCTGGACCAGCCCTGGACACCGCCCCAGCTCTCAACCCTCTCCCTGACGGCCTGCTCCGGGCCCGGGTGTCCCGGGGACCGAGCCCCGGCGACTTCTTCAGCGGCACCCTCGGGCGGCCCCCCGGCCCCTCTCCCCTCTCTCTGACCTCACAGCCGTCCGTCGAGAGCCGGCATGTGAGGCCGGTCACGCGGCGCAGATTAAGATGTGTGCCTGTCGCACAGGGAGAAGGAATGCAGGGCTGCCTCCTCCTTCCTGCAAAGCCCCATCATGTGTGAGAGATAAAAGTTCTGGGGACAGGGTAGCTGCCAGGAGGACGCCACCAGGGCTGTCCCAAGCCACCCAGGCAATGTCTGTAGGACGCTTCTCTCCAAGATCCCAGAACGCTGTGGCCGCAGCACCCCTCCCTAGAGAGACCCGGTCCTGCAGGTCAGACCAGATGTGCCTGGGTCTGGAGGGGCCATCCTGGAGGGCTCTCTGGAGGAGGTGTCTTTCGTGCGGACGGAGGAGGGTGAAGACTTCCCCGAGATAAACAAAGGAGGCTTGAGGAGGCTTCCTTCTCGGGTGCATAAAGCCCGAGGTGGCTTCTCACCACCTCCACTCAGCAGCTGGGAGTCAGGTTCCCTACAAACTGGGGCTCGTGGGCAGCACTCCTGACAGCAGAGGAAAACCGTGCTCCCTGGGGGTGCCTCTCCAGTGCTCCTGCCAAGGAGCAGAGCCCGCCGCCTGCCCTCGGCACCATAGCACCGGCTGCTTGGACCCCACGTGCCCAGGACTGCCCGACCTGCCTCTCCCTTCCGGGGTCAGTGCCCCCCCCCAGGGCCTTGGGGGCCAGGGCATGGGCTGCAGCGGCGGGGGACAGGAGAGCCAGAGCCGCACTGACCTCGTCTGGGATGCCGCTCACCGTGGGTTCACATTCTCAGGAAAAGGACCCCAGACCCGTCTTCCAATAACCACGTCCCGGCCCCCAACCCTGCGTGATGTTAGCAGCTGGAGGGGAAGGGTGTGGGTCACCTCCATCCTGACCCGATAACTCAGCAGAGCTCTGGGCAGACCCTGAAGGGTCTGTTCTAGGTTCTGCCACTGCTGATGTGGGAGCTGTGTCCGCCTCCTGGGGAGCTGAGAGCAAAACCCAGCGGCAGGACCCGGGGTGCCGGGCGGGACCCACTGCCAGGGGCTGGGTCTCAGGCCACGCTGCGGGGTGCTTGTGGGTACAGGCTGTGCTCGGTGCTGTCCAGGGCCCGTGTCTCCCCAGTGTCCTGTGGCCCCATGCCTGTGTCCGCGTCCTGGAGCACCGCCTTCCCGTGTCCCCGAGTGGGCGTCCGGTGGGTGCGGTATCCTTTGCTGCTGTCCCTGGAGGTGCCTTGATCCCAACCAGCCGACAGACCACCCGGGGCCGGATTTCCCTCCTGCTCTGCGGCCAGCCCCGGGAGTGGTGGACAAAGTTTGCTTGGAAGGCAAGCGCGAGGGCCTGACCGCGTCTCACAGACTCTTCCTTTCTGCGTAGGGGGCTGGCACATGAGGAGGTTTGGAACCTGTGGCCCAGAAAGTTCTGGAAAGCTCCAGAAAGTTCCAGAAGGCTTCCCTGCTCTGGCCTAACCCATGTCAGGGCACGGGCCTCCCTGCCATGTTGGGGAAGGGCGTGGCCTCACGGTCACCGCACAGTCTCCGAGGACCTCGGGGAATGAGCCTCGTGCCCAGGTTTGGGGCTGGTTGGTGGATTCGAGATCTCTCTAGTTTGGTTGCTGTTTTCATAATCCTTTGGTAGGAAGGAGGAATGAGGGCCGTTCCCTACGCTGCCTCTTACCACCCCCCAGCTGGTTTTGCTGGGTGCTGTGGGCGGTCAACCCTGACCTTTGGGAGGAGAGAATGAGGTTTCTGTTCTCGGACAGGCTCTGGCCCTGGTGCTCGGAGCTCCCGTGGTCTCCGGGACTTCTCCCAGCAAATCGGAGCACCGACACGTTTGCATTTTCTGTTCTCTTGCCTCGGAGGGGCGGCTGGCTGGCCCACACTCCCGCCCTGCCTGGCACCATGGTTGCCCGGACCCCCCTTCCGCAGGGAACACTCCCCGCCCCCACCCGGCACAGCCAGCATTCGCAGGAGAAGGACCCCGGGAGGAGCAGGGCCCGGCTGCCCTTGGTGACCTGGTGGGGGTGGGGGCTGGTGTTTAAATAATGAATCATGTGCCCCTTTGCCCGAAGCGGGAGCAGATCGGTCGCAGATAACTTGTTTCCAGGAGGCCGGTCACCCCGCCGTGAGAGCAAGGGGACCCAGCCGGTAGCGGGGCGGATGGCGATGCCGCGGGGGCTCCCGCAGCACCGTGCCTCAGGGGCAGGCCAGGGACGTCCGGCTCGCTGTCGTCAGCCACAGCGGGAGGAACCGGCAGCGTCCTTGGCTGCATCCTGCCGTGCCCGGCGGTCTCCGTGCCTGGGCTGCCTCGCGTCTCCTCCCCGCCAAGAGCAGAGACGGGTCTCAGAATGCGAGGGGCCCCGCCTTGGAAGCCGCGCGCCGTCCTGTTAACGAGAGAGGGGCCGCTCCTGTCACGGGCGGAAGAGCTCAGGGCTGAGAGTGACCTGGGGGCAGAGGTGGACGCAGGGACGCCACCGTGGCCTCGGCAGGAAGCGTGCTGGGACGCCGGCCCCCTCCCATTCCTCATCCCTGGCTCTGAACCGTCACCCTGCACCCTGACCTCGAGCCCCGGCAGCCCACCTTTAATTGGCCCTGCCAGACGAGCACGCCAGCTCCGCGTCCGTCCCCCGGTCAGCGGTGGCCACGGCTCTCCCTCTGAGGGGGACTGTCGGCCTCTGCTTCTTGACAGAGTCATTAGCGAGACAGCGTCTCCGAGCGGCGCGTTAGAAGAGAGGGCTCTGGGAGGTGATTATTTCTTTTATTTTAAACCTGACGTCGGCAGCACCCAGAGTGGGGTCTCTCACGGGGCGATGCCGTCTCCGGATGGCCGCGCCGGCCGTATATCTTTGTTTAGGAACCTGGTTTTTATTAAATTTAATTGCTTCCTTTTCTGGCCTTAAATCAAGGGTGGCCTCAAAGCAGGGACAGCATCAATTTAATTTAATTACTCTGCACTGCAGCCTTCCGAGGAGAAACGCGGCTACCGGGGCCCCCCCAGGCCCCCGTTCGGGATAAGCCCAGCAGCCTCGGGAGGGCCCAGGCCACGGGGCCGAGCTCAGGTCGCCGCCCTCCCCTGCCGACGCGCATCTCTGCCGAGAAGCAGGCCCCAGACCGCGGCGCCCACTCACTCGCCGGGCGCTCATTCTCCATTTGCCATTAAAAGCACGTGGGCTTCTCTAACTCAGGGGTGATTCATTAAGGGCCATTTGTCTTTTGCGGCGATGTTTCCCCCGCACGGCCCAGCTCAGGGGCTGCGGATGCTCGGGGGCTCTGAGACAGGGCCTGGGCACGTGCGCTGCCCCCGCGTGCCGGGCCGTTGCTGGGGGGGGGCAGCTGAGCGGCCCCTCCCCGCACCCCAGAGACCCCCGCAGCCCCCCGGGGTCCCCACCTCGGTTTCAGAGCGTGTGTGTGGCTGCGCCGCGGGCTTTGGCCCGAGCCAGTCTGCACAGGGACCTCCGTCCCCGCGTCGGAGGACAGCGGCCGCGCCTGCTACAGCCGGTCGGGGAGGCGGAGCCCGCGGCTCCCAGCCCCGGATGGAGGCAGCCTCCGTGTCTCCGGCCTGGCCCCACAGAACATCCCAGGCGGCAGGAGGGCACGGCAATCTGGGCTCCCCAGAACTGTGAGCAGAAACACTGGAAATTATTAAGATGATTTGTTAAATAGTAGAAAATGGTTTTCATTTCCCAATTTCCAGCTCTTGCTCAAACCGTCCTCTAGCTGCCTGCTTCTCGTTCCTTAATATTTAGACTTATGGGGCGATCTGAGGGTATTTTCTCTTTCTGCCGTGATTAATGCTCCCACGGAACAATGTCATCACAAGTCACCTACCTGCCCTGTCAGCTCGGCATCAATCTCGCCGGGCTGGGCGGTAATTTATGACTGGGGCCGGCAATTTGCAACCCTAATGGGGAGCAGGGGGTGAGGTGTGGGCTCTCGGCTCTGTCTGCGCGGTCTGTGGCCTCGGCAGCCCTCCCCCCCCATTAGCAGAACAAATGATGCAGAGATCAGACATCATCTCCAAGGCTCGATAAATATTTTATCAGCCATAATGGAAATTGTCAAATTGATCTAATTGTACAATACGTTATCAGTGAGGTATCAAAGCTGAGCCTGGCCTCTGCCGGGACCCTCCCAGCCACCCCAGCGGCTGAGAATGGGAGTCCGGGTGGCAGAGGGGGCCCACCGTTGTGTAAATAATATGCTGGTCCCGGCAGCCCGTTAAGGGGCTGATAAATTTTGTGGAAATCAATGGCCCTTATTCAGTCGTGCTTTGCTAGTCCTGATTTTCGAGAACTACAGGGGACCAGAGAGAAATAGGCAGGGAGACAGAGACGAGGGACGGAATCAGAACTTTCCTGTCACTGGGGGTCCCTTCGTGCCCTCGGCGCTTGGGGAGTGCCGGCAGCCCTTGGAAACCAGGCGCGGACGTGGAGCCTCGGCCCAGGGTGGGCCCGCGTGTCCTGAGACAGGAGCGTGTACACGGCAGATGGGGGCGTTTTCTCCAGATCCTCGGGAGCCCACCGTGCTCCAGCTCCCCTGGCCCGGCAGCGAGCCCCACGCACGATGCTTCGTCGACACTCAATGTCCCAGCGCGGACTGGCCCCCCCGGGAGCAGACGCGGCGGTGCAGCCGCACGCACGGAAGCTTTGGCCGCGGGAGCGGGGAGCGGCCTCTGAGACTCAGCTCCTAAGAAACCGAAAGCGGCCCGAGCGGCCCCTCCCCCAGGCACGTCCACCGGGGTCCGGTCCTGCAGGCGGGGCTGGGGGTGGGGGGGACTCAGGGCGGTGGTGGTCAGGCATCTTTCACAGCCAGGCAAGACCTTTTGATTTCTAGAACAAACAGTGATGTCTTCGGCCTGGAGCACATTTGCAAGGTCGAGTGGAAACATCTGTGAACGCGCTGCCGACGCGCTGCCTGACTGAGCGGAGGGAGCCCCGCCCCGGGTGCCGGTGTGGGGGACGGGGTGGCCTTCCCGGCTCCGGCCAGGGTCCTGCGTGTGCCCCTGCCGCCCACGTCCTCATGCCACCCCGGGGAAGCCTTCATCTCGCTTTCAAAGCCACTGCAGGTCCCCCGGGCAGGTGTCTCCGTCGGGGACGCGCAGAAGCTGGGGCCATGCCCAGCGGGTGCGGACGCCGGGGCTGAAGGCTGCACGTGGGTCCCTGTGGGGCACCAGGTAGCCGCAGGCGTCAGGACGTGGCCTCCCCGGGTGGGGTGTGCGCCCGCCTGGGCTCGGGAGCCTCCCACTGTCTGCAGACCGGACGTTCGCCCCGAGGAACAGGAGGACAGGCCGCTTCCGGGACCGTCTGCAGCCCGGGCAGTGAGAGAAGCTGTTGCCACACCTGGGTCCAGGCATCTGCCGGGAAGGTTCGCCCAGGGTGTGGGTCGCGGTGGCTGTGGGGACCCCAGCTCCCGTCTTCCCGGGCAGCGCCCCGAGGCGGGATGTGGCCCGGTCAGAAGCTACTTTCTGTGACGGCGTCCTCAGCGCTTCCTTGGACGCAGGCCGCTGCCGTGTTTCTCCTTAGATCACGCAGGGCCGGTGCACACGCGTGCTCGCACACATAGAAGCCTGCACTCTGTCTCCCCGGTCTCTGTCATTTCCAATAAAAACAAGAAGGCAGAGCCTACTTCGAAACGGGAGCCTCACCGGGCAGTGTCTGGTCTCCAGCTCCGTTCCCCGCCCCCCGCCCCAGGCCCTGAGCTGGGGTTTTCCGCCGTTCCAGTGAGGCGTGTGGCCACGGGGCAGCAGGACCCCGCGGGCTGCCCTCGTGCTGAGCCTGTGTGAGCCCCGTCTTCCTGTTTCTCTCTCTTGCTGCTTTTCTTCTTAAAGACACAACCACTGCAACACTTGACACGATTTCTCGTTCTTTTCCTTGAAAAGTGAGGTCCGGGGGGAGGACCATGTCCCTGTGCGGCTGAGCCCAGCCCAGCACCAGTGTGGCGTCCGCAGTGCTGAGGACCTTGTGGGCTCTCTGGGGCATTGTCCCGAGTAAGCAACATCCATGCTTCTCATGCACAAGCCGGGGGCCTGGACAGTGGGCTTCGGAGTCGCCCAGGCAGTGGGGGTGACCTGCTCTAGCCAGAACCGTGCCAAGTTCATGGTTTAAGCATCAGGGTTACATCCAAGGATTCCTCTGTTCAGAGGTGGTCCCAGAATCCGGCTTCCCGAGGTGTCCGGGGCAGTTGAGAGCCGGAAGTGACAGCAAACTCTTTCCCGCAGGACAGCAGGTCTGGCTCGTGGTGGGGCCGCTGAGGGCCATGACTTTGAATGACCTTGAAAGGGCTGGGCTTCAGTGGGACGGTCATTCTATCTAGGTCGAAGACATCACTCGTGAGATGGAATTTGCCCAGAGAATGTTGAGGGCGTCCTTCACGGGCAGCGGAGCGGGCTTCCAGAACACAGTGCCGAGGGTCTGGAGGGCACCCAGGCGTGCCTGTTCCCTACTCGGTCAAGCTTGGCCCTGCCCCGGGCTGCACACCGCGGCTTCCTTAGCTACCCATTGCTCTAGGTTCCTCCTGCCTCCAAACCTAGTCCTGAGTCTGTGGAGTCCTGTTTCCTGTGGGATTGGGGCACCAAGGGACTTTGAGGAGATTGTACTTAATGTAGTGTCTGTAAGATGAACCTGGAACAGGGCATTGGACCGTCCAGCTCTCATGCGGCCATGTCTGGGTGCATCCGTGAGAGGTTCTGACTTTTACAGCAGGAAGAGGTGGTCCCCTAATAGAAGATCAGGGTAGGAAGGGGGTCTCCACACCATTCCCCAGACGTGTGGCCACAAAGATGAGGAGTGAAAGCTAGTTAGGGATGGGCCCCGGGACACGCCGATGGACACACCGGTGGGGGCACCCAAGTGTTACTGGCAGGTTCTCCTCCAGGCGCGGTGGGGGGTGTTCTCCGGGGCCAGGCTCCGGTGGCCCCAGTGGCCTCGGTTCCCGTCTGTGTGTGGTCAGCACCCCTCGACCCAACTTGAGCACCAGAGTTGAAAACACCTCGACAGCAGGTTGTCCAGCACCGCTGCTCAGTGGCAGAGCAGAGTCTGCAGGGCCCAGGTGTGCCAGGGGCCACAGCCAGGACCGAGCACCTGTACCCCCCGAGCCCGGCAGCAACTGTCTGTCCAGCTGGCCTTGTCCTGCGCTGGAACACAGGGGCATCTAGGTCTGGGGGCCAGCCGCTCCCAGGACTCCGTGGCCCCTCGCCCCTGCCCTGCTTCCCTGAGACACCAGCTGGTTCTTGGGGACACCTTCAAATCCATTCCCTTTACCTCCCCTCACTCAAGGGATCAGAAGCCCCTCGTTACTGCCTCTTAATCAGTACAGGGACCGTGTTGGCTCAGGCCGGTAAGGAAGGACAGTGATGGGAGGAGCTCTGTGGGTCCCGGAGGGTCCCGTGAACATCGCCCCCGGGGTTCCTCCAGGCCCTTGGGCATCAAACCCCATAACCTATGAAGTCCTGTCCAACCTGGGGCTTGGCAGTTCTGGGACCCCTTGTCTGCGGCCGTGATTCTGTGTTGCGGGGGCAGTGGGGAGCCGGGAGGGTGAGGCCCGTGAGGTCTGGGGTTTGCTCCGCCGGCCAAGCTGGTGGTTGTGGGGCCTCAAGAGGCCGCTGCGCACTGGCGCAGAACCCGTTACAGCGACGCCAGTCTCCTCCTTCCTTCCCTCCGCTCTCTTTCCTTCCTTCTGATTTTATTGACTTAGAGACAGTATGAGCGAGGGGGGTCCAGCAGATTCCCCCCTGAGCACAGAGACTGATACGGAGCTCGATCTCATGACCCTGAGATGGTGACCTGAGCTGAAATCGAGGGTCAGATGCTCGACAGACTGAGCTCCCCAGGAGACCCTGGATCTTACTTCACCAGAAAGAGAGACACTGGCACGTTTCTATGAACTTCTGCATTCAACTTAGTTGCTCAAGGGGGAGGGCCTGGCCCGGACAGCAGGGCTGACCATCTAGGTCTGGGTGGGGAGTTGAGTTTTTTAAGATGGGCTCAGGCCTGCAGCCATCCTAGAAGCCAGTTCCAGTCGCCCCTGGGCCAGGGCCGGGCTCCCCCGTGGGGACCGGCTGGCGGCAATCCTGGATGTCGGCATCCAGCCGTGTAGGGAGCCAGAGCCCAGGGGCTTTCTCGGCTCTGCCGCCGATGGACGCGAGACTCAGCTGAGTGACCGCCATGGCTGGGATGGGCCAACTCTTGAGGCTCAGTGCTGGGGAGCCCCCAACCTGGTCCCCCTCAAGGGCTGGGCAGCTCCTAAAAGAAGAAAACAGCCCGGACCACCAGACTGAGTATAGACACCCCCCCACCCCAGATCTGCACCATCCAGGCTCTAAGCACAAGCACAGGGTCCCAGAGGTCCGCTCATCAGGGAAGGGGCTTTGGGCCATAAAACCTCTCCAAGCCTGTAAGGTGAGGCTGTGGATGTGGGCACATGGCCCCAGGCAGTCTGTGAGGGGAGGCTTATACCCCCTGGCCCTGCACAGCTCACCTTCCAGCACCGCAAGCATGCCCTCCCCCTCAGAAGAGCACGTCTGCACCCTCGCCCTCTGCCCCAAGGAATCGGGTGTCACCCCATCTCTGTACCTGACCTCAAACGAACAGTAGAAAGAAAAGGCTTCTGGGGGAGGCCAGTTCACAACTGTGACATTTTAGCTGAGGCTGGAACTTGCCCTTTAACCCCTGGGGTGTGTGGGGATGCAGGAGACCAAGGGCAGAAGTCTCAGCTGCGCTGCCCCCGGTGCGCCGCCACCTCCAGCCTCGTGCTCTGAGCCACCGTCCAGCAGCACGGCTGCCATTGCCCTGCACCCGGCTGTTCTTGTGCTGGCATGTGCGGGCAAGGTGAAGGGTCTCGGACGACCCTTGACTCGGAACGGCGGGGGTGGGGCAAGGCCACCTCAGGCCCCACTTGAAACTTAGCACATGGAGCCCGAATTATAGGCAGTTTATCCATCCACCACCCGTTCACCCACCCACCACCCGAACATCCGTCCACCATCCCTCCAATGACTCACCCATCGGTCCATCCCACACCCACCTACCCACCCACTCACCCATCTGCCTCCACCCATCATCTGTCCGTCCACTCATCCGTCCGTCCGTCCACCCACCTACTGGTCCTTCCATCCGTCCGTCCCCACAAACATCCACCCTCCATACCCACGTTCATCTGTCCATCCATCCATTTATCTGCCGCGAGGTCCTGGGTGCCCTCCCCTGCCAGGCGCTCTTTGGACTCTGCCTTGCTCATGTTCTCAGCAGGATGGGCCATCTCCGGCTGTACAGGCTTTGCCCAGAGGCTCAGGCCTGGCCTCCTCCAGGTCCCTCTTCCTGTGTGTTCTTTCTCTCCTTGACTGAGCGCTGGGCTAAAATATAGCAACTAGCAAGTGCCCCCGGAAGGACCCCGGAACACTGGCCGCTTCCAAGGGGCCCGTGGTCAGGAGGCGTCCAGAAAGTGCCCGGCCAGAGGAGTTAATTAGATGGCGTGAGGCTGACGGCCAGGCCAGGCCAGACCTGGTTCCTCACACTCTTGTCTGCTCCCTCTGCTCCGAGTGGGAGACGGCCTTCCCTGCGGGGCCTGCCCTGCCACCTTCTCTTCCCCCTCTCCAGATCTGCTCTGCAGCCTCCCTGCCTGCCTGCCCCTCTCTGTGCTCCTGGGCGACTTCAGGGGGTGGGCGGGTGATACAGAGGAGGGCAGATGCTGTGGGTCCGAGGGGTGTGGGGCCTGGAGAAGGGAGTGAGGAGTGTGGGTCGGGAGTGGGACCAGAAATAGGGGAGGGACCCACGTGAGGCCCACAGCGATTTGGGGGTTCTGGGCTGTGTGCGCGCACGTGTGCACGTGTGGAGGCTCCCCCGTTTGTGGCCCGAGGAACGTGGCCCGCGTTCGGCGGACAAGCGCGCACAGCTGTCACCCACCCCGTGGGCAGCTGGCTCTCCCGGACGCACGGCAGGGCCCTTGACCACCGGCTGGCTCCTGGAGGGACGGTCCGCGGGCTGGACCAGAGTGTGGCTCCCGTGGACATGGCCCGCGGTCCGTCGTAGGAAGTACGGTGGCGTGTCTCTGGAGGCCGAGCCTTGAGTCTGGCAACAGTTTCCCTCCCTGATACCGGGTCCCGGAGAGCCCCGGTTCACCCTTCCGGAAAAGGCAGGCCTGTTTGGATCAAAAAGTAATTAGCAGGGCTTTAAGTAGGGGTTTCAAGTACACATTTAATTTACGCTGATTAACAGTCATATGCTAAGTAAACACCAGCTGAATATCAAACTCGCACGGCGGAGGGGCAGGGAGCGTGCGGCTCTCCGGAGCCCTCCGTGAACGCACCGTCTCCGTGGCCGGCAATTGCATTAACAACCTCCACCGCCCGAACAGTCGCGCCGGGGCACACCCGCACACACGGCCCGGCTCGGAGACCCGGGGGGATGCGTGGCTGGGGGGAGATTGCCTTGAGACACAGTTGCAGCTTCCGCAGCCACTAGGCTGATGAACACAACAGAAAGTCCAACCCCGCCCCCGCCCCCGCCGCCGGTCTCCTGTTCCGCGCGCTCCTCTGGGAGTTCCTGATTTTAGAGCCTCCGTGCCCCACTGGGCTCTGCTGCCGCCTCCCCCGCGAGCCGCTGCCTCTGTCACGGGGACCCGCCAGGCCCTCGCCTGTGATGAGTCATTAGGGTCTGCCGCAGGGTCCACCACGGGCTCCCTAAATGGGCTGATGAGGGCTGTCACTGCAGGCCAGAGCACTCTCCTGGGCGGGGGGCACTTTGCAGCGGGGGCTCTCGCCCCAGCCGGGAGGGCAGTTGCAGGAGGGGACAGCTGTCTGTGCCACCACCGAGGCCTTTTCATTGTACGGGGACGGCTAAAAGCTTCGGGGAGAAGGATGCTGCCTGGGGCGTTGTCGGGACGGGCCTGAGCCTCCCGTACCCCAGACCTCGGGGCCCAGCTTCACGTGGCTTGCAGAGGCTTTGCCCCCCTAGCCACTTCTGTCTTCCCCACGGCCCCGCTGGCTCCCCGTGTTCTCTGTGTCCCCAGCAAGGTCACACCAGCTGCAGACTTGTGCTAACTCCTGGGGCTCGTCTCCTCCCCGCATGGGAAGATCTCGGCTTCTGTTGTGGCTGAGGAAGGCACGGAGCTCTGGCTAGGACCCCGCCTCCCCTACTGACCCCCCAGGCCAGCATCAACCCCCACGTCAGAGCCCCCGGTGTCCAGCGTAGGCGAGGCCAGCAGCACAGGCCCGGGGAGTGAGCAGCACGTGGGAAAATGACTGGAAGGGGCCTAAGCAAAAAAAAAAAGAACCTGGATTGCGTAGTTAGAGACAGACGCTGCAAACAAGCCGGTGCGGGCCAACGGCGGGTCTACGCGGCGGGCCCCTCACCCCTCGTGGGGGTAAACTCGGCTCCTTCCCCTTGTCGGAGCCCCTCTGGGTCCGGTGGGGTCCTGGCCCCCCGTCCCTTCCCCAGGGCCCCCCAGATCCAGGGGCTGCTGCTGCTGCCCCTGCCAGGACCCCACGCGGGCTCCTCCACGGAGGAGGCGGGTCACCGGGCAGCCCCTGGATCTGGGGCTCCTTTCTTGGAGCATTTCAAAAGAAAATGAAAACGGAAAGTCGACGAGACCGCGGGGCCGGCCTCGGGCCGCGCCACGCTCGCACGGGCTTCTGCACCGCGGCAGGTCGCTGCCCTTGACTTCGGGCCCAGCGTCTGGGACCGCTCGGGCCTCTCACCTGCGCCGCCCCTGAGGCCGGACATCTCTGCGGGCCGCATCTGTCCCCTCTGTGAAGCGTTTGGGAGAAGCCAAGGTGTCGCCTTTTATTTTAAGGGAACGTCGGGGGCGGGAAGGCGGCGGCGTTGGGCGAGCGCGCAGCCCGACCTCCGCTCAGGGCCGAGCTGGCGCTTTCCCTCCATCTGACCGTCCTGCGCCGGGGCCTGCCCTCCCCCCCCCCCCCCCCCCCGGTCTTCCTCTCCAGAGCTGCTCGGTGTAATAGGCTTCCTTAAATTAATAATGCGCAGGAGGAGATTTACAACACGTCGCTAAAATATTGTCTCTGCCTTTATTCATGCGTTTGTCACTGTGGCCTCTAATCGAGGTGCCCAGGGAAGGGATAAATAACGCGGAGAGAAACGCTCTGTCATAATCCGGGGCCATTTGCAAATTCATCACCGATATTCTGGGAGAAGGGGAGACAGAGGGATGACAAACACCCGGCGGCACTAATATATCTCGTGGGGTCCCTCCCCGTCTGCTCAGATGACCTACTTGGGCCGTGATAGAATGAGGCGGTCGGCAGCCCCGGCCACAGACGGGGCCGCGGCTGCTCGGAGCCCCAGACGCCCTGCGCAGGGCCAGGGCGGGCTTCCTTGTGATCGGCCGGATTTGGGGAGGCTTTCGGGGGCTCTTCTCGGAGGGAAGCAACGGAAGGACGGGAACGGGGCCGCGGGTCCTGTGTCGGCGGCTGGGCTTTAAAGGAACAATCGGCCCGAACTCAAGCCAGTGCCCCCCGAAAGGGGCACAGAATGTTTCCCTGGTTTGGAAGGATTTCGTTTGCTGATGTCTCCCTCCTCCAGGAGGACACGAGTCACACACTCAGAGGCTTTTTCTGGGGAGGGGTCTTAATGGACAGGAATCGGGACATCGGGGAAGAAATCTGCTTTGGGAGATGTCAGTCCGCTCCAGGCAGGGTTGGACCCATTTGGAGGATCCTCTGTGCTCCCCACTGTCTCGTTGGCAGGACCCCCCCCCCGGGGCTCCTCCCAGTCCGGGGGAGCAGGCAGGAGCTACAGGTCAGAGCCCCAGGCCTGCTCCCTCCTCGGTGTCAAGGCAGTTCCCTCCCAGGGTGGAAAGCAGAGGTGCCAAGTGTGTCCTCTGTGCACCCAGGGCTGGGGGTCAGCTCCGAGGGTGGCCATCAGCTGCCTCGGTGTGGGCTGCTGCTTCCCGGAGTGTCCAGAGGGGGACCCAGGAGACTGGGTCTGTGGCACTGGGCAGTTTGCATGAGGTCGTAGGTTGGCAGGTCTGTGGGCAGTGGCTGGTTGAGCACGGCAGCAGCCCACATCGGCGCGGCACGGCCATGGCCACCGGGTCTCCCG
This sequence comes from Mustela erminea, assembly GCF_009829155.1. Taxonomy (NCBI): domain Eukaryota; kingdom Metazoa; phylum Chordata; class Mammalia; order Carnivora; family Mustelidae; genus Mustela; species Mustela erminea. The sequence goes on along the minus strand of NC_045623.1, from coordinate 108,129,693 downwards.
GGTTGAGGTCCCAGGACGGGGCTCAGCACCTACCTGGCCACCTGCTCGGCTCACAAGGCCTGAAGGGCAAAAGGGGGGTCCCTGGACTCTGGCGCTTGGAGACCCAGCGAAGGTTCAGAGCCCCGGGGAGGCTGCAGGTGGGAGCCAGGACACCCCGTTAAATCAGAATTCTGATAGCTGCCACGTCCTCCTCCAGTGGCAGATCCTCCCCGAACGGTGGGTCTCATCCAGGTACCGCGCTGGCGTTGCTCTGTCGCCTTCAGTGTATCTCAACCGGCAGCCCCGCGCCGCGTCAGAACCAGAGTCTGCTGGAGCCGGTGGCTCGCGGGGAGGGGTCACCTTTCAGGAAAGACCCTGCACTGCGGGGGAAGATGGTGGACTGCAGGGAAGGAGTGGCTTGTGGCAGGAGCCGTGGACAGGGACCATGGCCTGAATGCACGTCTCCCGAGAAGTGGGGGGACCGGACTGCGCTGGGGATGGGGGTGGGGGCGTCGGCTCCTGTGTTAGGTCGGGCTGAGCGCACGTGGCTCCGATCTGGCCGCTGGACGAGGCGTCCACGGAGACGGTGATGCCGCCAGATGCCCCAGGGTCCCCGGGGGTGCAGCGCCCTCCCTCTGGGCCCGCCCATCCTGGCCTCCACGTCCGGGATGCCTTTCCCACCTAAACGCCCCACGTAAATGACAGCACATTTTATAAGAAGTATCCGGTCACACGGACAACGCTGGCTAAGTGTAGAAAGTACGGAAACCCCGTTTTTACATTAAAATCTCCTGCCCCATCATCCAGAGATAACGCCTGGTATGTTTTCGGTCCCCCGTGTTTACCCTCCGTGCACTGACGCGTGTCTGTAGTTACGTGAGCTGGAGATTCCGTCATTCTGCCATTCCATTACCTCTTGTGCGCGGCGCGTGATGGGAGATGACACCGACGCTCGGCGGTTGGCGTGAGCGAGCTGCCAGTCAGTGTGTGACGCCCGCCAGGCAGGGTCCCAGATCCCGTGTCCCACGAGCTCCGCCACATCCCAGGAGGCGCCCAGAGGGCGCAGGAGGAACATGAGGGGCTTGTCCTCATGGGGCTTCCTTTCCAGACACGGGAACTGGGCTTTAAAACTTGTTTTCTGTCAACAACGTACTATGATTACTTAAGTGGGAGGCGTTCATTGAAAAAAACATTTTTTTAAAAACCTGTACCTAAGCTGATGTTTTGGGGTTTTTGCTGAGTCGGTTAAAATTTAAAACCGGTATTTTCTTTACACGCAAAGAAGGCGCCTTCCCCTCTCCTGAGGCCTGGGGAAGCTGGGACTTCACAGTCTGATTGTAACGGGCACGGGATGCCTTTGTTGGGGGAGGGGGGAGGCGTCTGAGCTTAAGGGTTTGTTAAATATTTTTCTTTACAAAGTGTGGGATGTTAGACGTGAGTCTACAGGAACGGGTCCCAGCCCACAACAAGCAGGCAGGTGAGAGGCTTTCAGGTGTGGCACAGACTTAGACTCCAAGTTCACCGTCTGTGTCTCCGACAGTGCAGACTGGTCCGGCGTCCTGGCTCAGCCCGCCCCGGCCTGGAGCGCTCATACCCTCGGCCCCGCATGGGACGCTCAGAGGGCGCTGGCCGCGGCAGCTGAGCGTTGGGCATCGGGAGCCCTGCGGCCGGGGGGTCTCAGCACAGCCCATGGAGCTGGGGGTCCGATAGGGAGCCACCCTGGGGATGCCGTGAGGAGATGGCAGGCCCTGCCCTTGGCTGGCCGGGTGGGCTGGGAAGGTGCAGAGCGACCGAGGGGATTTGAGGTCTGGGCCCCCCGCTGTGGCCCACCTCCAAATGACCTGCTCATAGGGCCTGCTTGGCGTCACAGAGGGCAGGAAGGGGCAGGACCCTGGGGGAAGGAGGGGTCCCCGGGATACAGAGCCTCCCCGGGCCCATAGGGCAAATAGGGTCCACCCCTCCTATGCATCCCCTGGGTCAGGCCTCCCCCCTCAACCAGGGTCCCAGAGCTGTACCCGTGCTGAGAACAAGACAGTTGCTGCAGACGCCTCGCTAGGAGCCTGGTAGGAACAGTCCTGGTCATTTCCCTCGCAGCATCTCTGGGTGGGGTAGTGGAGGCTCAGAGACGTCAAGTGCCCTGCCTGAGGCCACACAGCCGCAAGGAGGCCCAGCCCAGGTCCAAGCCCCTGTGCCGCCTCTCGGCCAGATGTCCCCGTGGAGGCCCAGCCCAGGTCCAAGCCCCTGTGCCGCCTCTCGGCCAGATGCCCCCGTGGAGGCCCAGCCCAGGTCCAAGCCCCTGTGCCGCCTCTCGGCCAGATGCCCCTGTGGAGGCCCAGCCCAGGTCCAAGCCCCTGTGCCGCCTCTCGGCCAGATGCCCCCGTGGAGGCCCAGCCCAGGTCCAAGCCCCTGTGCCGCCTCTCGGCCAGATGCCCCCATGGCTCTGTGGTTTCCTTCTTTCCTTTCTCCCTGTCCCCATGATGATGTTGTCCCTCTAGCGTCCCGAGATGCTAACGGGAGACCAAAAAAATGCAGTGAAACTGGCTTGCGGACGCTTCTCCCCATCGCGGACGATCGGGAGGGGGCACCCTCCTGCCTCCCGGTGCTTCTCTGTCCCACGAAAGACAGGAGGTCCCAGGGAGCCGCCGACAGGTGAGGGGGGCCCGCGAGGGGGAGGCCTGCCGGCAACGTCCCAGGAGAAAAAGACGGTTTTCCAAGTTTCTCGAAAGATGGCCGAGGACGGCCTCAGACCTCCCCGGGAAACACGCGGCGCGGCGCTGGAAAGCGGTCAGGGAGAAGTTTGTTGGAAACTTGGCCCCTGGAGCCGGGGAGGGTTCTTTGTTTGCCGGTCACAGCCACACCAAGCGCAAGGAGGTGCTTTCCCACATCTTGTCAAAGGACCGCATTTCCTCCCTCCTTTCTCCTTGGGCTGATTAGCGGGTCGGGCAGTGGCGTGAGGACATGTTGGGGGAAGGAAAATGGGGGTCATTTTGGAAAACCTCTTTGTGGATGGGTCGGGAATGGGGAGAAAATGAATAGTTCTAAGCTCATTTCCATAGAAACTGTCTCATTATCATGCTGGCTGCCCGCTGGACGAGGCAGGGCTTTCTGCCAGCAAACGGGCTCCACAATTAAGTGTCCCCTGCTCGCCCGGCTGCCAGAGGAGCCGGTCAGGAAAGATGGCCCCAACCCCAGCCCGCCCGCACAGAGGGACTGTCAAATCTGCTGTGTTCTTGAGGCGGCAGACATCTGTGCGGGGATTTCACTGGTGCAGGAACGCCACCAGCTCGCCCCGCGGAAGGGCGAGCCGAGGGCCGTCGGGAGGCGGCTCCAGGGGCAAAACCCCGCGCTCCGCCGTCCCTGCGGTTTCGTACCGGAGGCAGCGCGGGCAGGTCTCCCAGGCTCCCCCGAAGATGGCGGACAAAAGAAATTGGAACAATTAGCTTGAACATCATTTCCTGGGCCATGCCCTCTGTGTTCCGCGTGACACACGGCCTGGTCCCCGCGCTTGCGGGGGACACAGTGACACGGTACCTTGTCCCCAAACGTCTCCGCAGGGCAGATTTCCTCGGGGGCCGTTGGAGCCGCTCCGCGCTCCCCCCACCGGCCGGGGCCCCAGTCCCCGCACTCCCACGTGGCAACCCGGCCCCGGCCCGCACAGACCCACGCAGTGCTGGCGTCGTGGCCGCCCACGAGGGTAGCTGGGTCTGGAAGAGGGGCCACACGTGTCCGAGAAGAAACGGGGTTTCTTCTGAAGGAGATGCCGGTGAGCAGTGCGGCAGAGGTGGCCAGGAGAGCCGTCTGTCCGAGAGCCGCCCGCCCGCCCCGTCTGCGGTAGAGCCAGTGACCTTTACCCAGTCGGAGCTGGGACAGCGCGGAATCAGAGATCAGCTCGCACAGGGCACGGCCGTCGCCAGCCTCTACCCCAGACTTGTCCATCCTCTCCAACAAAATCTCCGTCTCCATTCAGCCCCGAGCCCCGTGCCCTCCCTCCCGCCCCCGGCAACCTCAGCGCTTCTGTCTTTCTGGATTTGCGGGTTTATCTTTTTAACATGGAACAGCTTATCCCGGGGAAGCAGAGATCACCTAAGCTCCTCCCGGATCCGCGTGCCCGGGTCTCCCTCGCCGGGTCGTCCTCCGCACACCTTCATTAATCACCCGTTTACCCTGGTTTTGTTGGGACAGAAATGACCCTGCCCTGCAAGTGCATAATCGGGGGCTCATGGTGGGGAGACGCGGGCCTGCCGTGGAGACACTGCTCCCTGATGGGTGGGGAAGACCGGACGGCGGGCTGGGGAGGAAGGCAGGGACACGGGATGGGCCGGGGGGTCTGGCGCAGGCCTGAGCTACCTTGTTTTGAACCTTCAGGGTCTTGGACGACATAGGGACTGGATGGTCCCAATTTTACGGCCTCTGATGCCCCAGCAGCAGGAGGTCCGAGGTCAGGGGTCAGTGCAGCTGCAGTTCAAGACCCCAGCTTCCAGAAGGCTTTAGGAGCGGGGTGCGGGGGAAGACCCCAGTGATGTTCTGCCCCACGTCCAAACCGAGCGTCCGACCGAGGGTGGGAATGAGCTCCTTGGACTGTCTATGCGTTGTGGGTGCTCCATGGAAACTGCAAAGTCTGTCGATGGCATTACCAGCCGACGTGGCCTGCCAGCACTGACACAACGTGCTCCCGGAGGCCGGGGCTTCCGCAGCAGGGGTGCGTTCTCTCTCTGTGCCGGAGGCCAGTGGTCTGAGGTCAGCGTGGCCGTGGGTGGGTTGCTTCCTGCGGAGGCCAGGGCAGCGTCACCCCAGACCCGCCCCACAGCCCCTGCGGGTCTGCTGGCACGCCGCCTCGTCCGCACGCCGCCTCCACCTGTGTGCGTCTGTGCCCGGTCTCCCCCATCACGAGGATGCGGGTCACGTGGAACCGAGACCCACCTTAAAGACCTCATATCACTTGGTCACTTCCACAATGGCCTATTTCCAAGTAAGGCCACATTCTGGGGTCCTGGGGCCCAACACGGGAATTTGAGGAAACGCAGTTCAACCCACAACAACGAATATTTGCTCATTTCATCCCACATGACACCGTCTTTCCAAGGGGCCTCTGGGAGGGCTTCTGGCTGCCCCGTCCTGGCTCTGGCTAACCCAGGGTGCAGGGACAGGCTCCCTCTCTGTCTGGCAGGCCTGGGCATGCCCTCAAAACAGTCGTGGGACGCAGGTCATCTGTGCTTGTGATGCTGGTCCCCCCACCCCAAGACCCGTGTCTGCCGCTGACCCCAGGGGCCTCTGCCCCGTGAGTTCCTTGCCGCTCAGACGGCCGGCCCCCAGCTTGAGGGGACCGTGTGGTGCGCACAGATCACGCTCTTCCCGTGGTTTTCTAAGGTTTGAGAAGTGATTTGCAATAATTTTAGGTTGTCCCGGGTTGGCAGACGGTGTGATAGGCAATTTGAGAAGACAAAGTTCTTGAACGGAAGCATTTTGCTTCCTTGTTTCTAATTTCTAGAAACATGATCAGTGTCGGCGGCGAGCTCGGACGACAGCCTCCCGCAGCCGTTTGCTCACACGCAGCCGGCCCGGGGCCTTGTGCGGAGGCCCCCGTGCCCCCCGCAAGCCGCCGCGAGGTCCCGTCAGCAATCTGCTGACTGGACGGGAAACTTGGCCGTGTCCCGGGCTGTGCGCGTCTGGGAGGGCCGGGGCAGAAGCGTGAGGAATTAGTACCTAAGTGCCCACGGCGGCCGGTGGCCTCAGGGGACGTAGGTGATGGAGGTCACCTGCTCCAGAATGAGATCTCAGCGGGGTCGCGGGTGCCGACAGGCCTTGCCGCACTGATGGGACGAGACACTGGGGAGGGGGCTGCAGGGTGGGGCTGTTTGGGGCCCCCGGGAAACAGGCTGTGTGGGGAGGGGCCACCCCTGATGAACGCCTGGTCCACCGCCGTGTCGGGAGCCCGGTGCACCCCGTCCCCCACCCCCTAGTGCTTTGGAGCCCTTGCCCGGGCCTCAGCCATTCAGGGTGGGGCTCCTGCCTCCCGGAACCTTCCCCCACCCCCAGTTCAGGTGCTTTGATCGCTGGGTTGGCCCTTGTGTCTGGGATATCATGGGGAGGGCTCGTGCCTCTGTGCCTGGTGGCCGGCGCAGGAGGAATCGCTCAGACGGGGCTCCAGGCCTGCGCAGCTGACGGCAGGAGCTCCGGGGCTGTCCCCTAGCTGGACTCTCCCCGAGGGGACTGCTGTCACAGGTCACAGTCTCCCAGTGTGAGCTCCCACCCGGGTTCAGGGATGGGGGTGTCCCTAGGCTCAGGGAGGGGGGCCCACCTGGACACAGGAGTAGGGGTTCACCGGAGCTCAGGGGCGGGGATACAGCCTCCTTTCCCGCGGCTGCACCGTCCACATTACTGAATGCTTAGCAACACGCAAGTCGAGAAGGGCCTCAGAGAGGGGCTTTTGTGGGCATGGCGGGGGGTGTCGGGACGGCAGGGCAGAGCCCCCGTAGCCCCTGGCCCTTCCTGCGTCTGGTCTGAGGGCTACAGTAGAACCTCACCTTGCTTTCCGTTTGGCTGAAATTCATTAACTGCCAGGAAATCATGGATTTCCAAGCCCAGCTTTCCCATAGCCTTCCACTTAAGCAGAGAAAATCAAATTGATGCAAGTAAGTAACAAGAAACAGCTCCCAGAGCACTCCACTCGGAAGCCAGGCGGCCGGCTCTCCCACCGTGGCCCGTGGCCGACACCGTGCAAAGCCACGCCGGCTGCCACGGTGTCTGACTGCGGTGAGCGCACGCTCGCCTTGTGCAGGAACACCCTGGACGCCTCTGAAAAGGAGGCTGCGCTCCCCCAGGCCCCTGGCAGGCCCGGTGGGTTGCCAGGCACCTGACTTCCCTCGTAAGCTTCTTGTGAGTCGGAGCTCTTGGTAAATGGGGGACTTTGTGGGGTACAGCCCTCCGACAGCGTTTCACGGACGGCCATGGCCTTCTCCCGAAGTGAGGAAGTGCCTTGGGAGTGAAGCCCCTTGTGCGTGGCGAGGACCTAGTGGCTCTGCTCATACCGGGCCCTGAGCAGAGCCTCCTGGCAGTCGGCCGGAGGGGGTGCCCGTGAGGGGCCGTGTGCTCGGCCTCTGTGTGAGAGCTTGGGTCTCAGCTGTGACGTGGGACGGTTACCAGGCCACACACTTTGGGTGCTAACTATGAACCCAGGGTGCTTAGAAGCCCACGTCTGTGTTAGCTCCCCGCAGCCCTACAAAGCAGGTGCCCTTGTCCCCCTGCTGTGGGGTGGTTGCCAGGAGGCCCAGAGACCTCAGGTGCTTGCCTGGGGACACACAGCTGGACATTGTTGAAAGCTGTCCTGCAAACCACCGCTCAGTCCTGCCCCTCTCCTGCCTCCCCCGTCGGAACCTAGAGACTCGGCGCGAGCGGCTGGCAGCCAGCGAGGGCCCGTCAGCGCGGCGGGCGGCGGTACCAGCGCGGTGGTGCTCATGGGCGTCATGGGAGAAAGGGAGGAAGAGGTGAAGCCGTCTCTTGAGAGCCGGGTGAGGCTCTGTCCTTGGGCCGTATTCCGCGCGAGAAGCTGCGATGCGAGAGGGATTTCTAACTGACCGCACCCGACGCCAGCCCGCCCACGGGGAGTCGGTAGAACGCGAGTTCTCCTGGGTCTCTGGGCGCTCAGTGCCGGGGCCACGGGTCCGGGCCGGAGGCCGGTGTGAGGGAGCAGGGCTCGGGACAGGCCCCGGCTGCAGGCAGGAGGAGGTGGGCTCCCTTCATGTCACCAGGGACATGTGAATGCTCACGGCCGGCCGGAGGGACAGGCTCCCCACTGTGATGGAGGCAGGGAGGGGGACCTGCCTCTGCCCTCCCCCCGCACCCCTGCCCACCCGCCACGGGCCACGGCACCAGCCTCACAAGTGGCCATTTCCAGTCCCCCCACGGCCGCGGAGCAGGAACAGGTGTGCGGACCGGGGAGACTTATAAATTAGTTGCTAACGAGGAAGCAAGGAGATGTGCTGAGGCCTAGACGATCAGACGCGGGGGGAGACGGGCGGATCCCCTGCCCCACGCGCATCCAGGCTGCGGTTAGACCGACTGAGATGCAGATCCCAAGGCCGGGTTAATGGGATGAAATTGGTTGAAAATGTAGAGACAATTAATTGGATTAATATGCTGACGTGCTGACGGTGGTGTCCGGGCACGGTGGGGACCCTGGGGGCACCTGCTGCCAGCCCTGCCCCTCTGTGGACGTCCCGTCACTGGTCCCCGCAAGGACCTGGTGGGGGCCCGATGGCTCCTCTCCATGGAGAAGCTGCGCCGGGAAGCCCTCCTGGGGACGGAGCCCCCGGGTTCCAGGACCGGCGATGAGACAGCCTGCGGGACCGTGAGGGGCTGCCCGGGGCTCCCCGGCCAAAACCCACGAGCTGTTCCAGAGACACGGAGACCCCGACGGCCGGCAACGTCCAGGCCCCCACAGTGGGTGCGGCCACCGCGTCCTCGGGCGTCCCCGTGCTATGCGGCGGGCCCGTCTCCGGCTCCGTGTGTGGATTTTCCACTCGCCCTCTCAACAAATCCCACAGATCTGGGACCTCGGGAGAAGCGGGGCTTCGTGACTTCAGACTCTCACATCTGCCCACTCAGGCCTTGCGTTCCGTGTACGTGCGGCTAGAAAACACTCCCGCGAAGCCGGTCAGGAAGCAAGCGCCCCGTTTACTTCAGCGGAGCTGATGCACCAGCGGCTCTCTAGGGGCTGTCGGGCCCGGGAGACGTTTCCAGGGGGCTCAGAGCCCAGAGTAGGGGCCTGTAGACCGGATTCCAGGCAGGCCGGGACCTGTCTGTGCCTCAGTTTCCTGATCCGTGCTGCAGGGGTGACATTGGGCCTTGCTCCTGGGGTCATTGGTAAGGTCGTTGGCGGCTCCTTCCCGGCCGGCCCGTGGATGCTGGTCACCACCTGGGCTGGGGGAGGGGCAACGAACCAGACAAGCTGGAAAGCGAGCCTCAGGGCCCACTGTGCCCACCGTGCCCAGCCCCGGCAGCCCCCGTGCAACTGCGCCAGCTCTTGGCGCCCTCTGGCTGGCTTCAGGTCTTGGGGGGGAAGGAAGGGCAGGGACCGGCGTCGGCTCCAGCCGCCGGCGCCTCTCGGAGCAGCGGGCCTCTCCTCTGGCTCCCGGTCGCAGGCTGGCCGCGCTCGGGTCAGCAGCGAGCTAACGCCTTTGTCAGGGTGATTAATAGTCTGGGGGCTGTCGTTAATTCACTGCCTAATGACTGCGGCCCGCGCGCTCCGAGTAATCGGGTGATGTATGTGGGGAGCGCCCACCTCGTGGCAGAGGTGAAAATCATTTCGACAAGTCAAATATTGTCACAGGGAGCAAATGGCTCTCCCTGTTAATAAAAATTAATGAATTTTTTTTCTTTCTTTCTTTCTTTTTTTTCCTCGCCACTGGACTGCCAAATGAAGCTGCAGAGCGGGTGAGCCGGGCTGGCTCGGCGGAACACGGCACTTTATTTGACGGTTAAAGCTAGAAACGTCTTTATTAGGGCAAAATGCAGTCCGAGGGCCAGGCTGGGTGTCAGCCACCAGTGGTCGACACTGGGGGCTGCTCTGGGGCGGGGGCCGGTGAGAGGCTCCCCCGCATCCGCGGGGATGAGGCCGCCCCTGGATTTCCGGCATGGAGTGTGGGGTCCCCTGGCCCTGTGACAGCTGAGGCTCCAGAAGACAGCCCTGCCCCGTGAGGCAGCAGGTGGCTCTGTCTTCCCAAACCGGGGGACCTGCCTCTGAGGGTCCCAGGCTGTGCCTCCCTCACCCCAGCTTTTGCTGGGGACCAGGGCGGCCCAGGGAGCCGAGGGACCCTCGAGGGAGGGGAAGGAGCTGGGCAGACCCACGCCTGCCGCTGGCAGTATGACGCCACTGACCACCCGTCTTGAGGACTGGGGCTGAGGGGCCGGGGCGGAGCCCCTGCCGCCGCTTGCAGACAGCACTTGTCATTCCGAGCAGCCATGGCTGGGGTATGGACCCGCGCTGCTGGCCTGGAGGCCCGCAGGACGGCGTTCGGCCTCCCAAAGCTGTGGCTGTCGGTGCCCGCAAGCAGCCCACCAGCGCCCGTGCCTCTGCGGCCTCCCGGGTGCCGGGCAGACACCTGGAGTGTTTTCTTCCTCTTGTGATTTTTCTTCCTGGGCAGCATTTGTTGACTTGTGGCGTGACTCGCTTTGGCCTGTGACTGGCAGCTACAGGCCCAGTTGGTAGGACCTGGAGAGACAAATGCGTCTATAAATAGTTCGGTGGTGGTTGCCGGGCTGTTTGCTCGGCGTTAACCCGTTCCTCCTCCTCAGCGGTGCCCGCGCAGGGAGGGAAAGCAGAGCAGAGACCAGAAGGGGCAGGACTTGTGCTCTGCCTGCGGCGAGTCCGTGGGCATCCCCTGCAGGGGCGGCTCCCAGGCCCGGCCCTCAGAAGCCCCCACGGGGAGCTCAGCTACGCACCCCCAAACCCTCCACACGGGGCTGCCTCCGCCAGCAGGTGTAGCCGTCCCCGGCTTGGCCTGTCCCCTCGGCACCCTGCTACGGCTTGTGGGCCGGCAAGATCCCGAGTGTTTGGGAGCATTGGGAGCCCCGGGCTGACCTGGGCCTGGGTTCCTCTGCTTCCTCCGTCTGGGGGTCCAGGACTCCGCAGTGCCCTCAGTCTGGGCCTCGCCTCGGCTGAGCCTCGGGGTCCTGCCTCCAGCCCGGCCACCCAGAGCCCAGTCCAGCAGGGTGCTCGCTGAGGAGGGAGCTGCAGGGCGCCGTGCGTCCTGCCAGTGGCCGGTGCTGCCTTGTTTGCTGCGCACCCACGTTGTTGTCTGGGAACCCTGACAGGGTGGGTGCACCCCTGTTGCTCAGAGAGGGACCAAGTCCAGACGGCCTCCGTGGGCACACAGAGGGGCCTGCCATGTGTCCGGGGCTGGAGAACCAGCGGGGCCGAGGAGGGAGAGCGCGCCGGCCCCGGGCTGGGGGGCTGTCGGGGGGACCACGGTCCCTTTGGTGGAAGAGGCCGTGGGTGTTTTGCTGGTGCCGAACGTGGCCTGCGGTCTCAGAGGCTCGAACGCCCACATTCGCAGCAGTGCTACCCCCGGGAGCTGATGGGGGCGCAGCCCAGGTGTCCGGCAGCGCACGGCACGAGGTACACACGTGGTCCGTCCTCAGCCTCCTGACGGGGGGGACGCTGGCGCCTGCTCCAGTGCAGGGACCCAACAACGTTCAGTGAAACATGCCAGAAACAGAGGGAAACCCTACAGGACTCTTCTTCCTGGGGGGCCCGTAGAAGTCACATTCGGGGACAGAAAGGAGAAAGTTGACGGCCGGGTGGGGGGTAGCGAGTGTTTTGCGGGGACAGAGTCTCGGCCGGGTTGGGAAGATGGAAAAATTCTAGAAACAGACGGGAGAGATGGTTGCATAATGACGTGGACGTATTTACGCCCCTGAACTGTGCACTTAAAACGGTTACGATGTTCTGCGTCTTTTACCGCGATTTTTAGAAAGCGCGCTCTGCCGCGGCCAGAGGTCAGGTGACCCAGGGAGCCCGCATCTGGGGTCAACCTCCCTTGGTATCTGAGGGGTTCTTTGGGCCGCGGTCCCCCCAGGGGCATAAGCAGTGCGGACGTGAGGGTTTGGGGAACGGCCTTGCTCGGCCGCCGGCTCACACGGTGCTTAGCGCGGGGGGCCGGGCAGAGCTGGCTGTGATTTAGAAGAAAAACAGACAGATTTGAGCAATCCGTGGGCTACCTCGCTGCCCCCAGGGCTCGGGGAAGTGGTGTATTAACCAAAGAATAAAGGAGAGGAAGAAAAAAGGCCAAATCACATCTCTCTGAAACAAAGAGGCTTCGTACCAGCAACGAGCCTTGATAGAAATTACAGTCGCGTTGCGAGCCATTCAGCGGCTGCCCGGGGCGACGGAGGCAGGGAGGAAATAGGGGTGGGGGCGCGAACCGGGAGCAGCGCGGTCCCCGGAGCATTGCACGGATTCATAATCGTCTTAGAAAAACGCACTCGCCTCCAGCCGGGGCCAGGTGGTCTGGGCTGCGGGCGGAGCCCCCCGTGGCCCGGTGTCAGCTCCACCGGATGGACCCGGGGCTTGGGGGCCAGGGAGGGGCGTGGTGGGAGGCGGGCTCCCGGTGTTTCGAAGGGCGGACAGGCCCTGGGCGCCCAGGCCTGGTGACCAGGGCCCGGGAGGTGGCAGGTGGGGCGGTGGGCGACGCGGGTGCAGGGCACGTCTGTTCATGTGCGTCCGTCTGTTCACGTGCGTCCGTCTGTTCACGCGTGTCCGTCTGTTCACCTGCGTGGTGGGGCGGCGAGGCAGGAGGACCCCTTTTGCTCCCCTTCCGGATCCACAAGGCCCTCTGGAAGCCACAGGCCAGCCTCTGGGGAAGAGGGTCTGAGCTGGGCCGCAGCTCGGAGACCCGCTCGCGGGATGTCCTGGGCTGTGGCTCAAGCCCTGCCCCTGGCAAAGGGGCTCCACTGGGCCCCGTGTCCCCCAGAGCGTCCATGTGTTCACCTGCGGCACGGGCAGGCTACAGCCTTTTCACAGAGCGGTGGCAGAGGGAGGATGCAGGGGACCTGAAAGGGAGCACGGAGGCCCCCAGGCCACGCTCCGGGACAGTTGTAAAGAGTACCGTATCCCGGGGGCTCTGGGGGCCCACGGCCGCCTCCCCCCCCCCCCCGTGTCACCGTGTCTCTTCTTTAAGGACACCAGTCACATTGGATGAGAGCCCCCCTGATGTCACAGACCCCATCTCCAGAGGAGGCCCCTTTCACGGGCCCGGGTCAGGACCAAACATATCTTCGGGGAGGCCCATGCCAAGCCACACAGTCAGGAGCTGCCCCGGCCTTGTGACGTCCTGGGTGGCCGTCCTGGGTGAGAGGTGGGAGGCAGTGCGGACTGCTCCAGCCAGAGTCAGCCGGCCTGGGCTGGCCACCGTGGGCGCTGGACCAGCCGCTGGGCGGTTCCCACCTCAGTGCTAGGAGGGGGCAGCCCCGTGGGCCTTCCCCGGCTCGCTCAGCGTTTGAGATGGAAGCGGAGCCTGGGAGAAGGGGGTCCGGTCAGGAGGTCGCCATGCCTCTGGAAGGGGAGACGGGGGAGGAAGCCCCAGCTTCGTGAGGAGGTTCCCGGGCAGCGGTGAGCCTGGCGCCGTCCCGGCTTTCGGGGGCGCCTGGTGACGATTCCGCCGTCCGTCCTGCAGCTGGGCTCGCCGCCCTCCGCTCCCTGTGGGCGAGGTCCCGGGTGTGGGTTTGAGAAAATAAATGACAATTGATGATTATTAATATTTAGCGTGTTTGCAGAAACGTGTTTTCTCCCTGCTATTAATCTGCCGCGGCAACAGCCGCCGCGCTCCTGCTCGGGCTCGGCGGCCGTGCGGGGAGCGGAATGCCAATGAGCCGCGGGCCCGAAGCGGTGGCGGCCGGAGGCCCGGACGGGAGGCGGCCCAGGGCGGAGGCGGCTGGAGGCAGGAGGCTTCCTGGAGGCGGCTTTGCTGTCCTCCCAACGCCGCGGCCAGAGCTGCAGGGACAGCCCGCAACGCTGGCCGGACAGGCCCCCGGGTCCCGCTCCCTTTCCGGAAGTGGGTGTCCCGGCCCCATGCCCTTCCGCGGAGGAGGGGCGTCTCCCCAGGTGGCCGCCCTCCCCAGAGACAAACCTGCCAGCAGGAAGTCACCCCGTCATCCCCTTTTGCCTCGAGCTCCCGTGAACCAGCCCGACCCAGGGCGCATCTCTCCCCCACTCCACCTCCCCGAGCAGCGGGCGGGAAGGCCAGGCCCAGAGCGCCCCAGAGCCACGGGACGGTCGTCCGGCCCTGGAATGCCGGACGAGGCAGGCTGCTTCGTGTGGGGCGACGGGGGCAGCCCTGAAGGACAAGAGAGAACCGGCCCCTTCCCAAGGTGGGGGCTGGGTGGGATGAACCAGGTACTGGCCCCGGGTTACCCAATCGGTCAAGGCGGGGACAGCAGAGCTGGAGTCATGTGAATGGGGTCCGTCCTCGGGGACAGGAGCAGTGGGGATTCCTGCCTTCTCCCTTCCCTGCTAAGCATCGTCCTTGAGACGTCCTTGAGACATGCATCCACGGTCCATCCGTCCACCCGTCCGTCCACCCACAAACCCACCCACCGTCCACCCATACATCGTCCGTCCAACCATCTACCCGTCCGCCCACCGGCTCACGCCGCCCTCCAGCCGTTCATCCGCGCGTTTCTGGTGTATCTTCCACGGCACACGGGGAAGGTCATCACCGAGTGCCGGGACACTCTCGGATGTGTCCTCACGGCAGCTGGCACCTTGGGGCCGGGGAGTCTGGTGTCCCAGGGCGGCCCCCACGGGACCCCGGTCGCCAGTGTGGCCAGAGCAAGTTCCTGCTTCCTGAATTTCCCTGTCCTGAGGTACAAAGCGGGCGACGTCCCGATTCGGCCGTCCCTAAGTCGGGGCCGTGCTGGCTGCGCACTCCCCGGGCCCCGTCACTGAGCTGCAGCGCGACCCCGAGGGGCAGGCCGCCTCCGGAGCCCGCCGCCGCTGCCCGCAGGCCGCAGAGCCCAGAGGACGGCGCTGTGAGGAGCCCACCTGTGGCGGCCGGTGCCTCGGAGCCTCCCCGGACGGGGCTGTGTGGGGACGCGGGGGCTCCGTCAGCGGTCGCTTCTCCCCTGCGTGTCTCCAAGGGCACCGTATCCCTCAGGTTACCAGATGTGCCAGGACCTCCCGAACCCATGTGGCAAGTTTGCGGGCTTGTGGAAGCGGGTCAGGGGTGAGTGGTCAGGGCCACGTGGACCGACGCTGGTCCGGATTTCCAGAAACTTTCTGGAGGTTTTAAGGAGCTGTGACCCCCCCTTTGCCCACGTGTGCCCTCTCGTGTCAGGCCTTCTGGGCTCGGCCCCCCTCGCCGACCCGTAGGCGCCCTCTCCCCCTCACTCCAGGCCTGTCCTTGCCCCCCACAAGGGCTTCTTCAGACCAGGCCCGAGGGCTCCGGCCGGTTTCAGTTCCCTGCAGTTCAGTGTTGATCTGGCTCGTGTCAGTCACGTGTCCCCTCAGCCCTGGCCCTGCCGTGTCCTCGTGTCTCGCACCGTCAGACCCAGAGTCGCGTGTGCCTTTGCCGGGAGGCCCGGTCCCTCTGGCCATGAGAGGCCACAGCCCCTCTGAGTGGACAGCCACGTATGTCTGAGTCCAGACTTGCTGGGGTGGCGCTCCCGGCCCAGGGCCCTCGGCCATACCCCGCGGGGCCCCACGAGTGTTCCGGAGTGCCCAGATCCAGTTGGTGCGTCCAGCCGGGAAGGACGTCTGTCCCCACATGCAGCCCCAGATGGGTTCTGGAGGAGATATCTGGGTGGCCTGGGGCTGCGGGGAGCAGGCCGGGTCCAGGCCACATCTCACCTCAAGTGTCGTGGTCTCCCACTGGGGGTGGGGGGGCCGTGTTTATCCCATCGTGTACCTCGGCCTGGGGGCCTGCTTAGGAGCGAGGGGCTGCCCCAGCCAGGCCGAGGGGGCCCTCCCCTGAGGATGAGCACAGGAGGCTGTCCCACTGGCTCCGAGGGCCAAGCACGTGACGGGGCCTCTGTGGGGTGACCGGGATTCTTCCCTTCGTGGGCTCCGTGGGCTCCGTGGGCTCCGTGGGCTCCGTGGGGCGGCTGCAGAGTGTGGGGTGGGCCCCGGGCAGCAGCCAGGAAGTGGTGGGCCCTGGGTGAGGCTGGGTGGTTCCATCTACCACAGATCTGCCGGGCAGATGACAGGCTGACCTTCCGGCCTGCATGGGGTTCGCTGAAGGGCACCCCGGCCGTCAGAGGAGGTCAGCCCATGAAGCGCGGTCCTCAGGCGCTCGGCTCCTGGGGGTCGGGGCAACCTCTCCCCTCTCTCCCTGTGACCTCTCCTCCCTGACTGGGACAGGCGTGCCCACCGGAGGGTCTTCATCAAGTCGTGGATGACACTTTGCTTTTGACCTACAGACCCCCAGGTGATGGCCGGATGGTCTATCTCTGCGAGGGTCCGTGGGTCGAGCCGCCGGTCCCCTGAGGCTGGACCCACCCAGGCCCCCAGCCGGCCTGTTGTCCCGTCAGGCCCTCCTTGGGCCATTTTCCCCTCTTCAAAGGACAGGACGTCCAGTTCCGTCTCTGACCCTGGACGGTGTCGGCGAGAAGCCGTGAAGCAGAAAAGAAAACCAGACAGGGATAAGCTTCCGTTCGACCCCAGGTCGCCCAACTGTTCTGTCTCTGAAGGAACCTGGTTTCTTCTTCCGGGAGGAAAGGCAGCATCACAGTGTGAGCCTTCAGGGGACAGCAGCTCTGTGCCTGTGACTTGGGGCGAGGCCCAGCCAAGTCCGGTCTGGTCGGAGAACCTCCGCCAGGCAGGCCCGGCTTGAAAGTAACCAGGTAGTTCCCTGCACGCACGTTCTGTTCCCGGGGTTTCTGCTCTGGTGGCCGTGGGGTGTCCCATAGCCCCAGCGTCCCCCAAGCTGGGCTGGGGTGGGTGTAGGAGCAGTTCAGGCGTGAGCTCTGGCTGGCCTCACCTTCGTGTGCCTGTCCCCCTCTGTAAAGCAGGCCGCTCCAGGTCCAGAAAGTGGTACGCATGGGCGGTTGCCCCTCGTCCCCTGCTGACGGGGCCCGCGGGGTCGCCGAGCAGGCCCACCTTCAGGGCACTGACATCAGGGTCGGGCAGTGGTTCCTTTTACATCCCACGCTCTGCCCACGCCCCCATCCAGGCCACTGGGTGTGGGTCCACCCTTGGGGCCCTCCACAGAGGCCATGGGGCACTTCCGTTGGAATCTCAGGGTCCAAGGGGTCTGGAGCGCTCAGATTGGGGGTGGCTCCGGGAACCGCCTTCAGCCCTCACTCACCACCCAGCTGCCACCCCCTGGGTACCTCCTGAAGTGGGGTCCATACCCCTGACCTCGTCGGGAACGGTGGGTTCACGCGGGTTTGTAAGAATTAACATTTCCAAATCACCGTGGCTCCGCGTTCTGATAAGGCCCCGTCTTCTGAGACACACATGGAACCGCGTCCGTCTCTACCCCAGGGAGCAGGGGGACGGACGTCCCGTCGGGCACGGGCTTCCAGGAGGGTCTGCCCCCGAGAGTTTGTTGGGGGCAGTAGTGCAAAGGGTGCTGGGCCACAAGGGGAGAAGGGGCAGCTTTCCGGGTCTCACTCGTAGGGCTGGGTGCTGGGCACCTCGTGGGCCCCCCATCCCAGCCCCGCGCGGCACCGCCGTCCGCACCAAGTGTGAGTGATGGGGCTCTCGGGTCCTGGGCGATCGCACCACATTTCCTGCATTCTTCCGGAGCCCGGAGAGTTAAAGGCAGGCGGGAGACCCGGGCCCAGGCTGCTGCGCCTTCCACACCACCTCCCTGCTCTCGGGGACCCTCCCCGTGGTTTGGGACACGAGCTGCCACCAGGCTCCACTGTTTGTGCCCTCGTAAGCGTGAGGTTCCTGGTATTTCCCGAGTTTACTGGGGACACCGGTTGTTAGCCCCAGAGGCTGGTTCTGTGATTGTAAAGCCCCCCACCCCGGGGAGACAGAAGAGAGAAATTAAACGTGTTCTTGCGGAAAACGCCGGAGCCAAAGCCTCCGTCACCGCGCACTCAGGCGGGATAAAGAACAGGAGTTTTCTAAGGAGGTGCCCCTTCGTGTAGACTCGTAAGAACTCGTAAGAACAAACGCAGAGAGGGGCAGGGAGCCCTGCGCCCTGTGGCCCCGGGCACGGCCGCCGATACCCTGACAGGGACACAGGTTGGGGTACTGACACGGCGACCCCCAGGTGTGGGCCTGTGTATGTAGCTCTACAAACTGGGGAGGCCCGTGCAGCCCACCTGACGGCCACGAGTCAGGGTCACGGGGGCCCCGGACCTAGAGATGCCTCCCCATAGCCCCCGCCCATGACCGCCCGTCTCTGCCGGGCCCCGGGACCCCCTCAGTGCGCCGTCCTCCCGTCAGGAGTCCTCCCTCAACTTCCTCCTCCCGGAGCCGCCCTGGGCAGGGCTCTGCGGGGACGCGGGGCTCCATCGGCCCCACGGTTTCTAGGAGCTCAGAGAAGTGGCCAGAAGCCACTGGAGCCCACTTGGATGTGGCTGAGGTGCGGCCGGCAGCCCCCTCCCTCGGTGCGCCTCCCCATGTCCGAGGAGCCAGCGAGCCCGGCGGGATGGGCCTGTAGAGGCTGGGCTGGTGGCTCTCTGGGCAGGAGGAACTGGAGCTTGGAGGCTTGGGACCCCGGGCATAGGGGACAGGCGGCAGTGTGAAAGCACAGCCCGTGGGCTGGGCAGCCCACGTCAGGTCCAGAGGCAAAGAGGGGGCCTTCCGGAGGGCAGCGAGCCCAAGGAGAGTGACCCAAGGCCCTGGGGCAGAGCTAGTCCTGGACAGGGGGCAAGCAGGGCTCTCCGTTGTCCCTCGCCGGGCAGATGGGCAGTGTCACCATTCCCAAGGTGACAGTGACGTCACAGGCCGACATCAGGATGCCAAAACAAGGTTCTTTTGGGGCAGCACGGGGCCTGAGCACCACCGCTCTGGTCAAGGGAGGAAGGGCAAAGCGGCCCTGGTTCCTTGGCTCCCAAGCCGTGCACGGAGGCTTTCGCCTCTCAGGGGTGTCCACGCAGAGGCCAGACGTGCTCCCTGACAGAGCCGCCCACCGCACTGCCCCACCAGACCTCGGCCCCGCTGACCCCCGTCCGGCGCAGTGCCCCTGCCAGAGGTTCCCGCCGGTTTCAGGCCTTCTCCTGGGGACACAGGACAGGAGGGACCGGAGCCAACCACACGCAGACCCAGAGGAAGTCCCTCCGCCCCCGCCAGCCCAGGGCAGGGCTCCAGGGTCCTCCTCGTCCCACCCACCCCGCGTAAGAGCAGGAGGAGCCGCGGCTTCCGGGGCCGGTGGTCTTCACACGGCTGATCGCTGCCCCCCGGGTGCTGCTTCTGCCGCCAAGGCAGGGGACAGCCTGGGAGGGACTGGCCGGCTGCGTATGGTCCTGATGGGGCCGTCTCTCTCTCCAGAAACCAACAACCAGCTGCTGCTTTGATGTTTAGATGGGGGGGTGCTTCCGAGCCGGGGTTCTTCGCTACCATTCGGACAGGAGGGGGACACAGCTCCCACTGTGGGGCTGGAAGATACCAAGTCGCAAACTCAGGGTTCGGGGTGGGACCAAGGACAGGTTGGGATGGAGGGCAGGCCTGCTCCCGGCTGGTGTGGTCCAGACCCAGGGAGCGGCTGGGTTTCTTCACGTCTCTGACCCGTTTCCCGAGACAGAATGTCCGGCCCGTGATCGGCTTCCAGACGGGGTTTCAGCATGACTTTCCCAGGAGCTCAGCAGCCTAGTGGGGACCCTGGCCTGCAGCAGGTGCCCCGTGGCCAAGGCTTGGGACGGCTCCGCGGGCTCACCGGCTCGGGCTCTGTCCCCTCGCCTCTCTGCTTTTATGACTTTTTTTAGTAAGTCTCCCAAAAGAGTTTTTTGGGAAGATGGACTCAGTCATGAACTCTTAGCCTGAAATTACTGCAAAACCCAAACAAAGGACTTCAGCTCTCCGACACATAAACAACGCCACTGCACAGCATCTGTTTCCAAAGTCATAATAGCTCCTGTTTTTGGCTCTGCACCCCGACTTGCGAGAGCGTGCCGGCGGTCCTGCGGGCCTGGGGGAGCTGGTGTCCACTTCCTGTCCACACCCGCCTCGCCAGGGCACAGGGGCTCCCGGCTGGAGCTCGGCGCTTTCGGTCCCACCTCTGCAGTGGCTCGGGGGCCGTGGGAGCCAGGGACGTGTGCGGGTCTGCCGGGAAGGCTCGGGCAGCCCCGAGCAGCTTGGGGCTTTCCCCAGGCCTGGGGCTGTTAGCTGTACCTCATTTTCTCCAGTGCCTGCCGCACACTGATGAGGTCTCTGAGCCCCACCTGTGAAGGAAGAAACCCCCCCAACAGTGGGGGCCCTGAATGGAGACCTGGCTTCTCCGGGAGGCTTCGGGCAATCACTTAACCCCCGTGCCCGCCGGGGGTGGGAGGCCAGCCGTGCGCGGCCTGCCTTTAATCAGCAGGAAACACCACCTTTCTCTCCTATACTGTTTGCTCGGCCAGTAAATTAAACATGCCCTTAAAGCCTTGGTTTTCCTCCAGTAGGTGAGGAGTTTTGGGAAGTAAAATTCAAACGCGGGGGCGGGGGGGGAAGGAGCCCGAAGAGCCCTGAGAGGAATACGCAGAGGAGAGGCCCCTCTGCATTTTCTGCACTGGCGGACCCTCATTGTCCTGGGAGGCCAAGGCATCCCCCCTGCCAGGTGCACGGGAAGGGGGGCTCCGCACCGGATTCTGGGTGTGAGCCTCGTGCACTCACTGCTCGCAGGTCATGAGGCGGCACGTTAACGACCCCCCCAGTTGGCCTTCGTGCTCCGCACAGTCGCCGGGGAGGTTTATGGGGGGGGCCCTTTCAAACCTCACGAGTTGGGTCTTCCTGGCAGAGGGAGCCGGAGCAGCCCTTCTGTTGCTGCATTTTTGAAAGGGACTTGTGAGTCCATGAGAAGGGAACCGTTGGCCCCTTCAAACAAAGTCACCGCTTCTGTGAAAGCGGCTACATGCAACGAGTCTTAGCCCCGGGATTGTTTTTTTTTGTTTGTTTGTTTTTTTTTTTTTAAAGACTTTGGTATCTTTTGAAAGAAAACATTTTCTTACTTCTTAGCGGATCTGTTTGCCACGGGCGTGAGGACTCTGAAGTCACTTGTCCTGCGCTCGAGTGTGCCCGGTCCCAGGGGACTTCTGTTCCGCAGCCGTGCTTGGGGGGTTGGTGAGGGGCTCCAGGCAGGGAGCCTGGGACTCCCAGGGTCTCAGGCCAGCGCACAAGGGACTTGGGCAGAAAGGTCCAGGCCGGTCGGTGGGCACCCTCTGCGGACCTCCCCACATCTGTGGGGGACAAGCCATGTTCCTGTGACATTCAAGTTCGGCTTTTGAGCAAACCGCTCATCGCGCGGTCCCCCGCGTGGGCGAGCAGCACCTCCCTCTCCGTCTGGAACTTTTCCTTCCCCAAAGGAGACCCCGTGCCCGATACTCAGTTGCTTCCAGGGCCCCTGCCTCCCAGGCCCCGGCAGCCACTGCCATGAGGTCCATCTCATGCATGTGCCCTCTCTGGACACTTCCTGTGAACGGAGTGTGCCGCGTGGGCCTCCGTGCTGGGGCCCTTCATGGAACGTCATGTTTTCCAAGTGCTTCCATGCCACAGCGAGGGAAAGGGGGTGTCGGCACTCTGTCCCTTCTGTGGCGAGTAGCCATCGCCCGTGTGCCGTGTGGACAGACATGTCCGTTTATCTGTTTGCGGATGGACACGGGCTCATCGTGCGCTTGGGGCCTCCAGACATACTGCTACAGACCCTCAGCCGTCGGAGTCCTGCTCCCCCAACTCGGGCAGAGCTGCTTTCCCGGCTAACCGGCCACGCCTCACTGTCCCTACTCCTTCCTCGGCCCACAGCTCGCGGTCTCGGTGCCACAGGCCTGGTGCACGTCCGGGGAGCAGCATCTCAGCACCAACTGTCTCCCAGGACAGACCCCAAAGAGAGGCCCGCACCAGACGTCACACCCAGGGACCTGCATCCCCATGAGCCCCACATTTGTGACCCCAGCTGACCTCTGCCTTGACTGGCTTTAGGTCATCAGGAGCCCAGGAACCCGTCCCCAGGGCCCCTGGCCCCACCAAGACGCCCCGAGCTGCCCAGGTGTTGGAGCAGATTTCATGCGGATCCAAATTCTGAGTCTTCCCAGGAACCCGAGACAGGTCCCCGACCCCTCATGTTCAG
The DNA here is from genome assembly GCF_009829155.1 of Mustela erminea. Taxonomy (NCBI): domain Eukaryota; kingdom Metazoa; phylum Chordata; class Mammalia; order Carnivora; family Mustelidae; genus Mustela; species Mustela erminea. Next base: position 108,108,001 of record NC_045623.1, on the reverse strand, counting down.
GGCCAGACACAAACTGGAATGTTCTGGAAAGACGTTTTCACTAGCAGCTCTAGGTTGGGTGCCCTCTGCAGTGGCCATCCCCACTGTTCCCGGACGCACGGAGCGTGGGCAGGTCTCGTCCTCCCGTTCCTCAGGCAGACGGGGCAGACGGGTCCTCGGGGGGCTGCGTGAGGCTCGCAGAGCGGCACAACCCTGTGGGCGTTCTGAACCCGCTTCCCCAGGTCCCTGGGGCGCGGAGCAAAGGGATGTCTCCTGGGTGGGGGGTGGCGGTCGGCGCCCTCAGTCCCCATCCTGCCCCGTGTCCCAGATGGTCCCTGCGGGTCACGCACGGGGGAGGGCGAGCCGCAGAGCTTGACGCTGCCTTGTCTCCTTCAGGTGACGGCGACATTGTAAATAACATGCATGAGCCCGACCCGGACCTGCTGGCCGGCGAGAGCGCGGAGTACGAGACGGAGGACAGCGTGGTGTCCCCCATCCCCATGGGGCCGCCGTCGCCCTTCCCCACCAGCGAGGACTTCACCCCCAAGGAGGGCTCACCGTACGAAGCCCCCGTCTACATTCCCGAGGACATCCCCATCCCGCCGGACGTTGAGCTCCGCGAGTCCTCCATCCCAGGGGCCGGCCTGGGGATCTGGGCCAAGAAGAGGATGGAGATCGGGGCGAGGTTTGGCCCCTACATGGGGGCACCCCGGGCCACCTGGAAGGAGGCGGACTTTGGATGGGAGGTGAGCATTCCCGCGTGAGCGTGATTGATCGCCGCCGTTTGTCTCGTGCTCCGTCTATTTATAAAGCCGGGCTGAGCAGGGCCGCCCGAGGCAGGAGGCTCGCTCGGAGAGAGCGCTCGGATGTCACATTTCCCAGGCTTATTTGGTCCTGCAGCTTGTATGACGCGACTCGGCAGACACCGGCGGTCCTCGTGGGCGCCCGGCAGCTCCCATAGGCTCGGTCTGCTCTCCTTCCGGAAATGTGTCTTTAATGAGCTCATGTCTTGAAACACCCGTGCTCCCCGTCTGGGTCTTAGGTGCTCAGACTGTAGTCTGCAGAACCGCGCAGATTAATGGAATGTCCCCGAACCGGAGTCTCTACTCTAGGGAACGCTCCTGCAGATGGGGGGGCCCTCGTAGAACATGCCTGGTGGCCCCCTGCCCCCCCGGGCCCCGGTCAGCCAGCTCTCCAAGAGGAAGCCCCTTCCCAGAAGCAGGAGAACGAGTCTCCTGCTACCCAGGCAGGCCTCCCGTGGCTGAGAGCTCCCTGCCAGCCAGGCCTGGGGACGGCTCTGGAGCCCGTGTGTGGTCAGGAGAGGGGCCTATTAGGTGAGGGGTGCCGCCATCCCCAGAAGCATCCCTCGAGGGCTTGGGGGTCTTGCGAGCCATCGTCATGGGGACCACAGGCCCCATGAAGTGTTCTCCCCGCCGGCCCAGGCGGCTCTGCCGGCCTTGCACAGCCCATGCTCCGTGGTGTTTCTGGCAGGTGCCCTGCCCGGGCGGAAAAGGCAGAAACCCCGATTCCTCCTGGGGGTTTCACAGCTTCCAAAAGCACTTGCCGGAGTTCGGCTGTAGGAAAGCACTAGGAAGAGTCCACAGAGGGAAGAGGGCCCGCTGTGGCGGGTGGGTGTGGCCCGTGGTGGCACACAGGGTGTGGACGCCGGCCACAGGGGGCACCCGCCGAAAGTCCAGGGTTTGAAGGTTTAAATGAGAAGTGGCTTGACCATATGGATGAAGGGATGGGACGACCCCACACCCCAGGGGTGAAGGCCAGTGCATCCCCTGCTGTCTGGAGGCGGCACACAGGGGTGTGCCACTCAAGGTCGGGCTCCCCTTCAGAGCAGACCAGCCAGGGGCCTGGGAGCAGGGTGTGGTGGGTAGCGAGGGAGTTGGAGATCCCAGGTCTCTGTGGGCGCGTGGCTCTTTCGCCGCTCCCGGGGTCACCCCCCAGGGTACAAGGAGACGTTTGCAGACTCGGCCTGCTCTGTCCTCCCCACCTGGCTGCTTGGGAGCCGGGCTCCGGGGTTTCTCGGAGCGGCTCGGAGAGACGTGCCCGGCTTAACTAGCAGGCGGTCTGTGGAGGGCACAGGGCACCTGAACCCCGCAGGGAGTGCTCCGGGTGACCTTGAAGCCACTTTGCCCTTGTCTGCTCTGGTACAAGTTTCTGTTTGCTCTTTTGCTAAAGAAACGGCCCGTATCGCTTCTGCTCGCTCCGTGCGTGGCCTGGTACCGCTGTCGCGAGGGTCTGCCTGTTGACTTCCGCTTCGTTCTCTGCGGGAGGGAGCCTTCTCCTGCTGCCCGGTCTGCGGCCGGCTTTGTTCCGTGCTCGTGCCCCGGCAGCCGCCTTTCATGCTGGCACTTAGGACTATTTGCCCACAGCCCCACGTCCTCAAACAGTGTTCCTGACACACCCCGAAGCTATCTCGGCTGACCTTGTTTTCCGTGCAAGCTCAGGCGCCGGCGACCTGCCTCTGGGACCCACCTGGGGCTTTGTGGCCTTCCGTCACGCGGGGTCCCAGCAGCCGTGTGGGTTGTCCTGGCGACCTAGGACGGATGGCGGAATTTTCGGGAACCCTCTGCCTCCCCAGATGCAGGAGAGAGGGGAGGAGGCGCGCACCCTGAAAACTCAGAGCAGACCCACTCGTGCCTGAAATAAATAGGTCCAGGCGGTTTCTTCTGGATCCCCCGGACCTCAGTTTGGGTCTTTGGGGCGGGAAAACCAACCGTTGTCCCTCATAAGGGAGCATCCTGATGGATTTCCCACGTGTCCCCACGTGACTGTGGTTTCCTGTTGTTTTGTCCCTTCCTCCGTCGGACCGGTGGCTCAGCTGCCCCTTCAGTTAGGCTCTGTCCTTGCCTTTGCCAACAGGGTCTGAGCCTGGGGCGGGGAGTCCCGGGTCTTTCTGTGACTCTAGACAGGAAAGAGGCCTCCGGGGAGCCTCGAGTCATGAATGCTAACAAGGCGCTCTGACTGCGGCAGACGCCGGGGTTGCCGTCCCGTGGAGATGCCCCCTTGGGCTCACGGTGCACTCGCAAGGCACTGGGAGGTGGAGAACCTTGGTGCTGAAGCGTCGCATCAACAGGGGACGGGCCCCGGACCGTCGGAGGCAGGGCCCAGGGTCAGCGCGGGAGCACACGTCATCTTGGGACCCACTGCGCGTCGGATGTCTAACTGGTCACACTCACACTGCTAATTAAGTATAAATCAGGGCTATTTGATTTCACCGCAGTTGACAGAGTATTCATTTGCTGAGAAAGAGTGATGGTGATGACACTTAGCAAGGATGGCAGAGGAGACTGTGGAGAGCCGGGGACGGTCTGCACCCCGAGGGCGGGCGGCGGCGGGTCTGTGGCCGGGAGGTCAGGTGTGCGGTGGGGAGGGCTGGGTCTGGGGGCACAGCGTGGGAGGGAGAAGCCAGACGCTGGCTTAAAATCAAAGTCTAATGGACTATTCTCACCGTCACTGGGGGACACCATGGACACAATTTTCTTTCTACCCTGGGAGCAAAATTCTTGTTCTGGACCAGTCCGGAAAATGGTCCAGTTTTCTCTTCTCGTTTCGTAGTCTCGTTTGCTCATCGTGTGTCTTTCGCACCGTCCGCACGCGGTTTCTCCCTCCCACGTGTGCGTCAGACAGTGTGTGACTCTGAACCTCCCTTCTCCTCTGGGCTTCGCGGCATGCCAGGAGGTGACTCCGACATCGGGTGGGTCCCCTGCGCCCCAGACTGGCCAGCCCTGCTGCTGGTGGGGGAGAGTGGGCTGTGAGCCACGGCCCCCCAGGACCCATCTCAGAGCGTGGCGGTCTGAGCCCCGCCTGGGGAGGTACCCGAGCTCCCGGCCCCTCTCTGCTCAGATGCAGCTGCCGGCTGACGCCGCCACCGCTCTCTCTGCCCAGAATAAATCACCCCGTGATTGCGTTTGATTGCCTCAGGGTCTGAAAAAACAATGATTTTGATCATTTGTTGAGTAAATCATGACATTTTTCATCGTGCTGCTTATTTTGCTAATTAAGAGCGGGCTCCTCCGTCACACCACCGGACCGGGCTCCGTACTGCGGCAGGTGGGCAACATCGTGCGGGACCCGGCGGGGAGGAGCCTTTTCGCGCCAACAGTGCCCGCACTCGGTGTGCCTCCTCCTCGAGGGCGCGTCTGCCCCGGAGAGACGGCTGAGGGCAGCTTCTCCGGCGCCCAGAGCGTGGCCTGGCCTGGACCGGGTGTTCTGATATCGGCTGCTGAGTGAATGGTCTGCCCCTGTTTGAGAGGCTGCTGGAAAACGTTCACGTGAATCGATGGGGTTTCATTTATCTGCAGAGTTCACTCAAGTAGATGACCTCATCCCTTGGCTTTCATGTCTGAATAATAATGTGTGTGTTCGTTTGTTCAATCAACAAACGGGCTGTTTCTGGGCCAGGCCATAGAGGAAGGTCTGGGGTCACAGGCGGGATCAGCCCCAAAGCCTCAGGCTGCCGTGACTGCTGCTGTTCCATCGCAGAGCGAGACCCCTCCTCCAGGAACCCCCAGGCCCCGCGGACGAAGGGCTGCCGGGACACCCAGAGATGCCAGGCTACCTATGGCCCAGCCCTGCACTCTTGGATGCTGAGAAACTTCTGTGCATTTAAGGGTATGTTATGGTCCAGAACACGCACCCTTGGAGACAGGCCTGGGGCTCCGAGGAAGCTGCCTCTCTGTCCATCCATGCTTGTCCACCGACATGCATTTTAGAAAAGCAACGCTTTCTTTTCCGAGGTAGCCGCTGAGCATCCTTCAAATGAGAAGTTTGGAGGCTGACCGTGGCTCAGGGTGCAGGCTGGCGATGAAGCCCGGTGCGCCGGGCTGTCCACGGTGGTGACCGTCCAGCCTCTCACATCGCCAGGATGGAGTCTCTCCAAGGCGCTAGGGGCACACACTAGAGCAGAGAACTAGTTTCTCCCAGGACTCGGGAAGCTCCCCCAGCCGCCCGGGCGGGGGGCCAGGAGTCCTGGGGTACCCGACCTCCACGCCCTGGCTTCTCACTCATCCGGCCAGGCGTGCTGGGATGTCACACAGACCCTCCAGGGCTACAGCCACGTGGCTCCGACCTGTGGCCTCCTCTTCCTCCTCTGATCCAGGGTCTCGGCGGGAACCTCGCTTCCTTCTCCTTCCCCGGCACCCCCTCGTCTCGACACCTTCGCCTCGCCGCCGCACGCTCAGCTACCAACGCAGACCTGCGTCCGCGTGGTCACGTGTGGGTGTGCATGTGCACCCCCACTGCATATGCACACACAGATACACATGCGCATACGTGTGTGCACGCACACAGACACACACGCACAGACACATGCACATAGACGCGCGTATGCGGCTGCAGACACACACGCACACACGTGTACGTATGCACACACATGCACGCTTGCACACGCACACGAGTGCCTGAGCATGTGCACCTTCAGACAGACACACATGCACACAGACACGCATGTACACACACACGCACACACATCCACACCCACATGCGCACGCACACACACCTTTGGATTTTGCTGAAAACTCTGGACTGGGCTTCCGGCCTCCAACAGGCAGGAGGTATGCGGTCCACCCCGCCTGGAGCTGGCGGCTCTGGCAGGCAGAGGGTCTCCAGAAACCGCCTCCCCGTCGCCCAGCGTGCTCAGTCTGTGGGGGTCCGGAAAGGTGTGGGACGTGACACTGAGCACGGGCCATTGAGGGCGCGTAGGTACTGAGCGGACGCCGCCCGCTGCTGCCCCGAGATAGGCTCTCCTTCGGGGCCACCCCCCACCCACCAGGGGAGGCATCCAGGCTCCCTGCGGCCCACACGGGCGCCTGTGCCTGAGCCTCCTCTGAGCGGCTCTCCTGCTGTGCTGGGACGGCTTGCAGACCGCCCCACTACGTGTTTCTCTTGTCATCCCGGCCAGGGGTAAGAGCCATGGCCGCGTGGGCCCCAGAAGGGGGGTGGCTGCCCCCACCGTGCGGGCTCTGCTCTGTGGCTTCCTGCCGCTCTGACAGCTCACGGGTTAAGTATTTGATCCTGGTATTCTCGGCCCCGAGTCTTGGCCGTCCTTTCTCTCAGCACACTGGGGACCGCTGGGCACAGCACCCCGGCCCCGGTCCCAGGAGTGTCAGAAACTCCCTGCCGTGCTGTCCTCTGTCTGGCACCGACTCACCCCTGCTGCTTTCTACTCTGTGTCTGGGCGGCCTGGAGTTTTATTTTGGGCAGGGTTACATGCGGGGTGATGTTCCCCCTGATGACTTGGCAGGGTTACATGTGGGGTGATGTTCCCCTGATGACTTTCTGAATGTGCTTAGGAGACACACCGTATGCCCTGGAAGTCATAAGTCTGTGGCTCCGTCGATGCTCGCACCGCTCGGAAACAGCACCCAGACAGCCATGCCTTCGGGGCACGTCCCTGGGCCAATGGGTGTCTGGATCCGAGGGACCACACCCCGTGGGAACAGGGCCTGGCCTTGGTGTGCGCGCCCAGAACCCCACTCGCGGACTCCCTGCTCTCTGGGAGCCGCTCAGCCCACACCCCCTGCCATCACCCGAGCACCGTAACATCGGGTCCAGACGTTTCCAGCCCAAGAATGCCGTGGGATCCTGCACTATCTTAGGCCCAGCTCCGCGGCGCGGGTATAGAAGGAATTTCAGAAGAAAGGGGAGAGAGTGACTCAGAATACCTCCCTGATAGCCCTCTCCTTACTTCCTTAAGGGGTAATAACTCAGCCACAGGACCCAGCAGAGGGTACTTTCTTTAAATAGAGCATTCTGATTCACAAGCGAAAAAGGAAATAAATATTTTCTTTTCATATTTGAGAGACGTCCCGAATACCAACTTCTTAAATGGTATTTTACCCTGTGCATCTCTCTCGCTCACACACAGCGACAACCAGCCCCATCCCTGCTCTGGACAGGCCTGCTTGGGAGGCAGCGCCGTGGAAAAGCCTGATGCGCCGTCGGAAGACGGTGCGGGGGACAGGCCAGCTTCCCCTCTGCTCTGCTCAGCAGCCCGTTCCCAGGGGGCCCTGGCTCAGCCCTTTCCCGCTGGCTCGGAAGGCCCCGACCGGGGAGCTGAGCGCGGTCACCCCCTCCTGTCTGTCTGTCTCTCCTCCAGGAAAATAGGGGACGGTACGTGGAGAGAAGGTGACAAAGCCCCTGGTGCCTCTGTGCTGGGCAGGACGGGGAGGCCGGCCCAGGCTTACCGCGCAGGGGCGGCCCACAATCCCTGGCGCCCGCGCTGTGCCCACGCGGTCCACGCATCCGTCCTCATTCTGCCGTTCGTAAAGGGATCCCATGTCCCAGCTCCGTGGGCGGCCAGGGGCCTGGTGCGGTGTTAGCCGGCCCCCTCAGGGCCCTGCTGCTGACGACGGGGCATTCTCCAGAGCCCAGAGGGAACATTGGAGTCAGGATTCGGCCGTGGCCCCCGAGCGCCCGGGGCCCGGCTGGGGCTGAGGCATGTCCGGGCCTGAGCTGCAAGGCAGGGCCTGCCCAGCCGGTCGGCCTCTGGGGCACAGCCTGGACCACTCTCTGCACACCAGGCCTCGTTTGGAAGAGGCCAGAGAGGGGCACAAGCTTCGCCTGCTCACCTCGGGCTTGGGTCCCAAAGCGTTGGGCTGAACAGCCTCCAGAGCTTTCAAAATGCAGATTTGGGGTGAATCTGCTAGCGTTCTGGTGGGGGCCCCCAGGAGCGCGCCCCTAACTACCTATGGGGTCGTTAACCTAACCTAACCTAACCCTAACCATGGGAGCCCTGACACTCAGGGAAGTCCCTTCTGGACCCGAGTCCTGGGGCAAGGGGGGCTTACTTTGAGTTTCCTGCCCCCGCCTCCAGGTGCCTCCCCCTCCTCACCCCCAGGACCCCAGTCAGACACGTTCCTGCAGGCCTGAGGCCAGCGGGGCACCGAAGCTGTCTGAATCACAGAGCTTGTCAGGCCCGAGTGGGGGTGGGGTAACCAAGGGGGCAGGGGACAGACAGAGGGGACCTGGCCAGCCCAGCATCACCAGCATGAGCAAGGGGCTCCCGGGGACTCTCACACCTGCACGTGGGCCCCTCCTGTGGCCGTGACCCCTCCCGTGGCTGCAATAGTCACCGCTCCGTGTGTGGAAAGCACGGGGGGCAACACTGTGCTTGCTCTCATGGTATGGACTGGAGCCCGAAGCCCTGGCAGGGCGGGTCACGCAGGGTCACACAGTAGCGGGGCACAGGGGTCAGCAGTCAGACTCAGGACCCTGCCGAGTGCCCCCGCAGATCACGTAACCAGCTCCTCCCAGGAGCGGGGGCTCAGCCAAGTCCTCCCTATGCCCCTGGCCCGCGTGGACACTCCATGCCCAGCGGGTGGCGGCCTGGCCACGGCTCCCCCATCCAAGGGGGATGTGCAGTGAGGTCGAGCTCCTTCGCCTGACCCCCATGGCAGAACTCAGGCCCGCAGGTGGTGCTGGTGGTCCCCTGTGGGCTGACCCCTGGGCAGGAGGCCGTGGTGGGGATGCACCTGCCAGGGAGCCACCGGCAGCAGTGATATGTAGACAGTAGACAGTCCCCAGCAGCAGGGCCCCCAGGGAGCAGTGTGCACAGCCGCCGGCCGGGGAGCTCCCTGGAAACCCCAGCATGGCCTTGGCCGTCCGGGGTCCAGCCCCTCGGGGGGGCCTCCCTCCCTCTGGGTCGGACGAGAGTCCCAGGCGCCGGCAGGCCATAAAAGGTCTCCCTGGGTCATGGGACCAGGGCGTGAACCTCCCAGCCAGGCCTGGCCTCTGCTTATCAGAGCTTCTCTCCAGTTGAGAATTTCTGTGACCGGTCACCCCTGGGTTAGGAATGTGTTCTCAGCACGTCACTGGCCACCTCGGCCTCAGCCCAAACCGCGGGCAGCACACAGGCTTACACCACCGAGGGACCCCGTAGGCACCCACTCTGCTCTGCTCGGGCTGGCGCAGGGCGGCGCGGGCGTCATCCGTCCCTCCGGGTGTCATGCATGACGACACGGCTGTGTTCGCCTAGTCAAGGGTCCGGTCGGCCCAGGATGGGCTCTCGGCTGGGGGGCGGTCAGTGTGGGCGCAGGCCTGGTGGGGGCGGGCGTCAGATCTGCAAGCCACGGGGCCGTGCTGCACGCGGTGCCCACCGGGCCTTTCACACCCTGCAGAACGCGGCGAATAAAACAGCCTAAAAGGAATTTTTAACGTGGGTCCTCAGGATTCACGCCGGTGTTTCTGGGGGCGTCTCCTCCTCCAGAAGAAAGGTGTGGAGAGTCGGGTGTCCAGGGGTGTCCTCCGGGGTGCCAGGGCCCCGACAGCCACCACGCGTGTCACCATTTCCCAGGGAAGCGCTCCAGCGGCCGTGCCCTGGCGCCTTTGCAGTCCGGCCCGCGTGTCCTCCCTCGGCGGGAGCCACCTGGGTCTGGCTCACAGACCGCGCGTCCCCTGTCTGGGCCGATGCCCAGTTTAATTGCACACGCCATCTCTGCTCGGTCGTGTTCCAGATACCACATCACTCCTTGCCCATTTAGATCTTTCTACGCCCCCGGGCTTATCAGCACCGTCATTTCACGAGGAGCTAAGATTTCTGCAGTTTAGCCCCGCGGCATTGTCTGTCCCTGCAGCAGCCGAGATAAACCCTCACCCAGAACAAAGTCGCCGTGACCTTTTACAAGTAGGAGCGGCCTTGTTTCCCTCTAGACTAATTCATCAGCCTGCCTTTCAGCCAGGCCCTCGGCGGCGGCCCCGGAGGCGGCTGCCAGGAGGGGGACAGGGGTGGGGGGGTGGGGTAGGATGCCTGGCGGTCCTCATCTTCTGAGGGCACCTTCGGGTCCGGGCCAAAGCAGGAAATGGCCGTGGGGAGCGCAGGGACTGGTCTGGGAGACGCGGCCAGGTGTTTGCGGAAGAGGGCGGGGCCTGTGGGTGGCTCCGCCGCCTCCCCTGACCACTCTGGGCCAGAGGGGACCCGGACTGCAAGCAGCAGTAAGGGCGTGGACGGCTTCCGGGCCCGGCACCCCCAGGATTAGCCCCTGAGGTCCAGGAGGACGGCAACTGCTCCGTCCTCCTCCTGTTGGGCCAGGCGGACAGCACGCGCAGACAGCGCTTTGAGCTGTGTGCTTCCCCTTTCTAGAAGGTTCCGGCTGCTCCGGCCCCTGCTACTTGGTTCCCACAAAAGCACCCCACCAGATGAGCTTGTAAGAAGCCTCGCGTGTGTAAAGAACCCCAGGGGGCGCTCCCCGGCCTGGCTGGGCGTTTCTCTCGGTCCCGTGAGCGGGCCGAGCCCCGGAGCTCCGGGGGTGGCATGCCCGGCTCACGCCTGGGAGAGAGGCCAGAGGTCACACCCTTGGGGACCCCGACTGCTGCCCAGGCTGCCCCCCCGTACAGTCCTGGGGAGCCCTGGGTGACCCCTTCTCCAGTCTGAGCTTTCCGAGGTAGCTCGGGCCCCCCGGCGGGCTCAGGGCTGCGGCCCCACCGTCTGTCCGCCTCTTTTTCTGTCCCCGGGGAAGCTGCAAGTCTCCGGCCTCCGTCTCTGGGGCGCCCGCAGGAGGCGGTGATGTCGGACCGCCCGCCGAGCTGACGAGGGGCCTCTGTTTTCGTCCTTCCGGCGGGGAGAGCTCGCGGTGGCGACGGCCCAGGCTCCCAGGGACCCTCTGTCGCACAGCCGCACAACCGACGTCCCCGGTGAGGGCTGGCTTCGGGGAAGGGGAGCCTCGGTCAGCTCTTTACGGCACCGAGGTCTGGCCTGTGGTGGGACACGGCTATGGATGTGGCCCTTTAGACTCAAGGACAGTACGAGACCTCAGAACTGAAGCAGGAGCTTAGGGCTCCTAAACATGCAGGGGAGCTTAGGGGCCGTGCGTTGGCCCTGCCAGCCTGGTCAGGAGGTCCGGGCGGGAAATCCTGCAGAACCCGCTGAACCTCCGTTTCTCTGACCATCCTCCCAGGAAGGGCCACCACCGCGCGTGGCACCGACCTCAAGCCCCGTGCCAGGAGACCTGTGCGGGGAGAGACAGCGGCGTCGGGGAGAGAAGCGTGGGGTCGGGCCTGCAAGAAGACGCAGGGTCACATCCCAGCCTGGGTGACAGCTGCCCTCGGTGACTCGCGTCCCTCTGGGGAGGGGGCCCGGGGGCGCTGTGCCCTCACGCGGGCCGGAGGGGTGGAAGAGGGATGTGTTCCGCACTTGACAACGGCGTCCGGCTCCGTTGTCATCATCACTGGAGCTGCCCCGAGGAAGGAGGCGCGGTTTCCCTCGTCGGCGCGGTCGCCACTGTTGTGGGGCACGGGGTGACCGTCACCGAGCCGACCCAGAAGGCCATCCAGGGACAGTGATGTGCCGCTCGGCAGCCAAGGGGGCATCTCCGTTCTGCGCAGACCAACCTCCGCCGGTCTAGGCACCAGCCTGCCCATGGCCCCAAGGGCATCTCCTGCTCTCCCAGGAGTCATGTGGCCCGTGGGACAGCCCCAACCAGGTCCGCACTCCACCGCTCAGGACCAGGGCATCCACGCCAACTGTGGCAGCGTGGGCTGGCTGGCCATGGGGCGCAGAGGCTCTGGGGGCCTTGCGAGACCCGAGGGTGGTGGTCTCTGCTCTTACTCCTCCAGCCCCGTCGCAGGCCCCAGGCCCCCCGCGTCGGCCAAATGTGTGTCACTCCAGCAGCCCTCCGGCCAGGCCACCAGCTAAAGCCCAGAGCCAGTGCCTGGCTGCAGGAGTGAGGCGCGCACAGCCTCAGAAAGGAACCGAGAACTCCCGGCCCCTTAGGGTTCGTCTGTCTGGACTGACCCCCTGCCTGTCTGTCTTGGATTGTCTTGTCCTTGTTGACTCCTACTCGGGACTGAACATACACTAAGGACTGGGATCCCCGAAGCAGGAGGCCCTTCAGGCCCCGTGGCCTCCGTGGCACCGGGCTCTGGCTCCCCAACCCGAGGCGGCAGCTCTGCGTCCTCGCTTCTCACGGGCACCCCCAGGCCCTCCAGCCTCCTTGCTCGGGCGGCCCCTGTTCATAAACGGAGACGCCACACGTCCAGCCGTGCCGTGGGCCCTCCGGGGCTGAGGTCGGGGAGGACAGCGCTTCCCTGTGGCTGCCACCCAGCAGGCGAGGGACCAACATACTTTGTGCCTCATCAGCATCAGAGAGTTTGTGGGGTTTTCCGAGACAGCGTGGGAGACAGAGGCCGGTGGCTAGGACTCTGGTTGCTGCCGAGACCCGAGCTGTTCCCCATTCGGCTTAGTCCCCCGCGTGTAAAGCAAGAGGATGAACACCAGTCACCCCGAAAGCATCCACGGCCCGTCATCTGAACGGGCCGACCTTTTGGAGGCGAGGCGGGGACGGAAGATCTGGGGAGAGTTTTCTCTGACGGACGGAGGCCACGCGGGTGTGCACTGCTGAACTCGGGGCTGTGGTCTCTCTCCGCGTGTGTATCCTGTCCCAGATGGGCCAACTGACCCCCAGGTTCCCATGAGCCTCCTCCGGCCTCCCTGGAGCCGAGCGCCTGGCTGCTTCCTGCGTTTCTCCGGACCTTTGTGTAGAAGGACACCTGCTGCAGACCCTCAGACGGTTCCAAGCCCCCCGGCCCGGCGCCGGACTGAGTCAGTGAAAATGACTTCGCTGCCCAAACGGTCTTGGTGAGCCTCCCTACCGCGGTGCTTTCTGAACGGAACACCTGAGGGGAAAGGAGCCTGTGACAGAAGGTTCTGGAACACGGCACAGCGGACAGCGAGGAGAGTGGCTCCCGCCCCCAGTGAGGGGTCCGCCCTGTTCCCGGGCCCTTCTCTGTGGGACCTGCCCCACACCCCCCAGAGCGCGGTGGCTGCCTAGGACCTCTTGGTGTGTAGAGTCACTGCTGCACGATCTCCGGCTTCATTCGTGCGTGCCGTCGGGGGTGTGCACGGTGTCCCTTCTCTGGGGGCGCCTGTCACGTTGGACTCGGACCCACCCCACCCCCGTGGGACCTCATCTCCACTCGTTACTTCTGCAATGACCCTGTTTCCACATCAGGCCGCGTTCTGAGGTCCTGGGGTTAGGATTGGGACATGTGAATTTGGGGGGACAGAATTCACCCCCCTAGGAGGTTGAACACCAGGGCCGGGTCGTTTCCAGGTAGCACGGGGGACGCGAGGTGGTGCTGGGGGCCTCACCCATAAATGTCGTGCCTGGGGCCCCCGGCGGGGGTTGGGGGGGACCGTGCCTGACGGGCCTTCGCAGACCGTGGTGCCCAGAGACCCAGGACGGGTTTGGGGAATCAGCACAGATCAGGATGGTAAAGTGCTTTTTAAGGGCTCACGTTTTTAGCCAATCCCCACATTCTCCCTGTGGGGGTAGCAGCGGGGACCTACGTGGGCACCTGCAGACACACCCCCACACCGGTCTGCACGCGCGCGCCCCTACCGGCCGGCAGTGCTCCCTGCGGGCTCTGGAACGTCTTCCTCAAGCCGGAGAAGCCGATTTTCGGGGCAAAGTGATGGGACGTCAGCACCCGAGAGGGACGCGCTCGTCCGGACGAGAGCCACGCGAGACCCCACCCTGGAAACTGACCGTGAGGAGACAGACCCCCCCCCCCCAGGGCCAGCCGGCGAGGTCACCTGGATCCCCCGGCACCGCCCGTCCGGAGGACTCTCTGGGCTGCTCCCGAACCGGCGCCGGGCGAGGCTGGGGGCCAAGGCACAGCTGTTTGTGTCGTGTCTCAGGTCTCCCGCGAAGGCCGCGCAGGCCCCGGGAGGGGGTGCACACCAGCCTCCGAGAGGCCGTGCGGGCGCGTGTCTTCGCTCCGCCCGACCCCAGGTCCGCTGACCTGGGCACCGGGGGCGTGCGGCCCCGAAGGCCCTCGGGAGTCCCGTTCAATGAGAAATGGTTAAAAGTGGGCGGGTGGCAGGAAAGCCGTGGAGACGGACAGAGGCCCAGCGGTTGGCTAATTGGAGAGCGGGACCGGCGCGGGGGGAAGGCCGCGCACACGGACAATGTCCTCCCGAGCCGGGGGCTGGGAAGGCCTGGCGGGATTGTTATCGAATTAGTTGAAGTCAGAGCCCCCCTGAATGAGGCAAAGCGGGAAAGGGGAAATGAAGCGCCCGGTAGAATGCGGCCTAAATGAGGGGCCCCATTCACTGCCTATGAAAAGGCTCTGGCTTCTTTTCTTGGGGAAAGGGGCGGCGAGCTCACTTTTGTCTGGCTGGGGGCAGGGGCCGCTCCTGGAGGATATACTTACCTACAGCCAGTGACAGGCCGCGCACGGGAAAGGGGCATTGAGAGTAATCCCCAGCGCCCGCGGAGGCGTGACGGCGGACACAATCGCAGGCCCCATCGGGGACCTTCCGACGAGCTCCTGCCTCGCTTCCTCTCCCGCACGTGTCCCGGGAGGCCGTGGGCCGGTGGCGGCGTCCGCGGAGCCCGCTGGCCGAGGCCACGGACCCCCGCCCTCCGTCCGCACCCGGCATGCAGGTTCACGGCGCGCTCACGTGGCGGGTTAGTGTCTCGCGAGCTGACTCAGACACGGATGCTTCGGGACGTCGTCCCCCAACGCACGGGCAGAGTGGGGGTGGGGTGCGCAGGCCCCGCACTCGCGGGATTCCTGACAAAGTGCTCTGCTCTGTAAATATTTGTTGAATTCGCACATTAATTAATTTTCCACGTGAGATTTTCCTAATCCATTTTTAAAGAAAGTAAGGATTAAGCACGAGGCTGGCCACGAGGCTGGCCTGGGGCTCGGGGGTGCGGGCGCGCCCTCCAGACACTGATTTGCTGCCAGAAGCCCCCACGGCGGGGGTCGGCGCCTCTTGGCTCACCCGTGCCTCTGACCGCGTGCGGCGTGTGCCGGCCTGAACCGCGGGCACGTCTGAACCCTGCCGCTGTCTCATGCGAATCTGGACGTCACGGCGATCCAGAGGCCCCACTCCAGAGCAGCCATGACCCCCCCGAACCCCAGCGGGTCCCGCTCGCCCTGACCAGTGGTTTCCTTGTTGGTTCATCAGAGCCGTGGACCCGTCGACCTCCGCACGCGTTCCCCTTTGCCAGCGGCCCCAAGGGGCACCCTTGTCCTGGTTTGCTTAGCAAGGCCCTTGTCCGGGGCCACAGACCTGATTTGGGTGGCAGAACTTCTCGGGCCCGCTGACCCTCCCAGACCTGGGCCCGGTCTTCCCTCTCCTGCCAGCGACTCCATAGGACTGTTGTGAGCCTGTCCGGGCGGCTGGTGTCAAAGCCTCTGAGGGCTTCACTGGCGCTGTGGCTCCGCTTCTGGGACTCGCTGGGGAGCCTGGCTTTGCCCGTGCCCGGGCTTCACGTCCCCCTACCCACACGGGCCAGGGCCCAGGCGGGAGCACAGCCTGCATAGTGGCAACTCCTCGGTCTTGGAGAGACGTCCGGAAGCTGAGAGTCACTGTCCGAGCTCAGAGCCCTTCGTGAACTCCTCGGCAGCGTGGGACGGCCCAGCTCCCAGGGTCTTTGATGGTGTCTGATTTTCCCGGAGAGGTTTATTCAGGTGTTGGAGGGAGAGGAGTGCTGTGTGTGCCCCAGGCTGGGGGGGCATGGGTCCACGTCTTTGGGGTTGAGCAAATCCACATTGATTTGCAGCAAGGAGTCCCTTTTGAGCACCTGGGGGTCCCTGGGCTGACGTGGCAGATGGTGGGGGCTTCAGGAGCCCGTGGGGGGGGCGGATGTTTTTTGAAATGGCAGGTGAATGTATTCCTCTGTCTGCAAACCACATCTCTCTCCTGAGCAACAGTGAATGAATCACTCCTAGGGAACTGAAGTGATGGGCATCAGGGGCGAGGTCCTGGGCTGGTCAGAGGGGCATGCCTTGGCGAAGGTCTCTGGGGACCGCCGCCCGTGAGGGAGTCTGAGACACACACCGGTCTCGCACACGCACCCTGGTCACGGGGAGGAGGAAGAAGGCGGCAGAGGAAAGGACCCTGCCAGAGACCGGAGCCGGACCTCGCGGGACAGTCCTGGGGTGGGGGGCTCCCAGGCAGGCGGACATGTCCCCAAGGGAGCAGCTTGCCTTCTGGGCATCCTCTGTCTCCAAACGAACACCCAAGGAAGAGTTCTAGCTTAGCACTGTTTCTCCCTTTTCTATGATTTGGAGAGAAATTCACAAGGTCATTTAACTCCATGTCTCGCAGCGCCCCAGGCTGCGGGCTCCCCAGCCGTGTGGTCGACCAGGTCCCTTCCTAACAGCAGACTTTACGGCCTCAGAACCCCTCCGCGTGTGGCGAAGATGCGTGAGGTCCAGCTTCCCGGGGAGACCAGCATGTGGGTTTCGAAGCTGCCGGTGCATCTGGGACGTGGAGTTGCTGGTGCAGGAGATGGCTTTGCTTTAAGGGATATTTTGAAGTCGTGCTTGTGGGCGGCAGCAGCTGAAGTCCCTTTGCCTGGTTTTGCGGCCCCAAGACCCGCTGCAACCGCCCAGATTCGGATTGCAGCTCTGCAGCCTGTCACGGTGGTGGCCCTCCCCGTGGGGCCTCCGTGCACCCGCCTGTGAAGTGGTCCCGGGCTCCCCAGCCGTGGAGACAGTGGGGATGGCCCAGTGTATTCTACGTTCAGACCGCGGGTCCCTGGGTAGCCTGCGAACGTGCCGGGCCTGTGAGGGGAGCCCGGGGTGGTTCTAGGGGGAATGACAGGAGGGCAGGTGGGGTGTCCCGTACAGTGCGTCTCACACTCTGTTCAAAGCTGGCTCCTCCCGCTGCCTCTGCCGGCGCCCAGGCCCAGCCATCTCGGCTCCGGCGCTCAGCACCCTGCGTGCTAGCAGCCCCCCCGCCCCACAAAGTCCTGACGACCAAACTCTGCAGACATTGCAGATGTCCTCTGGGCAGCAGACCCGCCCTCCGCCAACACCCGGGGAGGCTAAGGAGGCGTCCATCCTGGCCTTTTCCAGCTTCCTCCCTTGGAGCGGCTTCTGCTCCGCTCTGCAGGTGCCTTTGCTGTCGGCCAGAACCGGGTACCCACAGGGAACCCGCAGGCACCCATGCACCCAGGGGTCGGCAGAGCCCGGTTCTCCCCTGACTGTGTCCTGTGCCCGGCTCGTGGCTGCTCTGCTGCCTGTGCCGCTTGCTACCGCTGGGCTTGGCACCAGGCCGCCCGTCTCTGCACACGGCCTCCGGCCCGGGCACCGCTTGCTCCTTTTCAAGGGATGTGACCTAGTCCCTGAGTGGGGCTCCCCCAGGCCTAGAGAAGGTGGGTTCTTCCTCCTCCAGTTGCCATGCGGGTGTGTACGAGACCCAGGGGGACCAGAGAGAGCAGACGGACAGTCCTGTGCAGCCCTGAGCAGGGACGAGCCCGCCACCCGGCCTCTGGATGGCAGCAGCCAGCAGGCCCTCGTGATGAGCCGGGGTCGCCATGAGGCCAGTGGGACCGAGGGCTAGGTCGCAGTGGGCACGACAGGCCGGGGTCAGCCGAGCCCCCTGTGGCTCCCCGCCGGCCCCCGCACAGAGGTGGCAAGTCTCAGTGAGCAGAGGGGAGATGGGACACCGCCCACCTGACGTCCTGGTTCCTGGGATTCGTCGGCTATTTGACGCGAAGGTCGTCATCTCCGCGGCTGGTGTGGAATGTTTGCCAGCCGCCGTCTGCCCGCGTGGCGGGGGGCGGGGGGGCCGTGGCAGTGGATGGGCCTGTCCGGGAGCTCACGCCGACGAGGCCGTCTTGGCAATTCTCGATGAACTCGGAAGGGAACCCTCTGTGCCGTGCTTGCGAGTGGGGTAGGCGATGCCAGGCAGCCTTTGGATGTCTTTGTCAGAAATATGGGAAAATTCTGGTTCCAGTGAGAAGAAAAATTCATCATTGATCCCCTGAAGTTTCACGCCTGAGCAGGACAGCCACAAGATAAGGACGTGAAATCAATCTCACACCGGAACTTCCCAAACACGGTCACGCTTGAAACCCAGGGGAGTCCAGAAAATGTCCCGAGTTAGGGAGCAGAGGATACCCGCTCTGTAGGCGCCCTGGCCCCAAGAGGGCCATCCCGAGCTCTGCGCCTGCCCTGTCGTGACCTCAGACCCACTGCAGCCGCCGGGCCCGTTTCCTGCCAAGGTGCGTGAAGGTCACCGGTGCGCACGTGCTCCCCTTAGGACGGCCCGAGCTGGGGGCCCCCGCTCACCTCCTGCCCTCTCTGGGGGGAGCAATGCAGGCACGTGGGGAGGCGTCCAAGCAGAATGTCGTGGAACCCCAAGGTGGGGGCCTTTGGAGACACCTAGTACAGCCGTGGCCCTGCTCTGGGGCGTTGTCCTGGCGACGGGTGCCTGAGCTTCAGCAGCAGAGCGTCACCGCCCAGGGGCCTCCCTGAGTTCTGGGCTGTGTCTTGCGGCCTCCTGGCGCGGCTGCCAACGACTCTCTCCAGAGCTTTCCCAGCCAGCGGAATGAGAGCACCTGCCGAGGCTGACGTTCTGGAACACTCCGTGAACGGCCGCACTCCGGCCTCCGCGGCTGAAGGGGGGCTTTCCGGAAGGCCTACTCCCATCTCTTCTCGGGTACGTCTGTACACGGGATCCTCTCCACGTGGAAGCCCCGCGGTACCTTCTAGAGACCCTCTAAGAAGACACGTGACCCCGTGGGCCCCGTCTCAGCTGCAGAAAACCAGTGACTGTCTGTCCTGGTTTTGAGAAATAGCCCAGGTACGAGGTCTAAACTGCGGACATACCGAAGAGATCGCCTGCGCTCAAAATCTCTCTGTGGGAAAGAGTTTCCCAGAGGCTGGACATGCTCCCACAGTGACACTTCACCGGCGTGAGGTCATGGGGCGTTGAGGGCCGCACTGGCTTCCGGGCGGCTCCTCGAGGCCTCGACACCCTCCGCGCGGCCCATGCAGGCCCGAGCTGTCGTGGCGAGGCCTGTTCTTCCAGCGACGGACGCGGGAAGACCGATGCGTCCCGCAGTCTCTGGAAGGGCCCCGGGCGGGCTCGCGGTCACGGCGGCGGAGGGGACTCTGAGCCGCGCCCATGAACCTCCCGCTCCAGCTCCGGCTCCCACGGCTCAGGCCACATGCCCAGGCCCACGGAGTGCTTTCCGGGACATCCTCTCCAGAGCGGGACCCGTGGTCTACGGTGAAGGGGTCAGACTTGAAGACAGCTGGCGGCCTGCTGCGCGCGGCCGGGGCGGCGCATTCTTGAACCGGCTGCGTGTGTACTTGCGGCCAGTGGGGCCGCCTCCTCCCGCTCCGCGGCTGTGGCACTCTGCGCGGTCTCCGGGGAGCCCCGTGAGGCCACCGGCCGCGGCCCGCCCCGCTGCCCGCGGCCTCCGATGGCGGGTCCCAGAGAGCAGCAGACGTGCAGGAAACAAACCGGGGCTCGTCTGGGGCGCACGGCCCAGGGGAGCGCGTGCGTGTGCGCGTGCACGTCTGGCGCCGGGGCCGTGTGTGCACACAGCGCGCTGCCGCCGGGAGAGCCTCACGGCAGCGGGCAGCAGGACGGACATGAAAGCGGCGACAATGAATGGTTTCCTACCTTGCTCTGATCGCGGCCGCGCTCTTTACATTGATCAGTCCTCACGCGGCCTTTGCACGCCAGTTTGGGAGTGACAGTAACGAGCCTCCCGAGGGCCCCGCTAATTTGCTCTCCATTCACCCTCCCGTGAAAACCCGTCAGAGCCGCGCGGGCCTGCGCAGCGCCCGGCCTCATTCAATGGGGGCGCGATTTGGTGGGAAAGGGGCCAGTTTCCACAATGCCCAAAAGAGCAAATTGGCGGAAGCTTTGTTCCTCCTTTTTCCCTTCCCCTTTTATGTGGTCCTGCACTAGTTAAGCTCCTCATTTGTCCCCGCCAGGGGCTCGGGGCTCAGGTCACCCTCAGGGCTGCCTTTCAGGTGATCTCGGTGCTCCCTGGGCCGGCTGGGGGAGGGGGCGCAGGGCGGCCCGAGGCGGGGGCCCCATGGGCACTCGCGGCGTCCCGCGCCTGCCTGGGGGCACCAGAGGCGGCCTGAGGCTCATCCCTGCGTCCGCCCCGGGGCTCGGGCCTCGCGGAGGTCCCAGCTGGAGATCCCTGTGCTTCCGGGGTCTTGAAGGCGGCCGCGTCCGCCCCAGCCTGTCCCCTGCTTCTGCACCTTGCTGCTGCCTTACTGGCCACGATATATGGGCGCCACAAATTAAAATTAACGAGGCAGTGTCCCTTTGGCTCCCACCCAACATTTGCTGGCTGTGTTCCCCCCACCCACCCCCCGCAATCTGGCCTCTCCCGGAGCCCAGTATCAGAGGAGCTCAGTTTTTGAGTCTCCCGCCTGGTCAGGGCCTGTCCCTCCTCTTCCTCATTCCTGAGTCGAGGGTCCTTATTTTCCCTATTTCACTTCTTGGGGAGCCCCCACCCCAAGGCCTATTTTAAAAGCCCCCCTCCCATCAGGGCCGGTGCAGGGAGCATCCCGGCAACAGGACGCGCGTCACCTGGGGAAGAAGGACACTCCCCTCCCTGGCCGGCCACCTGCTTCCTTGGATGGCCTCCGTGTTCGAAGGGGCTGCACATCCCGTCCTGGGCGCGGGCAGCCCCTTCGTTTGCCGGAAAGGAGTCTCCGTCCCCAGTGGCACAGCACACAGACCCCGGGTCCCCAAGTGAGCCGACGAGCACGGCTTGCCCCGTGGGAGGGAGGCAGAAGGGGGCTCCCCTTCCCAAACCTTGTCGAGCTACAGACGGGAGGTCGGGGTGGGGTCAGAGGTGACAACCGTTTCCACCTGCTGAATAGCCCCACCTGTTTTGTCGGGGAGAGGGTGGTCCTGGGCAGGATGACGGGACCCCAGGTGTTCCTGCTCAGCCACTGTCATTATGAGATCGCCATCTGTCCCTCAGGCTTGTCACTGGCCCGGATGTCACAAGGGTTGCGTGGGGTGGTCTGACTTTCCCTCCCTCGGGGTGCAGTGGCCCAAGCGTGGTTGTGGTCGTGGAGGGCACCAGTCCTCTGAGGAGGGCCTGTGCCGTCGGAGCATGACCTGGCAGAGCCCCGTGTCCTCCGGGTGCCAGAGGGCCGGGCAGCGCCTCGGAGGTCCCACCCCCTCCAGGTGAGGAAGCAGGCTTTCCGGGACCCCACGTCCCCCCGGGGTCACCCACAGACAAGGTCACAGGCAGGGCTGGAACCGGCAATGGGCAAGGCCACAGGGTGCGCTCCACGAGGCCTTCCTGCCCCCATGAATCCTGCCCTACAGATCCTTACCGAGGCTGCAGAGCTGGGGACATTAATCCAGAAGCACGCAGGGCCAAGGGAGCGGCCGGCGAGCGGCCTGGGCACGTGCCCACACCTCGTGGGGTCTCTCGGTCCGACTGGTCTCGAACCCCTCGCTCCTGCCGCATCACGCTCCCGCTGCGGGGCACCCAGCCGGGAGAAGGCGTTCAGCCCTGCGGGGCGAAAATGTGTTTCTCCACAGTTTACTGCAAAAGGGGCAGAAATAAGGAAGAGAGACCACGGCCCCTGCTCAGATTCGTGCCTCCCTCCCTTCTCCCGTTGGACACCAACCAGAAACTTCCGGTTCCTGACAAACCTGCCAGCCTCCAACCCCACCTCTCCTTCTGAGAAAAACGGGCCTTTCCATCCACATGGCCCTGGGAGCCTCGCGCGAGGACAGCTTCGAGTCGCTGGCTTCCAAAGTGGCGCTGGTCCGGGCGCCCTAGGCCTGGGGCAGGAGCACACCCCCACTCCCCCGGGACTGGCAGCGTCCACCTCAGACAAGATACACCCTCGGACCGCGACATCCTCGTCCTCGGCCAAGGAGCCCATGGCCAGAGTGTGCTCTGCTGGCGGACGCACCCCTCACAGGTGCACCAGGCCTCCACGCCTCCCAGCTCTCTCTCGGGGGCCTCTGAGCTTGGGGTCCGCAGCAGCGGGCCTGACACGGAGGGGGACTGTGTAGGGGAAGCCACTGGCTGTGCAGGGCTGCTTCCGTTCTCCTCGGCCGGGCTGTCCTCCCGGGACCATGGGAGACGCCAACCCGCGTGCTCACCTTCCCTGATCCACCCTGATGGTCAGGCCTGAGCCCTGGGGGGAGAGTCCGCGCGCAGCCACAGGAACGTGCGGTGGTGCTCTCTCCTGCTCCCAACAAGAAGTGAGGAGGGGTGTAAGCCAAGGGGGACAGGATGGACGGGCGGGGGGGGGGAACCGGACCCCGCCCTGGCCTGGCAGGTAACGTCGGGCCACGTGACGGGGAAAGGATCTGCCTACGGCGTGGAGCGGAGCCATCGGCAGGGTCCGCCGTGCCACCTTCCGGTGGCCATCCTGGGCCAGCCCCCCGGCCACTGCGCACGCATGTGTGTCAGGGTAGGACTCACTGTCTCTACACCGAGCCGACGGGGGGCGCGGACCCCCTCCCGGTGCCCTGTTCTCGGAGGACCCGTCGGCGGCCTGTCCCCCCGCGCCCGTGGCGGCCGCGCTGCGCTTCCCCCTGCCCTTTCCCACTGGGCGTGGAGAGCTGGCGGTGGCCTCCTCCTGCCGTCCCTGCCCTCCGCCTCGGGGTGCCCTCGGGCCCTCTGATTTCCCCTTGGCTCTCACAGATTCTGCCCGTGTCTGCTCCCTCATTAATCAATGTCAAGCACGGCATCGGCAACAAGGGCCGCATTCTTCCGCGGCCGCTCGGCCTCATACATCCCATTGTTCCGGGCCGATTCAGACGGCAAGAAAACAGCCCATACAGCACATAAAAGAGATGAGACAAAAATGAAAAGAATCGCGGAGAAAAAAGAGGAGGCATTTTTCCCCCTGAAACACTCGAATAAATACTCGGCAATGATAATTTAAATTATTCATACATTTATGAAAACAGCCATTGAAAAGTGAAGTGTATGATGCTCTTTGTCCATTTTTCTTGTCTGTTGTTTGGGATTAATCTTTACTGTAATCCGGGCCGGCCGTGCCCCCCTCACAAAGGCCGCACTCACTTTCCATGGGAAAAATGTTTCCGCATATCCCAGTGAGAAGTCGGGGGGGGGGTTGTGCTGATGTGGCAGTTGCCGGGCCCTCAAGACGCTGGACAGGCTGTGTCCAAATAGTGTCCGATGAACAAAAAGCACACAGTGGTTCTCACGTCTGTGTCAGCGCGGCGACACGTCAGGACGGGGGCCCGGGGCGCCCAGGGCCGCAGGGAGCATGCGTGCGGCCCGTGCGGACCCAGCCCCTCTGCCGTCCACGTGACGGTCCGCCGGGGAGGGAGGGCCACGCGCGGCTGCGCTCCGTCCCCCACCCCCTGCACCGGGACTCCTGGGTGGCTGTCGGCCCCCGGACCCTGGCGGGATGGGCAGACCTCCAAGCCCGGAGGAGGAGCCTCCGCCGCTCTGTCCTCAGGCGGTGTCCAGCCCCATGAAGCGAAAGTCCAGGCCCAAACCTGGGGTCAGAGACCTGTAAGTCACCCCGGATATCACCGAGGGCCGGACCGTGGCCAGCCGCTGTGGGCTGCCCGCTCGAGCCGGGGGAGGGCTCGCGGTCAGTCCCGGGGCGTGTGCACTTCCACCCGCGGGCCCGCCGCCCTCCCCACGCCCCAGCTCCAAGCAGCTGCCGGGATCCTTCCCAGCGCCCCCAGGGCTCCCACTCGGTGTCCAGCTCTGCTCCCGGCTGCACGGTTTCCAGAATGGAGGGCGAGGGGGCGGCCGGCCCAAGGCGGAGACGGTGCCTTTATGTAACACCCTCCCTCCCGCGCCTCCTGGTGTGAGTTTTGGTGTTTTCAAAGCTCGTTCCGAGATGGGCTGAAGAGGCCCAAAGTGGAACCCGCCCCCGTGCGGGATTCGCCAGGAAGCTATGGTTTTCCGAGCGTGTGGGTCGTCCGGCCACGACTTCTTTTCCCTGGAAAGGACGCGGAATCACCTCGGTGCGGTGGCAGGTGGGCCAGACTGTCGGCAAGGCCCCCAAATCGGTGATTTGGTGTGCGTGGTGATGGCGAGGCCTCCGCTTCCGACAGCTGGGCTGGGCATCAGGCTCTCCGCACCCATGTGCGGCTCCTAAGTGGGTCTGGGGGGCTGGGGTGGGCCGTCGGGGAACAGGCCCCCTGCGTGGGGTTACGGCCTCTCTGGGTCTGGGCCAGGTCAGGGACCTGGAGGAGCACCGCTCCTGTCTGCGCCTGACTCGGGAGGACAAGGCGTCCCTGGACTGGCCAGGAGCAGAGTGAGCCTCCGGGGAGCTTGGCATGGACGTGGACAGCCAGCACGCGCTGCGAGGCGGGGCAGGAGACGACACAGGTCTCCGGGCGCTGCGGCCGGACCATGACTTCCAAAATCTAACCGTCGTCACTGGCACCCCCATCCCGTGCAGCCCATCCTGCTTCTTCCTTTGTGGTTGGATTTCAAACCTGGGGGCGGTCTCGAGGGGCTCGGCCCGTCCCTCAAGTTCCTCATGCGTCCCAGCTCCGACTGGCTGCCAGGCCCCGTCTCCTGCCCAAGCCCGTCAGGGGCGCTGCCTGTTCGCTGCCCTGCCCCCACCGCCACCCCCCCACCCCGAACAAGGTGTCAGGGCCCCTCAGCGACGCAGCCCTGCCCCCCCCCCCATTTCCCGCCCTCCTCTGCCACCGACGTTTGGGTCTGGGAAGGTGGCCAAATGCCAGCGAGGACACTGCAGCAATAAATCATCCCTGGGCCAACATCTGCAGGGCCCGGGGCTCGCCCCTGGCCGCGGCCGGTCCCCCCACCCCCGGGCCCCCTCTGACAAAACACCTATTGTCGTGGGGAGTGAAGAAGACTCGTTCCCACTTACAAAGGGCCTCGGAAGCCAAGTTGTGGACGCCGGAGGAGACGCCTGGATCGCGGCAGGGGGCCTACAGCACACTCTTTCTTCCTCACTGGTTCATACTTTTCCTCTCTCGTGGGGGTCCCCCAAAGCCTTTCATTCCGGCTTCATATTCACATAAAGACATCAAGAAAAAACCCCAGCAGAAAGAATTATTAGGCAGGGCTGTCAAATGCTTTATCAGGAGAACAGGGAGGGGGAGCAGGGTAACCCTTTCCGCGCTGGCCCGACGGGCCTGGCTCCTGAGAGACCCCGAGCGTCCCACGGGGGCGCCGAGGCCACCGCGGAGCAGCAGGTCAGCAGCACGCTCGCATGCCCACGCCCGCCCCGGGACTTGCACACACACACGTGGGCGCAAGCAGGCGTGTGCACGTGCATGCACAGGTGGGCGTGCACGGCTCTGTTTACCAGCAGATTTCCAAATCGCTGCGCTGCGTCTGAAGGTCCTGGCCCACCTTCCTCAGGGAGGGACGCTCTGGGCCCTCCACGTGGTTCTTTCTTTGTTCCAATCAGCAGAAGATGCCCATTCCCTTCCCCGCCCCGGCAGGGTCTCTAACATTCCCCCGCTCCCTGGGCGCAGGGGTCTCTCACACCCTCGGAGCAGAGGGTCCGCTGAAACCAGAAGCCGCCTCATCCCTCCCGGGGCACACGCGCAGGGACGACGGTGGGCCGTCCTCAGCACGCAGCTCCAGGAACCAGATAACCCAGCTGGCTTGTTCCGACAGCGCTTTGTGCTCAGGGGAGGTGTGGGCTGCCCCCCGCCATTAACCCCCGATCTTCTGCCTCCCTCCTCCTGGCAAATGGCCGTCTCACCGGCTCCCCCAGACGGCTTGGTACCGCCCCCTCCTCATGGTCTTCGAAAGGTGTGCAGTGGCTCCGGGGTCCCGGGACCGGAGGGTGAGCCTCACGGGAGGGGCGTGCCCAGCACAAGCCATCAGGAAGCCCCTTCGAATCTGTGGCGAGGGGCACCCCGGACGCATTTTCCACGCAGCCTCCCGGCGCACAGAAACCGAAAACCGCATGCCGACAAACGGCTCCCTCGGCAAACATTTTTATTTCCAATTAGCAAAAGAAAAATTGCTAATTTGCTGCAGTTGGGCTAGGCCGACGTCTCAATCTGCGGAGTGTCAGGCAGTGAAAGAGAGTGTTTCACACTGTGCCGGCGAGAGCGAGCCTCTCTAAAGAGGGTCAGGGCAGCGGGCCCAGAAACCAGATTGACTGGCCACAGCGCTAAATTACTCACACAAGACACACATTGTCTGCCGTGCCAGCTCCCGGAGGACCTGCTTTCTCTTTCTTTCCCCTCCGAGCGGGGGGCGGGGGAAGGGTCCGAGCGTGGGAGGAGAAGGCAGGGGCCTTTGCAAAGGGGAAGGATCGTCTTCGGGAACCGAGAGAGGCAGGAGCCCAGTTAATTATTAGCCAGGGCTGTCTGCGGAGTTCAGGAACAGGATGATAAAATTCTCCCAGAGCCCGGCCGCGGCTTTGCACCCAGCAGATTCGGGCGAGATAATGTCCTACGGGAGTTAATAACTGAACAGGCCCGGGAGAGGGGCTGGCTCTGACACAGCTTTTCAAGGCAACCATCCCCAACCGCCGTCACCCGTTCCGGGACGGTGCCCACAGGCAGGCGATGTGCATGTGTGCGCGTGTGTGCGCGTGTGCACGCGTGTGCGCGTCTCGTCTGCGTGTTGGCGGGCATCACCTCCCCACCATGCGTGAGCCTTCCGCAGTCCCCCAGGAAAGCCAACTGTCCTCTGGGCTTAAGAACCCCAGGACACACAGGGTCAGGGTAGAATGCGGATCCCGCCGTTGGGGGCTCCTTGGGGGAATAAGGGGGCGGTCGTGCTGGCCACAGATGTTTGGTGCAGAGGTAATAATGAGCCTCTCCTGAAAACCACTGACCACGTAACCTCAGACAATGAAAGCCCCCAGGTCGCTCTTGGAGGACAGGCTCGCCTGCATCTCCGGACGCAGCCTCACTCGAGCCCACAGGAACTGGCCTGCAAGCGTGCCGTTCTCCAAGCGCGGCCCACGCGGCTTTCCGTCTGCAGGGCCTCCCTCCATGGGTCTCCGTGGTGCCGGGTCCTGCCAGCCCTCCCAGCCGGTTCAGACCGGGCCCCTCCTGAGATGTGTCTCCACCGCGCGGGCACCAGAACCGTCGTCGGCGTCTGCCCGAGCAGATGTGTCTCCACCGCGCGGGCACCAGAACCGTCGTCGGCGTCTGCCCAAGCTCAGCGGCACGCGGGCACCAGAACCGTCGTCGGCGTCTGCCCAAGCTCAGCGGCACGCGGGCACCAGAACCGTCGTCGGCGTCTGCCCAAGCTCAGCGGCACGCGGGCACCAGAACCGTCGTCGGCGTCTGCCCAAGCTCAGCGGCACGCGGGCACCAGAACCGTCGTCGGCGTCTGCCCGAGCTCAGCGGCATGTGGGCACCAGAACCGTCGTCGGCGTCAGCCCGAGCTCAGCAGCACGCGGGCCACCTCCGGAAGGTCTCTGCTCCTGTCCTCTGTGTGCTCTGCGCCCGGTCAGCTCAGCGGGCATTAGACCAGCTCGTGCACGGCCTGGACCAGCGCAGGGAGTGGCAGAGGGGTTGAGAGAGCTGGGGCCGGCGGCAGGTGCCGGGACCCAGGCCTAAGGAACACCCGGCCTCACCACGCTTGGGTCCTGCTGCCCACCCGGGCTGGCTCTCGGCCGCCTGAGAGGCAAGGGTGACCTCTGGAATGGTCTGGAAGGGCCCAGCCTCAGAAGCATTTCCTGTTGGTGCTGGGCAAGGAGGTTGCTCAGTCCCCTGGTGGCTCCCAGGGTGTCCAGGACCAGGGCAGCTCTGCTGTCCCGGTGGTGGATAGAGCTCCTGGGAGGCCGGGCAGACAGCGATGCTGGGACAGATGTGACATGGAGGCACAGAGGCCAACACCCCCACCTCTGTGGGCCAGAGCCTTGCTGTCATCTCTGAGAGACAGGCTGCTGGGCAGGAAAGGGCGGCTGGCTTGGGGGGAACACCGGCTCCCAGCAAAGCCAGCAGCGGCCAGCGCTCAGTGCCAGGGCGCTCGACGGGCAGAGTCAAGTCAGGCAGAGCCCATCTGGGGAGCAGACCACACTTCCCACCGCAGTGGGGCCAGTGGTCAGCGGGCAGGCCCAGCCCTGGAGTGCCCGCGGGCCACAGCCAATGTCTGCGTTAGACCCACAACTCTAGAGTGGAGGAGACATCAGAGAAACTCCAGGCCCGCGGCCTCGGTCACGCTCGGAGCTGTAGGCGGACAGTGTCGACACTCAGGAAGCGGAGGCGTGGACGCAGACCCTCCAGGCCCCGGCACACACGGCCTCAGTAAGTCCCTCAGCCCCTCCGAGTGCCGGCCTCCGAGCGCAAGGGAGATGACCCACCCGGATGATGGATGTGCGACTTCCGTGCATGACGCAAAGTGCTGTCTGGAAGCGTTGTCTTTGTGCAAATAAGGGAAGAATGCAGAGTCGGCATCATGGGGAACCCTTTGTCCCGAGTGGACCCGGTCTAAGAACACTGTATTTTCCTCAGTAACAATGAAGAGTCACTGCCAGGCCATCACTCACGGAAAAGTCTGGCCTCAGACGCACGGTGCTCCCCGCGCTGCTCCCAAGGCTCGGGGGCAAGACAGGTGCTTGGCCTCAGTCCCCTTCCTGCTCAGCTCTGAGCTGGTAGAGCCCGAGCACCGTGGGGCCCACGCACAGGCACGCACACGCACCGGCACCGGCACGGACGCAGGCGAGCGTGCACATTCGCTCCCACACGCGCAGGCGGGCCTGTGCAGGTGTGACGTGCACATTCCCTCTCCTCTCGTTCCGAGTCCCAGGACCTGGGAGCCCCTCCCGGAGTCGGCCAGGTGTGGAGAAGCGCGGGCAGGACGTGCCTGACAGGACAGAAGGCGACACAGGAACTCTCTGGAAGGTGGCTTGCCACACTTCCGTTCCCAGGACTTCAGGACACCCGCTGCTCCCCGACCGAAGCCTGCGAACACGGCGCCGGCCCTGGGTTGTCACCGGTAACCCCCGGGGCTGGGCTTCAGGGGCAGGTCCTGGGACCTTGAGCTCAGGTCCCGTTGGGCCCATCCCCCCACAGAACAAGCAGCCCAGAGGAAGAGACCGTCTGAGGCCCGCTGCCCCCACTCTCGGGCCTGAGGGCGTGTCCCCAGCTCCAGGCAAGCCCGGGTGCTCAGGTCCCTCTTTTCCCTGCGGAAAGCGTCTCCCTACCCCCGCCCGCATGAGGGCTGAGGTTCTCAGCCCCCTGTCAGCAGTCCCTCTGTCCTCGGTGGGAGGGCTTCAGGGGGCGTGGGCTATCTGCTTAGAGTTAGTCCTGGGACCTCAGGTTCCCCGGCAAGTAGGCCTTGCTCCCTGGCTACTATGCGGGGCAGAGTCCGTTCTCTGCCCCGGCTGACCTCCAGAGTCACTGGGAGACGTCACCAACATTGAAGCTGGGGCCCTGGCCCAAATCCACGATGGGTGGTGGGCCTGGATATGGACATTTTACACGGCCCCTGGGTGTTTCCTGTCTGTA
The DNA here is from genome assembly GCF_009829155.1 of Mustela erminea. Classification (NCBI taxonomy): domain Eukaryota; kingdom Metazoa; phylum Chordata; class Mammalia; order Carnivora; family Mustelidae; genus Mustela; species Mustela erminea. Next base: position 108,078,873 of record NC_045623.1, on the reverse strand, counting down.
GCCAGAGCAGGGGTCGAGACCCGGAGTCCCCAGCCCCAGCACCGTGGCCACACTCTGTCCTCTGCCTTTTCTGCACCGGCCAGCAATCGCTTGGCGGACAGTTTCCACATCTGGAATTGGGGGCATTCCGTCTCCAAAGGGGCCTGGAAAAAGTGTGCAGCCAGCTCGCCCTGCCCCAGCCGCCCAGGGACGACCGCTCTCAGCATGGGGGACATTCGGACGGGCCATCGAAGATACTACCCCAGGGGCTCCCAAGAGCAGGCGTGTGCCGGACGGCTGCCTCGGTCCCCAGCCCAGGAGTGCGCCGTGTCCCCTGAGTGACCGGATGACCCTTCCCGTCTCTGCCGCTGCCAGACCAAAGGCCTCTTTCTACAGTTAGGGAGTCCCCACCCGGGCACAGCCGGGGACAGCTAATCAGGGCGCGGCTTACGGAGTCCTATCGATCCTGGCGGTGAGCAAACACTTCCCGAGCAGGAGCTCCCGTTGCCTCCCGCCTGAGACCAGAGCCGCTGGTGAGCCGAAGTCCACCCTTTGTCCCCGCGCCGTCCCCAGCCCCGGGGGTGGCACGTCCCCCCACCGCTGGGCCAACACCTCACTCCTTCTGCTCGAAAGAGGAAGGGGAAGGTCTTTCTGGCATCAGACTTGGCGGTACTAAACCTGGGTAAAAGTGCTTGTTTTTTTGGTTTTTTTTTTTCTTCTTTAGATCAAATTAAACTCACGCACAGCCTGCTTTTCGTCTCACGGGTCGCAGGGAAATACCAGTCCGTTCGGCTGCCTGGACCACATACTAATAACCGCAACCTCCGCAGCGAATTTCTCTCACAGACACGCGGCCCTGGGCGCAGACGTGCGCCCAGAAGGAGGAGCCGCCCGGCCGCCCGGCTCTGGCTTTCTGTCCCGCGTCTTTTCTCGACGTGCGCACGGATGAAGCAGGGTGCCGGCTTTCCGGCTCTGACCCCGTCTCAAATATTAAGATAAACGGGAATCACTTTCGAAAATTTAAAATATAATAGAAAATCCATTTCACCAGTCCACCCGTCAAGAGACTCGTCTTTTGGGGAAGCTCTCGTGTCAGGGAGAAAGGCAACCATACATCACCCGGCCCGGCCCCTCAAATAGATAATCAATTTCCCTGAAAGCATCAATAATCAGAGTGGACATTTATTGCCCCTCGGATGGTTTATCTTTGGGGCCGGGGACAGCCGGGCCGTGATGAATACCAAATCTGCCAGGGGACGCAATTAAATGCTGGAGGGTAAAGGGTTTTATATTGGGCACCAAAAAGCAATCAAATTCATAATTGAACTCCATTGCATGAAATCGGGCAGAAATAAATACAACCCCCCCAAAGCGTATCACTTGAGCCCCGTGTGAGAGGTCAGGCAGTGGTGTTGCCGACACTTCATTTCCTTATCCCCCTGGAGGCCTTCGCCGGCCCCCTTCCCCGGGCACCCCAGCCTGCGAGTGGCCCGCAGTCTCCCTCCCAACCTGCCCAGGCTCGCTGGAGAGAAGGCGCTTTCCCTGTCCAAGCTGGCTTGCGCTGGCCTCTGCCGAGTGTGCTCCCCCCTGCCGTGCGCGCTTCCCCCGGCTCCTGCTTGAGACAGTCCTCAGGGACCAGAAGGCAGAGGAGTTCCGCTGACCAACCGGTGGCCTGTGAGGCTCTGTGGGCTCTGCAGGACCAGACAGTGAGCCCCGCCACGCGCCCTGGGGAGAGAGGCCCTCACCGCCGGGCCATTGGGGTCCCTGCCCTCAAGGTGACCCTGAGCTGGTCCAGCATGGGTTCTGGAAGAGGCTTGAAAATCAGCATCTGGGGATTCTCGACCCTGGAAAATTTGCTCCTTCCCGTTGGAAGAGCATCTCAGGGCCTCTGGCCGCGGGCTGCGCTGGGCAGACACCACGCTCGTCTCAGAGCAAAAAGCCTGTAGGGCCAAGGGGCGTCGCCTCTCCAGCCGGTCACCGTAGCGGGGGGTGGGGGGGCCCATTCGTTCCAGCAAAGGTCTGCGTGGGCTTCGGGAACCTGATTTTCCAAAGAGCCTTGAAAATGTTAGCGTTTAAGGTCACATACACTTGGCAAAATGCGGCTTTTAGTTTGGAAGGGAAAGAGGCATAAAGGGCATTTTGGACACAAAATAGCTCTTTAAAACAGCATTTTGATGAGTTAAGTATAAATAAATCAGAAACACACGGATTTCATTTCCTTTAAAATACCCGCGGGCTCAAACACTAGCGGGAAAAGCGCCTGGCGAACGCGGTTTGGGAATCTGACAAACCCAAATATTTTGAAGAGGTTTCTGAAATGTTTGCAGCCAGGTCTGCTCGCCCATCCTGCCTTCCGTGAGCCCCGGGTGGGCTCCTCCCCGTCGGCCCCGTCGGCCCCCGGCGGCCGGGCGTGTGTGTGTGTGTGTGTGTGTGTGTGTGTGTGCACGTGCGCGCCCAGGGAGACGGAAGCAAAGGAGATGGGGAAAGAGGCGTGCTTTCGGACTTACAGATTTTAACTTGGTCTTGACATGGAATGGAAAAAAATAAAAAAAAAAACCCCAATGAGAATTCTACTTGAAGGAGACAAGAAAAGCTCCGTCTAAAATGGGCCCTGGCAGGAACTCCGTACTGTCCACTCACTGAGCACTGTCCACTCGCTGCCGGAACATCTGGATCGATGGTGGGAGGTCCAGCTCCGTCCCCGGAAGGTCCGAGCCGAAGGACAAGCTCCTGGAGGACAGACAAGCCCTCGGGGACAGCCAGACGTGCGGCCCCGCACCGTTGTGGACATCCGCCCTCCGCCGCTGCCCTGGCACTCATCGTGGTCTTCTTTACCTCCATAGGAACCGAGCGGATTCGGTGGGGACGGTTTTCCTGTGTCCGTGCCGCGGGGTATAGTGACAGCCAGCCGGGACCCTCCGGGTGGCCACTTCCGGGACGGGGATTGGTCTGCGCAGTCGGCCAGGTCCAAGGACATGTGGCAGCAGCTCAGGTGCCGGGACTTAGGACTTCCTTCCGGTCCAGAACCAGGGGACAGCTGGCTGGTGTGGGATCCTCCAAGGAACCCCTGGGAACAAGTTTGCCGAGCCTCCTACTACCTAAAATACATACAAATAAAAGAAGAGCCCTTCCGTTCCGCAGACCCAGGAAGTGCCGGGAGGTCACTCGGATTCCCAGAGGCTACTCCGCACTTTCATGAATTGCCGAGACGCGGAGCGTCCACGGGAGACCCGGAAGGGCCCCAGGCACATCGCCCTGCCGCCGTTCGCAACACGGGGCGCTCGTGCTGAACCTCCGTGGCCCGGTCGCTCAGGTGGACGCCAGCCCGGTTCTTGGGGTGAGCGCGCCGTGCGCACACGCGGCCTGCAGCCCGGAGCTCTTATCTGCAGCATCTGGCCCGGGCAGGCCGTCTTCGTGTCTCCGAAACCAAACTGCTCCGTCGGAGACATAAACAGAGACGCTGCCTGCTGAAGGGCCGCCCTGAGCCATCCTTCCCCACAATGTTCCTCTTGGCATCCGATGAGAAAAAAAAACTTGCAATCCATACTCGAAGTTGGATTTTTTGATTTTCTGCAGAATTGGGCTCCGAGCATTTAATAACAAGGCTCCTTACTGCTCGGCCTCCAAATTTATAATAAAAATAAATATTTCCCCTTCCTGATGCAGAAGGCCGTGCCGACCGCAGCCAGGAGCTCGGACGCACGAAGGCGCCCGCACCGTGAACCCCGGCGCGGCCTCGCACAGTCGTCCCCGCGCGGGACCCCCACGATCCAGAACGTTCCCTGCTGACAGGCGGGTCCTTCACCCGATTGTGCGGCCGATCACAGGCCGACGCCTTTCTCTCCAAGACCAAGACGGGACAAAGCCTCAGATGACTAATTACTCAAATACAGTGTCTTTTGCTAATTGGATTGGTTAATGTTAGTTAATAAGGCACTTTAAGGGTAGGGATGAGGTATGAAAGAGGCAATTCATACTGTAATAATAGGCTAATGACCGCCGGCGACCGGCCGGCCAGCAGACGCACTCTCCAGGTCCTCCGCCGACTGTTACAAGTCCCTTTGCCGGAGCCGACCGAGCCGCCCGAGAGGCTCCACAGCCTGCGCCTCCGGTGCCCGCCGGCTGCCGCGGGAGTCAGCCCTGGAAGGAGATAGTGAAGCCTGTTATTTCCATTATTTATGAAGGAGCCTCTGGTTAGGCAGCCGAGAGCAGCAACCAGAGTCCCGCGGCCTTGTCCCGCGGCCAGAGGCTTGGCTGTTTTACTCAGTGACCCCGGGCGAGCTCCTTGACCTTCGCAGGCCCTAGTCAACTCAGCTGGAAAATTGGGTAAAAAGATTGTGGTGTCGTTCAGGCGTGCGCCGCTGAGCAGAGGTGCTCGGAGCGGCACAACCGGGACAGCCCGGAGCTCAGGGACAGGAGCGTGACCGGCGTCCGCCGCCCGCTCGCGCCGAGGCGAGGAAAGCAGGACCCGGGCGCCCACAATCGGACCCGGGAACCTGGACTCGGCCCCGACTCTGGGAGCAGCTCGGTGGCGGCCGGAGGCCAAGCGCCCTCGCCGGCTGTGGACCGCGGCACAACCCGCTCGCCGGTGGCGCTCCGCACCCACGGGGGCCGGCCTGCAGGGACTCGCACCCAGGCGGCCCCGTTCATTCCCCACCCAGCTCTGGGGTTCGAGATGCGGCCTCTTTGCTACATTCAAGTTTTACAGTTTGATTCAAGAAAACCCTCCTTTCGGGAAATGAGAGAAAAGAGACTCACTGGCCAGGAGGCTGCCCCCATCCCGGCAAGGCTGGTTCGGCCTGCGGGATGTCCTCCAAGGAGAGCCAGAGGGAGGCTCCGTCCCCGTCGGCTGGCGCCCCCCCCCCCCCGGGCACAGGAGCATGCGGCTTCCGGCGGAGGGAGCGGACTGATGAAGACCGCCCAATTCGTCTGCTTTGGGAAAGGAAACGTCTCAAGCGTGGAGTGGGAGAGGACAAAGGACACCGAGGTCCCCTGCCTCTACCTGCACGCCCCACTCATGCGGCCCACGCTGACCCTTGACCAAGGGGGCTTGAGCTGCGCGTGTCCACGCAGACATGGGTTGTTCTCCGTAAATACGGCACCGCACCGTAAACCTATTTATTGTTCCTTCTGCTTTTCTCCGGAGCGCGGTCTTTCCTCTCGCTGACCGTACGGTGCGATTTCAGACTGTAAGGCCTGCGACACGCAGAACACGGTGTGAGCCGCCGGCTCGTGCTCCCGGTGAGGCTTCCCGCCAGCACCACGCCGCAAGTAGTCACGTTCGGGGGGAGACAACAGTGACACTCAGAGTTTCAGGGGGTCGGTACTCCCCACCGCCGTGTTTTTCAGGGCTGAACTGTGTTAAGTACACAAATGTGTGTCCATGAGGACCCTTAGCTGAACAGGTAACCCACCTGGAGGCCGTAAGGACAAAGCGCTTCGCATCTCCCGGGACTGCTGCCCGTTTCGGTGCCCAGCAGGGACCCTGTGCCCCCCCCCCGCCCCGCCCAGAAGAGAGCTCATGGCCCAGCTGAGACCAGAGTCTAGAACGGGCCAAAGACTGACTGGACCGGGGCTTTCACCGTGCTCCCCGTCCCGAGGGCTCGGAAACAGAAGCTGGCCTGCAGAGGGAAGGCAGGCCAAGTAGAGGCCGGCCAGGTGTCCAAGGAGAGCGGTGTCCTTGACCAGGAGCCCAGCCAACCCCCCAGGACACAGTCCCGCCGCGTCTACCCCAGCCGTCCAGGGTCCTCGCCAGGCAGGGGACTCAGGCGCACACCCCTCCCGCTCCCCCGTCCCTGCTCTCTCTCTCTCGTGGAGTGGGGCACAAGCTGGGCCCCCCACACCCACCTGGCAGACCACAGCTCTCTTGTCAGTCTGGGAAGAACCAATAAATTACGCAGCCGACCCCAATCCCCCAGCTCTAAGAATAGAGTTTTAAAAATCCAAATGTGTCCAAGAAAATTCCTGAAAATGTGGTTGATGTTTTCCCGAGCCTCTTGTTACCCATGCTTGGGGCTAGAGCCCACGTGCAGACAAGCTCCTTGGAAGGGGCTTCCCCACCGACCAGCTCACGGGGTCCTCGGGGAGACGCACGTGACCCTCGGGCTCCCTGGCGGTCTTCCCACACCCCCGACGGCCCAGGGGAGCCCCTCCTCTCTGTGCCTCTGTGTGTCCCTTCCGAGCTAGTGGGAGTCATCTTCCTGAGTGCACCCCGCGGACAGACAGTGACTTGTCACATGCCACGGACAGGCACGCACACAGCCAAGGAGCTCCACACACCCCCCCCCCCCCCCCGCAGGGCTCCCACCCCTGGGAATCTTGTCCAAGCCACAGGCCGCCCTTGCTGTGGTCTCGAGGCTAATCCGAGCGCTTTCCCATCCAGACGCCGCCAGGGTCTGTGAGCTCGGTGGTTCTCTCCGTGGCAAGAAAAGCAGGGCTACCAGGACAGAGGAGGGAGGAGGTGTCCCTGTGCACACTTTCCTGAGGCTTTTGACTGCGGCTAGACGCGGGCCCCGGTCGGCTCAGACCCCATTCTCCGATCTCGGGGTGGGGGGAGGACTCTGTTCTCTTCCCTAGAGCGGCGGCAAGACCCCAGGACCCGCGCGTGCACCAGCCGCCTCTGCGGGGTGGGGTGAGGCGAGGAGGGAGCGAGAGGCGCACACAGGTGCTTGGGTACACGGCGCGCGCTGCGAGGTGTCCCCGTGGCCGCGGCGGCACGTGGGGCTGTCTGGTTCCCAGGGGCCCCACCATTAAGTCAGATCGCTGGAGGACCACTCGGGGCACGGAGCTCTGCAGCCGGGGGTCTGCATCCCCGTCCTGGCGCTCCAGGCGGCTCCCTGGAGGGCCTGCCAGGGCCCAGCGAGTATGGCGGTCCAGACCCCCGAGACACGTGTGTGCCCCGGGGAGGAATTCATAGTGAGGATACGTCCCCACCCCAAGGTCCAGGCCGCCAGCCCCGCCCGGGGAAGAGACCCCGCCCCATCCCAGGGAAGCCTGGTGGTCGGAGGCAGACGTTCCCGACGGCGGGTGGGGACGTCCTCGGGGCCCATTCCGAGCCCTGTCTGGAGAGCAGACGGGGGCACCGTGGAGGAAAGGAACCCGAGCAGGGAGGTTCCCAACTGCGTCCGATTTCACAGCCTCCTTGCCCGGCGGGAGGCTGCAGCTGGGAACGTGCCCCCCGCGGGCCTCGGCTGCAGCTGTTGGCAGGATCCGGTGACCTCGGGAACGTCGCCCGCGGCGCGCCGTCCGCACGCACCCTCCCACCTGCCTGAACGGTCATCCCACGGCGGCCGCAGGCCTCGGGCGTCCCTGGTGACAAACCACCGGCATCTCTTCCGGGTCCTGCCTCAGCGGCTGGACGCTGGCGGAGAGAGAGCGGGCCGAGCCGCCCGGGGCCCGCAGAGCCGTCTCTGTCCGTCCACCCGAGGCCCCTGTTCCCACGGAACTCTCAGGAAGCCCGCGGCTGGACCAGAGGCTCCAGGACATGGAGACCCGCTCCCGCCCCGTCCGCTGGCCAGCTGCGTCCGCCGTGGGCCGCAGTCGACACACTGCTTCTGCGAAGGGCCGGAGAGTAAACTCGTCAGGCTGTTGGGGCCCCATGGGGTCTCTGTCTTATACTCTTCTTAGTTTATTTTTACAACCCTCTCAAAATGCAACTTAGCCTGGGTGGCTCCTCGATGGCCTGTGGCGGGTGGCCGCCGGGAGACGGAGCCATTCCGCCGTCAGCAGAACCTTCACCTCTGTGCTTGTCGGAAAGTAAAGGAAGACGGGCTGGCCCCGTCGCCGTGCGCGGTTCTCATCGCTGGGGTGGCCATGGACGGCACAGATGCCACTGGCTGGGGCATTTGAACCCATTTTAGAGATGGGGAAGTTGGAACCGTTGGGTTAGCAAGAGCTCCGGGTCCTGAGATGGGCTGCGGGGCTCGGAGCAAGGACTGGCGCCGAGCCTGGGTTCCCCGTGCACTCCCACGGCTGCTCTGCGCTCTGGAAAGGCACCGGAGGGGCGAGGGTGGGGCTCGTGCTGCCGTGAGCCTGGAAGCCCCTGAAAGCCTCCAGAAGGGCAGGCGGCTGGAGCCCTGGGTCTGGCCTGGTCCGGGAAGTCTTCTGGAAGTCCCCAAGCACAGCTTGAGGCACCCGACCCCCCTCCTGAGCTGGGCACACCAGGGGTGTGGTGTGGGGGGTGCGGCCAGGCTGCCCTCCAGGGGCGAGGCCGGCCTCGGGGTGCCCAGCTCGACGGTGGTGGGGTGATGCTGCCGGATTCCGAGGGCTCCCCATTTTTCATGGCGGATCAGCTCGGAATTCCCGCCACAGCTGGTGCTGTAATCGGGTCCCATTAAGACAGTGTGCGGTCGTGGTCGGCGGCTCACTGCCTCCCCTGCCCGGTCTCGAGTTAGCGCAGCAGCTGTAACTGAAGCCCCGGGCACTCGGGCGGCCGTGCCGTCTCCTCCCCACAGATGGGAAACATTGTGGGCGAGGAAGCCGGGGTCCTTTCCCTCATGGCCCGCCCTCGCCGCTGCCGCACCAGGTCTCTGGATGGTACCAGAGCCGTGCAGGCCCGGCCAGCCGATGGCTCGGAGCCTGTAGGCCCAGGACGCTCTGTGACGCTGCGCAGGGCACTCAGGCTCTCGGAGCTCAGCATTCCCAGGGACGAGGCCATCAACACGGCCCTCTGAGGAGCCCCAGAGAGTGTCCCTGCGACCGGGCGTGGAAACGGCTGTCCTTTAGGTTTGTCTCACTCGCGCGTGCGCCGAGCCCCGTGAGAGAGTCCACAGATGTTTGCTGAATGAATAAATGGGATCAAAGACCAAGCTGGTGCGGCCAGAATTTGACGGGGCCGGCGGCGGGGGGAGGCCTTCCGTCCACCGGGTCATTGCCCCGCGGGGAGGGTAACACGCGGGGGCTACAATTTCACGTCCCTTCCCCGCCTCAAACCCGGAAAGTGCTGCCCGACGTTTTTAAGGGAACTAAAATTCAATCCTCCTCTGAGACGCGGAGTGGTGGTCCTCACTCTCCAACGGACTCTCCCAACGATTCCAGGTCAGTGCGAACCCCCGCGAGACGGGTGGGAACTCACAACCCGAAACCTGGGGGACACGCGGCAGCTGGGGGGAGCTCTGGCATCCCCGACCTTGGGTCTCGGGGGTTTGCAGCTGGAGTGTCAGGGTACCCATGGGCTGGAGATCTATGACCCCTTCTTATCCACTTATGATTATTAAGGATAATCTTAACAAACACGTTATCAATAGGCAGGGTCAAGTTGAAGCGCATTAATATGATTCTGTCGATACCCGGGTTGTTTCCATAACTGAAAAGGGTTGAGCATAAGACAAATGTGCACATAGAACCAATAACTGACCCGTGATTTATGCTCCCTCTTGGGGGGACACCAAGGTGCAAAGCCCCCCTGGGGTCTCCGAGGTGGCTTCCCTGGATGGGCTGTCACCGAGCGTCCGTGCGGCAGCTGTGCCTCCTCCCCAGGCTGACGGCACCCGGCACGCTCTCCAGACGTGCTGCAGGAGCCAAGTGAGGGACGGCCAGCCCGTGCCCAGGGGCGGGGCACACGGTGTCAGACCCATGTCGGGAGAGCGCCCTCCTCCGCCGTGCCATCCGCAGAGCCCTGTTGATGCCAGGAAGTGGGGGGATGGGCGCCAAAGCCGAGGTGTGCCTTGTGTGCGGCTAACACTCAGGAGGGACAAACAATGTCCCGGGTCTGCCTGGGGACACCGGGACCTCGGAATGTGAAAGAATGTTCTAGAACATCTGGCCAGGCTCTGTGAAGACTGTGCTCTCTCCAGCCTCTGAGTGACTGCTAGAGAATAGAGACAGGTAGCCGTCAGGCCCCCCTTCATTTGTCCTGGCAGAGCCTGGCGCCCTCGGCTCTTTGAAGCGCTCACAAAAGCCCCATCGGGCTGCCGGGCCTGGCATTTGCATTACTTGGTCCCACTGTCCCGGAGGCATGTGACCGGGAGACGTAGACACTAGGCTGTGTGTGACTGTTGCGTCGCGTCCTCGTCAGGGGTCCTACCCCTAACACAGAGCCGCCTCCTGGCACGGCGGCCTCCTACAGTGACCCAGCTGAAGGGCTCCTGCGACAGCGGGCTGCCGGCGCTCCAGCCGGGGGCAGGGTGCCCTTCCCCCTGCAGCCTGGGCTGACATACACTGAGCCTGGCCTCCTGGTGTCGGGGTTGGGAGCCCCGCCTTCACCCCGCAATGGTTCCGATCCTCCTGGGGGTCCCAGTCTGTCCTCCCCTAGGCCACAGGACACAGAAGGTGCTGGACTTTGTACCCCCAGACCTTGGTGTCCGATCCCCACCCTGCCCAGGTGCCCAGCCGAGCAAGGAGAGATACCTCATCCCGTGGGGCCCGGGCAGGAGCTCCAAGCCCAGGCTCGAGGGGAGCAGCAGTGGATACGCCAGCCCCCACGATTGCACAGAGCTGCTCTGGGCACAGGGTCTGGCCAGGCTAATCCACCCCACTCTGACCTCTGCCGTCCCCTCCCCACTGTGGGGCTGGCGGGGGTGGGACTACCCAGGACAGCATCTCGGTGATCCGTGCACAGAGGGCTCCCGTATCCACTGACCCTAGTTATTGGGTCAGGGTCGTCTGCAGCATATGGCTGTTCCTGCTCCCAGACAACCATGGTGGGGCCTCACCCCTGCTCTTGCCCGAGGAGGCACCCGACCCGGTGGGAGCAGGCCCACTGGCCAGCAGGGTGAGGAGAACACTGAGACAACACATTCCCTCCCAGGCGTGCACAGCAGGCCCCGGAAACATTCAGAGCGATACAGGACAGAAGCAACAGGATGGCGGCTAAGGTCACAGGGTCTCACCAGAACCACCCACGTTCTGTACCAGGTCTCCCCCATCAGCCCCGCACCCTGCCCCCCACAGGGCCTGGGATTCCCCCCGAATCCACAGAGCCCCCCAGCTCCTGGCTCTTCTCCTCTGGAGCCCAGGCCATCAGAACGAAGCCCCAGCCACAGACCTAGGAAACGACAGCCCTGCAGAACTTTCTCCCCGTTTCTGGGGTGCATGTGTCCTGCTCCCGGAGCTGGCTTCTACAGGGCTCCTGGAGGTACCCGAGCTTCCCTTTCTAGCGCTGAAAGTTATGGCTTGTCGTGAGTCATTGATTGGAAGTGCCACACGTCACCCGGCCCTCATGATTTACACGCTCTTCCTCTGCGGACATCAATCTTCCGGAAGCAGGAGGAGGAAGCTGTCCAGCAAGAGCCAGGTGCAGCCCTGGGCAGGCCTCTCCTTAGGACCAGGGCCTGTGGAGGCCATCCTGGGCCCTGCCCTCTTGTCCTAGCCTGGCAGAGCAGCGGCTCAGAACCCGGGCCTCGGCTGCTGATGTCCGCGTGGAACCAGCAGCCTTCTCTGGGCAGCCCTGCCCAGTCGGCACCCCTGCCTGGGCTCCCTTGCTGGTCTGGACCACCAGCCCTGGAGCTCAGCCTGGCATGGAGCTACAGCCAGGGAAGAAGGGCAGGGGTCCCCATGGTCTAGGACCCGGGAGACCTGTCCTACTCCAAGCTGAGCAGCCTCTGTGGTGTGGCATGGGGGGGTCCTGAGATCAGGAGCCACCCAGTGTACCCCTGGAAGGAGCCCTGTGTCTGGCCGTGTGGAGAATTCAGAGCCTCGGTAGGAACAGCCCAAGCCCCCCAGAGATTGCATGTGCTAAGCTGGGGGTAACCTGCACTCTCCCCTCTCTGGAAAGGGAGCTCTGGGGGGCAGTCCGGAGAGAGAGGGAATCCTTGCAATCACAGCCCCGGGGGAAGGTGGTCAGTCCAGGGCCTGTCCTCCACTCTGTGCACGTTGCCATGGTGTCAGATGCAGGGGAGAGGCAAAGTCCCGGCCGGGGCAGGCCGAGTGGGCCGCTGCTGTGCGTGCTTGTGTCCTGCAATGCCGCCCTGAGGAGGAGGCCCTGGGGAGGGCAAAGCGGGCCTCTGCCCAGACCAGAGGCCGGCAGGAGTGAGAGGCAGGGCCTGTCACCCAGGGGCCTCTAGGCAGCCACAGCCTCCGAGTGGCCTCTGATTCTGGGTCACGGACCGACTGTGCACACAGGGATCATTTGCACTGAGGCCAGCTGGGGAGCTGGGCTGGTAACAGGGTGACTCTGGGAGGGAGCGGGGAGCCCCTTGGTGGGTGACATCACCTTTATCTCTGGGCCTTTTACCTGGAAGACACATGGTTGTGATGGGAGCCCTGCCTTGTCGAGGTCTGGGTGACCTGGGATCAGAGGCCAGGGAGCCCCACCCCCACCCCGCGTGGAACCTCTGTCTCTCCTGGCCCAGCCCTGCCCTCCCACTGTGCCCCCGTCCCACAGGCCCCAGTCCACCCTCGCAGGCCGGGCAGCCGGGGCTCAGATCCCCCTGTGCACGTGCAGGAGGGCCGCTCGGCCTCTCTGGGCTTCTGACTCCCACAGAGAGCCCACGGCCCTTCAGGAGGCCTGTTCTAAGTGTGCCTGAGTTCACGGGCACCTGCTGCTCAGCACAGCCCATCCATCCGCCCTGGCCACCACCTGCATCCAGATTCACCTCCAGATGCAAATCAGAAGGCTGCCTGCCCTCCAGGACACCCAAGATGGAGTCTCCCCTGCCCTCTGCCAGCCCCCACACACCACCTCCTGCTTCAGGAGCCCCTGCTCCCAGAAGGGCCTGTGTGCCCCTCACCACAGGGGCTTCTCAGCAGGAGGCTGGGGGTCTCCCGTTTTCCGAACACCAGGGCTCAGGTTGAGGCTGGGGTCACTTTTGTCCGTTGCCCCAAAGTAGCTGATCCTGGACCTGGTGCCTTTCAAGATTTTGTCTCCAAGGCACCTTTTGTGGGTGGTGAAGACAAAAGGTGTTCGTCATGACATGAGGCCATGAAGTCCTGTCCTCAGGGGACCTCAGGGGGCTGGACAAGGACCTCGAACGTGGCGAGGAGGAACTCCGGAGTGGGAATGCCTCCACCCTGCAGGAAGGAAGGTGCAGGCAGGCGGGGGGCCCAGGCAGAGGGCACGTGCCCCCGGCGGGGAGCCGCCAGCGAACAGAGTGTTCCCGGCATGGCTGACAGCAGGCAAGCCGTGCCCGGAGGTTCTGGGTCTGCATGAGGCCGCGCTGGCCAGGAGCAGGGGTCCGCCCACCGCTCACTCCGGGGACAGAGCAGGCTGCGGGCCCAGCCACACTCCAGGGGGGGTCAAGAGAGAAGGCCTTGTGCCCCGAGCCGAGCTCCAGGCGGGGCCCCCGGGAAAAGCAGGCGGGTTGGGTCCAGATGAGGGCTCCTCGCTTGGGGCTCCGGGGGGAGAGGAGCCAGGTTCCCTTAGCCCCCAGAAGGGCTTGGAAGGTAGGACTCTCCCGTTGTCCGCACGCTGCTTCCTCTTGCCGGATGTTGGGGTGGGCTCTGGGGGCGTCGCGGGCCGGCCCCTGCTCCGGGGTCCCCACGGAGGCTGGGGAGGAGCCCCCGGGGCCGAGCTGGGGGCCGGCAGTGTCCACAGCTGTGTGGGACCCGTGCGCCTCCGGGGCTGGGTCTTCTGAAGGAGCCTGCGTCCTTTCTCGTGCCGCACTTGACTGTGTAAATATTTTTCTTAGGAGTGAAGAGAGAGCCCGCACTCACGGGTTGGGCCTCGCTCGAAAGAACTGAGAAGTATCTGTTTAGGCATAAAAGCTGAAAACAGTGTCCAAGGCGCCTTTCAAAAAGAATCATTTTTGTAGCTCAACCACAGCCAAGCCGATTTTTTTTAATGCAAAAAATAAATAAATATTACCCCACTCCCGGTCGAGAGCTCAAGAGTTTGTGTCAACAGCACCGGAGCCTCCGTGCTGGGAGCCAGGCCGGTGGCTGGGGACGCGGGGCCCTTCCCCGCCCTCGGCTCAAGCCCGTCCCGCTGACTCCCGTGGGTGGCGCCCTTGCCCATGGTGGCAGGGGACGAAGGCAGGGTTCTGGTTGGCGGGGACGCCTGTGGAGCCTCCCACAGGCCTGTTCCGCCAGCGCAGAAGCTGGGGTCGGGACCAGGGACGTGGACATAGCGCCTCCCCCAGCCTGAGGTGCAGGGTGCCTCCCGTGCGGCCGGGCACCGGCCATGTTCACCCTATGGGGCTGTAGAGAGTGGGGGGGGGGGTCGGGCTGCCACACCTGTGGTCTCATCTCTGCGTCCCCGCCAAGGTGGCCTCTGGGACACAGACTCCGTGTCGTGTGTATGCCCAGAGAGTGGTGTTCGCGGTAGGACTTCAACAAGGACAGAAACCCAAGGATGAGCGTTGTCCTTTAAAACGCCTGTCATCCCAGGAGGGGCGGCCGCACAGGTGAGGCCGTGGGCCTCCCCGGCCAAGCACGGGATGAGCGTGAAACACGGCGGTCCTGTGAGCTCGGACCCTCGGCTTCTCAGGCCCGTCCGAGGGCTCTGTTGGTTGGGGCAGAAACCCTCCCGAGAGGGCAGGCCACACAGAGTCCACGGCCGCTGGCCACGGAGGGGCCACCAGCCTGCGTCTTGACTTGTCTGCCCAGTCTGTGTCTCTAGCAGGAGCCTGACCCCTGGTCCCCGAGAGGCCATCAGAGGGATGGCCTCCACCAGCCACCCGGACCGGGGCCACCCTCTCGGGACCATCCTGAGTCCCCACCCACGGCAGCTCCTTCTGGGGAGGGGCCTGGGAACCCGCTCCCAGCCCACACCCTTGGGGGGAGAAGGCCATCACCAACGAGGGAGAAACAGGTCGGAGGGCGAATGGCTTGAAGGCCAGGACTGGGAGGCCGGGAAACGGGAGCGTTGGGGGTCGTCTCGGGCCCCAGGCCAGGCGGGGGGCGGGGCCTCCCCCAGTTCCTTCTGGTTTTGGAGGCCGGGGCTCCGTCTGGGGTCCCTCCTATGGGCATGGTTTCAGATGCTTTAATAACGGAGTGTTTTGAAGAGAAAGAAGCCTTCTGGGATCCGTTTGTGACACCGACCAGAAAGCTTAGCCCCCCTCGGGGGACCCGCCAGAACTCCAGAGCTGTGAGCGTATGAGATGTCTGTGTGTGTGTGTCTGCTCTGGGCTGACTTTCTGGAGAACAGAGGGTATTTATTTTAAGAGTCAAAAAAGATGTTTTGACCAACCCCACTTAGCTCAATCCTGGCACCGAGACCCAGGAGAGAAGAGAAATGCTGGAGGTCAAACCTCCCTTTTTTGGCTAAAATGCTTAATCAAAACACACCTAATACTTCTGCCGGCTGTGGAGGTGGGGTTGGGAGCGGCCAGCGGCACGCGTGCGGAGGCTCAGCTAGCAAAATAAAGAGGTTTTTCAGCAAAGCAGCAGCCTTGGCGAGGAGGCCGGCCTGCGAGGCTCCAGGAGGGGCGCGTCCGGTGGTTCTCGCCCGAGGTCGGCGGCGGGTGAAAGCCGCGACGGACGACGAGGAGCGACCCTGCGAGGCCGAGCGCCACAGGCCGGGAGCAGCTGCCGGAACGGGCCTTCCCGAACCAGACAGACCCGGCTCTGGGAGGGGCGTCCTGTCTTCAGAGTCGGGGCCTCTCCCTTCTGTGTCACGCCACGGGGGCGGCCTCCTCTGGGTCACCTGCAGTCCTACCTCTGGGCTCCCAGCAGCCACACCGCACCGGGAGTGGCTCGAGGCCCACCTCAGCAGCGGGTGACAGCCCCAACCCTGCCGGACGCGGCTCGGCATGGCTGCACTCCCGTCCGTCCGGGCCCTCACTCCGTGGGTGGTGCTACCACCTGCCCAGCTAGGGACAGGGTGGTCTGAATGCCTATCGCATGTCACCATCTGACCATGGACTCCCGGATGGGGGGCCACTGTCCCTGAGCTGGTGCGCAGACCTGAGGGGCAGAAAAGAGCCTCGAGGCCTCGTGATGGGTGATTTCCGGGGAGGTTCCATTCTGCTTGGCTGCCCTTGGCCTCAGATGAAAGGCAGGGCCTCTGGCCACCCTCAGCCCAAGGCTTGTGGGCCCCGGGTGGGTCTGGACAGAGGCCGGCTGTGTAAGAGACAGCAGAGCTCTGGGAGCAAGGCTGCACCGTGCTCTGCCCTGTCTGCTCGGAGTGATGGGGAGGGGGCCGGTGCTCCTCCAAAAGTCTCTCCTGCTGGTGCCCGACCAAGTGTTTCTGCTTGAACCGGGAATGGCCCCTGCGGGTGCCCCAGAGGCCAGTCAGCAAGCCCATGGGACCAAGGCGCCTGCACTGCGGGGACACGGCAGGTGCCACCTTCAAAGATAGAGGCTGCCCTGCAGAGCTGCAGGCTGGGGCTCCCGCCCCAAACTCTCTGTACTGGGGAGTGGGTAGGAAGGAAGGTCAGTCAGGGCCACCAAAAATCCAAGTGAAACTTGGCAGGGTGGGCGCCCAGGCCGACAGAGGGCCCGACGGGCAGGCGGAGGGTTGTTCCCACCCTGAGCCCAGGACGGAGCGGGTTTGAGCCCAGAGGGGTCCGTGTGCGGCCAGGGGGCTGACAGGACCCCCGGATGGTCCTCCTATGCCCTGAGGGAGACGTGTCCTTGTCCTCTCCAGAGCTCTCCATGACCCAGCCGCTGGGAGAAGAGAGCTGGGGGTCAGGCTAGTGCTCCCCGCAATACGCCCTCTTCCTCACCACGAAGCAGACGGTGTCTTGTGCTGGCGTCTGAGCAGAGGGCAGTAGACCCCCGCCTGCAGCCCAACCCGGCGCCTCTGGGCCCAGGACGGGCCGCGGAGGGGTGCCCTGTGAGCAGGCGTCGGCCTAGGAGCACCGCGTGGCAGACGGGGCCGTGCCGGCGGCAGGGACCTCTCCTCTCAGAGGCGCCCCGAGAGGCAGGCTGCACAGGAGGGCCAGGCCTGGTTTCAGCTCAGCCTTCATCTCAGAGCGTGGTCCAGAGACGGACTCTGCTTGAGGCTCGGCTGCCGCATGAGCCACGGGAAGCTCCCAACTTCCTTTCGTACTCTGGGGAGCCCCAGGGCCGCCATGGGGTGGGGGCATCCTCTCACCAGGCCCGGGGCCGTGCCCTGGGCAGGCCACAGCCCTTCAAGCCTCTGTCCCCCTCCGTTCACGGCAGCTCTGGACGGCTGGGGTCAGCTCTCGCACAGCAGGTTGGAAGCGTGCAGGGGCTCCGTGCAAGGGTACAGGCCAGCTGGGGACGGCCAGCCGCTCACAGATGGGCACTCAGCGATCACGTGCTGGCCTTGACCTGGGGAGCACACTCTTCTGGGCGTTGTGGGGTGACTGCGTGGTGTCCCGAGGGGCCATGACTCAGGCCTCAGGAGTTCCCAGGAGTGGGGCGCTCTCCGCCCACGATTGCTTCCCATGGCCTGTGCGACGCCCCAGGGACTACACTCCCCAGGAGGTTAAAGCAGGGTGTTCTCCTCCTGGATCGAGTGCCCCCCTCTGCAGGGGGCAGGTCCACCCTGTTCCAGAGACCCCGTAACCCCCATGGAGCCCCCCGTGCCGTGTGACGCAGACAGAGGCCTTCATCCTGCTGGTGACCGTGTTAGGGTGCCGGCCTAGGCGGCGCCTCGCAGGTGTGTGGACGCCGTCCCTGGCCTTGGAGCGTCGGTGAGCACGACCCCTTTCTGGAAGCCATAGCTCTACTGAGTTTCGGGCAGTCGCTTCCTCTGTCTTCCCCTTTCCCAGGTGACCGAGCCACCAACCAGCCTTCCTGGGTCACGATTTGAATAAAGAACAGACGCCCTAAAGAGTAGAAATGCAGGGCCCGCTTGTTGGCCAGACTCGGCCCCCAGCGTCCAGCGCCAACCTCCCACAAGCCCATCCACTGCAGCCCCCAGGCCGGCACCTAGCGACCTGGCCCCTTGCGGACGCCCCGGGGGCCTCGCCAGCCTCCGTGGTGCTCACCTTCTCCGACTCGCTCCCTGTGCGCCTGTAACCTTCCAAACCACAATTTCAGAATCTATTAAAAGAAACATAAAATCCCCAATTGCTTAGAACTCTCAGCATTTAAAAATATGACTTACTGTTATTACAGCTGAGCCCCTCACCCGGCCTGCGTGGGCACCGGTGGGCGCGCTGCGCTCCCGGCTCGTAATCGGGGAGAGTGGTGGTGTAATTTTAAGGGGATGGTAAATAAAACCTCTGGGTTTGACACCATTTCTTGTGTTGGTTTTCAAATATTAGTCTCAGTCTCGGTTTCTGTTCTTATGGAAAGGATGTTACGATTTATAGACGCATCCGTGCCCGCGTTTGTGATCCAGAAGAGGGAAAAGCGCGTTTATACAGCTAATTTGTCGGTTTGCCTAGCTTCGGAAGTACTCTGGGACCCGTCCCTGAAACGCCGTCCCCTGGAGTGGAGCACGGTGGTTTCAGGAGGAGACGCCAGGCAGGTATACGGCTCTCCACGCCGAGCCAAGAAAAGCTCCACGTCAGAACTGTCGGTGGAAGAGAGACCCAGAACGGCTGTACTTTCTCTGCCAACTGACCTGAGCCTGCGGCAGCGGCACAGGGAAGGCCAGAGCTCCCGGCACTGCCCGCGGCCCATGCTGGAGGAACCGCTCACCGCCCCTGGAGGGGGCTTCCGAGCCCTGCTGTGGGTGCTGCTATGTCCTGCCTTTGCCTGATCTCCGCTGAGAAGCTTCCTCCAAAAACCACATCCACTTCCCAGGGGTCTGGGATAAAGGGCCCATTAATGTGCTGCCTGAGCCCCCACCTGCGGGCAGGGCAGTGGCAGGGAGATGGCGTCCGATCGCAGCCCCGCCAGCCCGCCTCCGCCACCTGCCCTGTCGCCTCCTCCACCCTGGCCCCCCGGGGGGCGGATCGGGCCACTCAGCCAGGCTCTGCCTCCCCAGGTAGCCTGCAAGCCCCACGAGGGCCATACGGTGCCCCATGCCCTCCCGCTGACCCTGTGCGTTGGCGCTGCTCGCAGGCGGGGGTCAGAGGGCACAGGGACAGACCGTTGTGTGTCTCGGAATGCTTTCCTGACCCCTTCAACGGTGGTTGGTACCATGTGTGTCATCCCTTAAGGACCAGGGGGCGCTGCCCAGAGAGGCTCCTTCCCTACAAGGAGCCAGCTGCCTTCCCCGGGAGCCGACGTCCGGGGGGGGGGGTTCCTTGGTGTTCTCAGCAAACAAGGAAACACCGTTGGGGTAAAGGACATGACTTGGAAGGAAGCGACGAGGCCTTGCCTTGTCATTTCTGAGAACTTAGGATCTATCCCCACGGCCTGCCGCTGGCGGCAGCTTGAGGACGGCATCCCGGTCCCCAGACGCTAACGTCTGCTCTCTAACTTGTTTTTCAGCACATGCTGGCGGATGCGGAGGTGTCGTCCCAGGAGGGCTGCATCCAAAAGGTAGGAGAGCTGGTTCCACGCCTCTCCCTCGCCGTGGCCCGCGTGCGACCCCCAGCTCGTGTGCGCGCAGCCGGGTCCGTGGGGCCACCTGCCGCTTGTGGGCGATGCGTCGTGTGTCGGAAGGCAAGCGCGGGACAGGGGTTCCGGGGACGGTAGGACGGTTGTGGTCTGCGCGGTGTGGGCAGGCAGTGGGGCCCTGGCTCCTGAGAACCAGGAGAGCCGCCCCCGTGGGAATGCTCAGGCCGCGCAGACACAGAAGTAAATAAACACGGGTCACGTTGGTGTGACCACCTCCACTGGATGCTCAGTGGAAGAAAACAGACGGGGAAAGAGCACAATCGGCTGCGAATCGCACAAAGCCTGTGCTGTCCGCAGCCTCCAAAGAGGGCCCGGGCGGGGCGTCGGAAGGATCAGGTGAAAGGAAAGGCGTCCACGCGGGGAAGCGTCTCCTGCGCTCTCGGGGTTCCCCGGGTGGCAGACGTTAGCTCGGCAAGATGCAGAGAGTAAACTGGCCCAGAAAAACACCAAGAAACCCAGAAGCCATTCATCAGACAGGGCTCAGGGCCCACCCAGTCTGGGTCACCCCCGCACACACGCAAACACAGGACACACGCACTCACACCCAGCGCGGTAGCCAACCCACACTTCTGCGTGTTCCAGTAGAATGAGGACGGCGGTCTCTCTCGTCACGCTGCCCTCAAAACACCACCCAGGAGAGGCGGGGTGGGCCCGCCGAGGGTGCCCAGGCCTGGGGTTGTCCCGCTGTCTGCATTGCGGGATGTGTGTTTACAGGGACGGTCGGCCTCTGCTGGGGGGAGCCCGAGGTGCGTCGCAAAGGGACGCCCAATGTCCCAGGTGTCCCCGTGCCCGGCTTGATGGTCTGAGCTGAGGACTCTGGGCTCAGCTTCCATAAGGGGGTGGGGGAGACCTGACCCTTCTCACCAGGTCCAACCCCACAAATACTGATTTTGCAGAAAACCCTGTGAAGGGAGGCATTTTCTGACCCTGCAGTGACTTCCCGAAGGAGCTCTGGCAGGGGTGATCTTGGAGCCGATTCTCGCCTATAACCCAGGGTCTGTGTCCGTCCGGAGGGTGGCCTGAGGTCTGTCTTCCTTGAAACACGACATCCCTCCCAACAGCCCCCATTCCCTCTTTCTGCCTCTGGGAACAAGCTCGGATTTCCCTAAAAGGTGAAAGGTAGCAAAAGATTGTAAAGAGCTTTCCCGTGTTTCAAAGAACTGAAGTCTTTCCTGTCCCCCGAAAAAAGCCCTGCAGTTGGGTCCAGGGTCTTGACCTCCAGAGAGAACACGAAATCCTCTTCTCTTACCACCAGCAAGCAGCAGGTGGCACAGCGGGCTTGCCCCGGCAGTGGCGTGGACTGGCGGGAGCTTAGAGGGGACGCATTCATGGGGGATGGGTGGTAGCCTGTCCGGGGTGCGCACCAGGGTCGAGGCAGAAGGCCGAAAGGTCAAGTCTAAATGTGAAGATGGTGAGGAGGCCAGGGCTGGATGCTTCTGAGCCAGGACGCGATTTTCCCCGGGAGAACCCCCGCCGGCATGGCCCCTCTGCTCCTGGAGCACCACGGCTTTTCCTTTCCTAAACCATCAGCCCATCGGGCCCGGGCTGACCTGGTTGGAGGGCTTTCCTGAGAGCTGCTCAGGGACGGGTGGAAGGTGCCACGCACACAGCGCCGGTCACACTGCCTGGCCCAGGCACCCCCTCGAACACAGGGCCTTGGAAGGCCCGGTGGAGGGCTCTGAGGTGCCCTCTGTGCCCAGAATCCCAACTGACCTGACGCTCACAGCAGCCGGACATGCAGGGGGCCTGGGCACCGGAGCAAAGGGGACCCCGGTGGCTGTCCATTTGGAACGAGGCCTCCTGACTCCCTGCCCAGCCCCTCTGCCTCCTATCACTCCGCAGGTCCCTGCTGTGTTGGGGGGGGGGGTGGCTGCTGCCGGGAAGGGGGCTCTGCCCAGCTCCCCACATACACCCTTCCCCACATGAAGGAGCTGCCTCACAACATCCATTGTCCCCTGAAATCGGGGATTTTTCTGGCCTCGTGCTGAACTTGGACACTCTCAGCATTTGGGCCATTCAAGTGTGACGGGGTGGGTGCCCAGGGTCAGGCTGGTGGGAGGGTCAAAACCTGACCCTGGGGCTTAGCTCTGGACCCACCTGGGTGGGTTCCACGCCCAGACCATCCGGGAGGGAGAGAGGGAGGGAGACAGGAATGGAAACGCCGAACAGGTTCAAGCACGGAGGCTGGAAAATGAGCACACGTCCCTTTACCTTCCCTCCGAGAAGCGGGTCTCGCCTCATGGATCACGGTGGTCCTCAGAGCCGTGCACATCTACGGGCACACGCGCTGTTTCCGGCGAGGACCACACGTGCCTCGGCACTGTTTTAAGGACACGTGGAGTCAATTCCTTGGCAAGAGGAGCTAGACCCCATTTATGAGTTTTGTGGTTTGGGAGTTTTACATCTGGTTGGACGTGGCCTCTCCGCCCCCACACGTTTGGGAGCCTTAAAACACTGTGTGCCCGAGGCGGGGGGACTCGGGTAGGTCCGCGAACATCTCCAGCTCCAGTATCCCCTTGCCAGGGTGATGGTGCTTCCTCACGGATGGTGACTGACACAGCCAGTGGCTGGACGCAGGGACAGAAAAACAGATACTTTGTGGGGCCCCCCGGCGGTAAATTCCGAGCATTAGAGAGCTAGGCTGCTGGACCCGCCACGGAATCCCTCTGTCCGGCTTTGCACAGAAGCTCAGGCCCAGGGAGGCAGGGCGCGCCCACGCTCCCGCGGAGGCGGGATTCGTACCTGGGGTTACCGAGCCGGCGGGGCGGGGCTCCCGTGTGAGTGACAGCGGCCGCCGCGGTCCGTGAGCCCAGCCAGGCTCGGCCCCGCCCCTCGGGCCCCGGGACCCCCTGGCTGCCGCAGCCACAGCGGTGCCCCTCGGAGGGCTCGCCCGCATCCCCGTCCCGCGTCGCGCAGGCCCTGACTTCCTCCCGCGGCCCCGCGGCCTCTCCATCCCCTGCGTCCGGCTTCTTCCGCCGCGCGCCAGGCCAGGCCGCGGCCCCGCTTTGGTGCTGAGGAGCCTCGGGGCCCGCGCTCGCCGCCGCCTCCCCTCCTGCGCCCGCCCGGGGTGCGCCCTGGGCGCGGAGCCCGCGCTGCCCACGAAGTCGCTGGGACTGCGGCCTCCCGGTCGTGCTGCGTCGCCTCTCCCGGCCCCGGGCGCCTGGACCTCTGGGACTGTTCCCTCCAGTGGACTCTATTTCGCCTGTTTACTTAGAGGGAAAGCCCGGGGCTCCCGCAGAGCAAACATCTGCGGGAGATAATCTAGCGAGTTGTCCATCCATCACTCGGGTCGCCCGGCTCCCTGGAGAGCCCGCGGGGGCCTGTAATAAAAAGACCCAGCGAAGAGGCTTTGGGGGCGAATAAAGAGCCGTGTTAAGGGCCCGCTGAAAATGGATGGAAGACATTATTGAGGCTCAATGGCCGTCTTATCAAAATCCGATAGGATAGACATTTGGCAAAAGGCTTAAATTTATTCTTTGACTTTCTGGAGGGCTTGAATTTATCCGTTAACAAGAGTGTAGTCCACCCGGGGAGATGGTATCAGCTAAAAGAATTTTGATTTAATCTCTGGTGATATGAAAAGGGGACACGCTAGCCCCGGCCGCCTTCCCTTTGTCCCACTTTATCTTGTTTTCTTTGACCATCTCGAGAAGGAAGGACGTGTTAATACGGTACAACTGGGGGGAAAGGCAAACAAAAGGAAGTGACCTTTTCCTTTTTTTATTTTTATTTTTCCTTCTCCTCCCCTCCTCTGTCTGCCCCCAGCCGGCCAAAAATCAGGAATTTGCATCGGTAGAACCAGGACCAGAAGAAGAAAGGTGCCACCTGGCCGGCGCTCTGGGGGCCGGGGGGCGGCGGGCGGCGCGGAGTGCGCGAGGGGTGCCTGGGGAGTCGGGGTCCAAAGGAAAGAAAGCTAATGAAGTCCGGTGCTGGAAGAGGGAGCCCGATGGCTCCATAAATCTCCCTCCCATCATTACGTGCAAAATGCTACAGGTCATAAAAGCCATCTGATAGCCCAGGCTGGCACTGTCCACACAGGGTGATTGATTGATAATTATTATAATTTGTGAAATGATTATTTGGATGTTAGGACCGCGGTCTGCACCGCTGGCTGTTGTGTGCGTGTGCTCCACGGCCTGCCCACCCCTCACCCGCTCCGGGAGATGCCTCTGCTCTCCGGGATCCCTCCTGGGAGGTAGGGAGGCTGGGGGCTGGGCTCTGGCCAGGGAGTCCAGGAAGACAGCTCTTCAAGTGACAAGAAGGCAGGAGTGGAGACCACAGGCAGCTGCTAAGTGTGTTTTGTGCTCGCACACCCCAAGGTGTAAGCGTGCTGCTGCTGGGCCGTGGAAACTCTGCCCAGAGACCCAGAGCCAGGTCCCACCATGCGTGTGCTGCTACGTCCTGGGGTCTGGGGCTCTGGCGTGCTCTGGAGGTGTCTGGGGGCCCCGGGGAGGGTGGTGGAGAGACAAGGGATGTGGCTCTGCACCTCTTAAGAAGGGGAGGTCTGAAAATGCAGAAGCCCCCCCCCCCGCAAAAAGTGCTGGTGGGCGCACGTGGGGTGCCCCTGGTCTCCGTCGGCGGGAAGCCTTGCTGGGTCCTTCTCACGCTTTGCCTGAGCCAGCGAGGATGGCCTTAGCAGTCCTTTCCTTTCCTCTTCCGCTCCCAGCCAGCAACCCTCGGGAGCCACCAGCACCCCGTAACTCACCCGCATTTTACCTGCAAAGACGCCGTCTTACCCCCCCAATCACATGGGAGACCCCAGCACTCAGAATCCTGCAACCACAATTAATAATTTGCATGTGGGATCGGTTATGTCTTTATGAAATCAAAGTGTGTTTAGCTGCCACGGAGACAGCCCTGAGTTGGTTTTGATAATCTGGGGCTGAATAGACTTGCTCGGACGCAGTCAGCCCGGACAAAAGGCTGGGCACTGGCTGAAAGCCCTCTGACGGCTCGTCTCCCTCTCCTTTGTTCGGGGGCTGCTGATAAAAGAGCCAGGAGTCCATTAATTCAGTGAATGAACATATAGTAAAGTCAGTGCCTCTTGAGAACAATACTGTTGAGGTCAGCTTCGGTCGCCATGGAAACTAAGTACTCCTAAGAAGTTTGAATCCCTGATTTTGCTGAATCAAAGGCTGCAAAGCGAGAGGTGTAGGGGCCGCGACCAGAATGCCAGAGAGCGCCGCCTCCGCGCTCCCCTTCCCGAGGAGGTGCCGGCCTCAGCCCGGGCCTCCTCGAGTCCGGCTTCCGGCCTCCCTTCCTGCCCCTCCCGGAGGCCTCTGGTTGCACCACTGCCACGCTTATCTGAGGAGGCGGCTTAGGTGTGATTTCGGTGGCTCAGTTCCCCGCGGACGGAAAGGCTCGGCCCGCTCGAGGGTGGACTCTGACCTCTGGCCACCTTGAAGCACCTGAACTTGTCCCTGGGCGGGGGGGTGGCGGGCAGGGGCCCCTTCCCGCTCTGATAAGGGTGATTAATGGGTCCACAGTGGCGGCTGTGGTGAGCTTGGGGCAGCTGCAGGCCGGGGGGAAGGACGTTAGAAACCTCACCTTTTTGCGGTTTCGGGCCCGTAGACTGTGGATTCCATTTTCCCTGCCTCATCCCGAGGGTCCCCAAAACCAGCTGAAAGGCTCAGATTCCCCAGGTGAGGTGCGGGCTTTGTCACCTGCCCGCCCCGGGGGGGGGGTGTCGGGAAGGCCTGGGCCCAGGGGCGGGGGGAGCAGTGGCCCCCAGAGGGCCGTGGAGGGCGCGCTGCTCTCCCAGAACGGCCCGAGCCCGAGAGCCACACCCGGGGGCCGGGCAGACAGTTTAGTTTCGTCTCTCTTTTGCACCTGAGAAAGCAAAGAGCAAGCTTTTCTCTCTCCGAACACCCGAGAATCAGCCTCCGAAAGGCTGCTGGGCTGTGGCTTGGGGTCCCGGAGGAGGGACAGCAGAAGCCCCCTCGGGGTCCACCAGCAGCCGTGGGCAGGGCTGAGAGAGCAGGTGACCCTCTCTGGGGCCAGGCCCTCCCCCCCAGCCACCCAGCTGACACTTTGTGCCCAAACTTAAATCTCGAAGGCAGAGAAAACATCATCAGTTTCATAGGACAGACTCAGAAACGGGAAATACACCTTCCCCCGAAGGTAAACAAAGGAATCTCTCCTTTTGGCGGGAGACCCGGGGAGGCTGGGCAGGTCCAGGGCCACTCCCAACCCACCCCAACCCTCTAAACCTGGCTCTTGTCCTTGAGCTTGGCCTCCTGCATTTCCGGCTTCTTGTCTGCAAGCTGGAGAGACAGTCCGTCTCCAGCGCCCGACCTGGCCCGAGGCGTCCAGCTGGATAACAAGACGGCGGTCGGGCACAGCTCTGGGCACAGCTCTGGGCACCGGGTCCTGCTCCGTGGAGGCTGGGGGTGCGGCTTCTGCGGTCTGAGTGGGGACGGGGGTCAGGGGGAGCCTTGAAGGACGCTGGCCATGAACAGAGTGTGTCGGGGGCCTCCGGGGACAGCTGCAGCGGGTCAGAGCGCAGAGGCCTGGGGGTGTCCATGGCAGGGTCCTCCAGGAGACCGCGCGGAAGCTCGGGGCGTCCGAGGCGGTGCTCAGGGGAGGGGTGCTGGGCCGACCGTCTGGAGCAGGACGCTCTCGCACCGGGTAATGAAGCGGATTTATTATCTACATTACGGCTTTATGGGAGGCAGATGGCGGTGTCGATAAACTCCGTAATCTTCAGGTGGGTGCAGAAGTGAGTTAATTAAATTGTGCCTCACTGTTGGGAGAGAAAAATGTATCCGCTCGAAGGCCTGTGTGGCGTCTTCTGCTCTAAACGCACAGACACACCCTCCGCAAAGTCGGCGTCACTGGCGTGGGGCGGCTGCCGTCGAGGAGAAGCCCTGCCCTGTCCCTTCATGGGACCACTCTGGGTGCGAGCAGACTTCTGGTTTTCCACAGAGATACCCGGGTGGCCATCCCTCCCGGGGCAAAAGCGGCGAGAGATGCCGTGAGCACTTGCGACCCCTCTCTCCGTCCGGCCCCTTCTCTCTCACGCCGAACACCCCAGGCATGAGGAAGGCCTGGCTCCCGAGTCCCCTCAGATGCCGTTTGCTGGGGAGGTCGCGGGGCCAGGCGACGTGGGTGTCCCTCGCGGAGGTCGGAAGTCCCCCTCCCTTCCAGGCACAGGCCTGTGGGAGGCCTTGGGGAAGCCTCTCGACCTGATATAGGACGACAGGGCCCATGAGTTGGGGGGGGGGTCTCTGTGGCCTGCCCAGGGGTGGAAGCCGGGGGAGGTTGTGTCCCAGGCACCCCACCGGCGAGGCCACCTGCCATCCAAGCACGTGGGCGTCTGCACCGGCTGTGTAGAGGGGACGGACCCCCAGCGTCCTGGCTAGCCGGTTCACCGTCCTCTCCGAGTGACAGGCCTGGCTTCCTGTGTTGGCGTGGGCGTGGGCGTGGTGCTCGACGGGGGGCCACGCCGGCCTCCACAGAACCTCTGGCCTCCCCCTGCCTCCCAGAGCAGCTTCGAGGCTTGTGCTGCTGTGGGGCTGACCGTGCGCTGAGCCCTGGGGGAGGGCACGGGGCGGGGGAGCGTGAGCGGGAAGGAGAGAGGGCAGGGCGGGGCTGACCTTGTCCAGCTAGGGGTCCTCTGTCGCCCTCAGTCACCGTTAACCAGCTGCCCGGTGCCCGTCGGCTCGCTTGCCCGCCGTCACCCCAGACGGGTTCTCGTCCCCACTTTACTGAGTAGGAATCGAAGGCACAGGAGCGTAAGTCACTTGACCGGCCGCTCGAGTCAACGCAGAGGCCAGTTTCCAGCGTCCGCCCACGAGACCCTGGAGCGAGCGTCCCCGGCGACCGTGTCTAGCCCGTGCCCTGAGCAGTCCTCCGCTCTGCTCCCAGAGCCTGCGCCCGTCAGAGTCCAGTGGCGCGAGGCTGCGGCCGCGGCCGAGCCCAGGGAGAGCAGACGCAGAGCGGGCGGCGCGCCCTGTAAGGAGGCGGGTCACGGGGCTCTTGCCGCCATGATGTGACAAACTGTCCCCAAACTCGGGGGCTCAAGGCGGTCCTCGCCGGTTCTCACGTACACGCGTGACGGTGGCCGGCGCAGGCTGGGCGTGGCCGGCGTGGTTTGCTCACGTCGGTCGGCGTTCTTACACCGTGGGCTGCACGGGGCGTGCGGCTGTCACCGTGACGGCCAAAGGAGAGGGGGCACCGCCACAGCCCGCAGCACGGGGCGGGAGGAGGAGCCCGTCCTGGCAGGGGTGTGGGCCCACGGCAGAGGGCACGGAGGAGAGACCCCAGTGCATTCTGCTATGGTGGGCTTCCTGGAGGAGGTGGCACCGGAGCTGACCCATGACCAGTTCCTTGGTGCCAGCTAACGTGGGCAGAGTCCCTTCAGGGGTGCAGATAGAGAACGAGGCGGACACACAGGAAAAGATGGGCACGCCTCGCTGGCACAGGCCCCTGCCTCCCCGGCTTCTGCGGCCTCTTGGACACACACAGCACTGAGGGGCGACCCCCTTTCCCCGGAAGGGCTCTGATCCATGATCCAGAGCCGCGAGGGGAAAGCGGTGTCTGGCCACCTTCAGGGTTGTCCCAGGTCCCTTTGCTGGGAGGGACTCAGGAGACCCTGTAGGATGGCAGAGGGTAAACCACCGCAAACCAGCCCTGGGCCCCAAAAGAGGCATTTGGACAACCTCCTGCTGAATGGAGGGCTTCACTGTCCGGCCTCGTGAAGAGCCATAAGTCGGTGGGACCAAGGGACAGGAGCAGATCTGAGAAGGCCGCGTTCTGTGTGACCCCAGCTCCACCACGTTCCGGAGAAGACAAAGCCACAGAGATGGTGAAGAGATTCGTGGTTCCCAGGGGTGGGGAGAGGGGGCAAGCCCGTGGGGCAGGGAGATCGGGGGTCAGGAGAGCTGTTCCGTGAGGTCCCACGGCAGCGTCCACACAACCCCGGCAGCGTCCGCACGACCCTCACATTTATCCGGACCCACAGAAAGCACAGCCGGGCCCCACCACAAAGCCTGACGTTCCTCACGGGAGCTACTTGCTGACGGTCACAACCGGCCCATCCATTGTAAGAAATGACCGCGCGACCGTACGACGTCCATCACGGGGACGCCGGGGGCGTGGAGATGGGCACGCCGGACCTGATGTCCACTTTCCTAGGAAACTGAAACGCTTAGTTTTTCAAGAACAGTTTTCGGAAAAGTGGCGAGTCACACGCATACACGTCTTCTGTGAAGCGTCACATGTGCCTAAGGGCGGGCGCGGGGGAGGAGGCTGCCCGGGAGTCAGCGGAAGCGGGAACGTCACGCTTCGCTGTGACATGACGTCTCACGTTTCATCAAGTGAACCCCACACGGGGTGTTTTGCTTGTGAAATTCGCTGGCGTCCGGGAGCTTACCCCGGGCCTGGCCCGTGGCAACGCCAGATGGCGAAGGTCACCACCGCCGTGGTGGGTGGTGACGGCCGGATGTGGGCACTGTTCCCGTCTGCTTGTCCATAAGCCCCCGTGGTCAGGATCCCCCGTCCTCAGCCTCTGCCTTCTGGGACCGTGTTTCGTTGGATGAACCGCCCGGCCCATGGGCCTCTCTGGACCCGCAGCCACTGGCCAGCGCGACAGCCCCCAGCTCTCTCTGCCCTCCAACACTGTGGCCAGAATGTTTGGGAGATCCAGCAATTACCATAGGCAGAGCCATCCTGCGAGTCACGTGAGGCGTGCGGGAGAAACTCAGCCGTGAGCTGTTTCTTTGGGCTTCTGGGTTTCAGTCTGACCTTGTCACGTACACACGTGCCGGCAGTGACGGACACCAAGTCTGTTCCGGTGCTGGAGATACAAACTGGATTCCTCGAGGTCTCTGTTCGCCCCGCGTCCCCGTCCTCCCAAGACCCCAGTCACCTGTGGCGAGGGGCCTCGGCAGCCCATGTTCTTGGGGTCCTGGCCCCTGGGGGCCACCCCTCTGCACAGTTCCAAATCAGACACGGCTCTTCGTGGTGGGGCACGCTTCCAGGAGCCTCTCGTACGGTTTGCTCTGCCCACTTCGGGCGGAAGTGACCCCACCTTGCCGTGCTGGCTGGGCCGTGTCTCGGCAGGTGGGTGATTCGAAGCAGTCATTTCTCGGGGCCATTTTTCCTTTTTATCCCCTGTTATATACGGGGGAGGTTGTGAGGATAACAAATTGGCTTTGGCCGGGAAGAGTGGGATTCTTAATTTAACAGATTCAGGGTGAGTGCACTGTTTTCTTACTTAATAATATTTCCTTCTTTGAATAACACCCTGCTTCAGCCCCGGCCTCTCTGTATGCTAACGGGATTCATCATTCCGCCTGACACCCCCTTCCATCAGCCAAGGCCGTGTGGGCGAACGGTTTCTTCTTACCCAGATAACAAGATGTTTCTCCACTACTCTGTTGATAAATTAAGTAATAAAAGGCAAGACTTATTATTTTCTATTGGAACCTTGCCTCTGTTATTCCTGAGCAATGGCCAAGACTCAGAGCATTAGCCGCGGAAGTGTTTGCATTGCCGGGGACGGAAAATTATCACATAAAGAGGGTCTGATGTGGTGTTCATCACGGATCAGCCGAGAGGAAGGAGCGACTCACAAACAAACAAAAATAACCATAAAAGTGCTCTTCCCCAGCCCCCGCACCGGGCGGGACGGGGACGGGCAAGCGGGTGCCCGTTCAGAGGGGACTTGAGGGTGTCCTGCCCGCCGCGGGCAGGCGGGCCCTTCCGGAGCCTCCCTGGCCCGAGGCTCTGGCTTACCAAGGCCCCGAAAGGGCAGATAATTATCAGAAGAGATTCTGAAGCATGGGCACCCCAGAGAGAAGCAGGAATAAAGTGAGGAGGAGGAATTTTGAATAGATTTCCTCCCTTTGTATTTCTGTTTCGGACGAGAAATGCAGAGGCAGGAGAGAAGGGGAACCTGTGAGGTAGAGAAAAACATGGAATTAGCCTCCAGGAAGGTCTGGCTTGGCGGGGGCTGTCCTGGGTCGGGAAGGACGGAGAGCTGGGGGGCGAGGGGCTCCTTTGTCCCGTGTCTGCCCATGTGCCGTCCTCCGGGAGGGAGAACTAGCCGGCGGGGAGGCCTGTGTCTGTGTCTGTCCCCGCTCGCCCACCCAGGAGGAGGGGCAAGGCCCTCAGAGACGGGACGGTGTCGGGTTTATAGGACAGCTCCCGGGCCCGGGGCGCTACGGTGGCGTCTTTCTGTGTGTGGCGTCAGGTTGTGCTGTGGCCGGGACACGGCAAAGCAGACGCCACCTCCGCGCGCTCACCGCTGGGCTCCGCGCCGGCCGAGGCGACGGGTGTGGGCCACATCTGGAGCGCACTGGCTGACTCCGGACAGCCCCGGGGAACAGGTTCTCTTTCCCTGGGGTTCAGACGGCTGTCCTCGCCCACCCGAGGTCGCGTAGGCAGCGGCAACCTTGGCCCCTGCAGAATGCTCCCAAACCCAGACTCTGAAACGAGGCTCTGCCCCGGGGGGCCCAGCCAGGCGTTTTCACCCCTGGGATCGTCCACTTCCCCGCTGTCTGAGTGGGAAGTGCGTGTTCCCCAGAAGCAGGTGCTAATTCAGGGACGTCCCCCGGGCTGGTGCCCGTTTCCTCTCCCGGCCGGTGTCAGCGCCGCGCACGCTGTTTCCCATCCCTCCTCCCACTAGTGTAACAAACGCCCAGCACCCCGGCCACCTTATTAAACACCCAGGATTCTTCATAATCACCGTTTGGCCCCTGAAGTGTCACTGTGATATCCCTCAAGGCCCTCCCCGCTCGGGTTTCCCAGCCTCCTCCCCGTCACTCCCTCCTCGGAGGCCCCCCACCAACGATGCCCGACAAGGAGAGCTCTCGCCTCCCCGCGCCTCCCGCCTGGCCCCACGGCTGCCACCTCGCTCTCGGGGGGACCTCTCTGCCCTGCCGGCAGGACGACATGGCCTCAGGCGTGCGCACCTGGCAAAGGCCCCTGCCCTGCCGCCCCACCGGGAGCACCTCCAGAGCTGTTCTGGTTCCTGCGGCTTTGGCGGCCAGACCCTCAGACTCAGCTTCAGGGACATTTGGGGTTTGCTCAGCTAACCCCACAGGTTCTTTTTGTTCAGCTGCCACGGAACTGCTAAGCAGCCACCATGAAGTGTCCTTGGCACTTTCTAAGGGCTTGGGGGTGGAAGATCTTCTGAGAAGGCAAAAGGTTGTCCAAGGCTTGCTTTATCCGCTTTCGTCATCTGTGCAGTGGAGGTGATCATAGCTCTTGCCTCAAAGTTGTGGCGAGCGAGGACCTGAGATGCTGAGCCCAAAGCCCACCTGAAATAGCGTCTGGTGCGTGCTTATGGCCCAGAGGAAAAAGCAAGGTGGGGAGGTGGTGATGCTGATGGTGGTGGTGGTGGTGGTGATGCTGATGGTGGTGGTGGTGCTGACAATGATGGTGAGCCTCTGAGGTCCCACTCAGACACAGTTATTACATGGGGGAGAGGCCAGGAGAGGACACCCACAAGGGATCAGAAGACGCCAGACACTCCGGTTTTACCATCAATTGGTGTGACCCGGGGAGGGTCACTTAACCTCTCAGGACCTTGGTTTCCGGCCCGGCCACCCAGGGCAGACACTCTGTACCCCACTCGAGTTTCTGGTCTGGGAGGAGCCCAGAGATAAGGCCAGGAGCCGGGCACTGGCGGGCACTCACAAACACGAGCCAGCGCTAGAAGAAAAAACAACAGGAAGAGACGGAAAGGAAAGTCATAAACGTCCCTCACACACTGGCCCTCCGAGATGACCTCTCACACAGAGAAGCGGGCCTTGGGGAGTTAATAAGAAATACAGGACTTCCTGCAAGATAGCAGGTGAATTGTGAGCCGTGAATTACTTTTTTCCTTTGAAAAATGATGTAGTCGGGTCAAAATATTTTTGCATTTCAAACACTTGAGTTCCTTTGTCCTTGGGGCTGACATGACTCAGTTTCCACGCAGCCTCACAATGCGGGGAAACATCTTTTAACTGCCAGACGGCCCTCCCGATAAGCCCGCCAGTTCATAATGTGCGTTCAGAAAGCCGTAGTGGTGAGAAAGCACAGGCCTTTGCGAAGTCTATTTACACAGGAGCCTTTTCACCCCCTGGGTAAACAGGCCGAGCACAGGCGGTCGAGCCCCGGGCCGGGTGAGGCCCGCACTCCGCACCAGCCGGGCTCCCGGGCAGGCCTGCCTGGGCGCCCCTCCACCGACAGCCGGGGACTCAGGCCTGCGACAGCACGGCCAGCCCCGTGGACGGGGCGTTTCCTTCAAAGCCAGTGTCACCCTCCCAGGACCCGGTCCAGAAATGTCCCCCGGGGGGCTGGGCTGCAGCCTGTTTGGCATCCTTGGCCAAAGGGGGCCTGTCCTGCAGCCATCCTGGGCCAGGAGGCAGCTGGACGGGAAGGGCCAGTGCAAGAGAGCCCGCTGTCTCCTTCCCTTCCCTTTCCGAGCCGCCTACCCCCCTGCCCCACAGCTGAATCGAAGGCCCCGCACTACAGGGTGTTTTCTGGGGGTAAGACTGAGCGTGGGGTCTGCCTGTGCAAGTGGCTGATGTTGCCTTGGGCGCTTACCCTTGCTGCGAAAGACTGGCACAGAGAGGTTAGGTAACCTACCAGAGTCACACAGCTGGGAGAGGTAGAGCCAGGGCCTGGAGATGGGTCATCTGGTTCTGTAATCCGAGGAGTAGGACGTGATGCCCTTCGACAAGTGTCCTTTTGCTCAATGAATGTGTGTTTGCTCCGAGGAGGCCCAGGGCTGCCCTCTTCCTCATAGATGCTCAGCGCCGTTCTGTTAGCATGGGGGAGTCTGGCTCAGCACTGCCAGGGACCCCCTCCCAGGGCATCCTGTGAGGCCCCCACGAGTGATGCCGGGGCGACAACAGTGGCCGAGATGGGGCGCTCAGGGAGGACTCGGCCACACTGCCGCCCAGCATTGCCGCGGACTGGAGGCACCCGTGCGCACCTGCACTGACCCACCGCATACTGTAGGTCGGGGGTGACGGGCTCCAAGCCGTAGCTGGGAACAGAGGGCCCACGGTGGGCCCGGCCACGGAAGGGGCTGCCTAAACCCAGAACTTTCTCTCGTGTGGTTCTGGGGGCTACACATTCAAGAGCAAGACCCCAGAAGATTCCGTGTCTGGAGAGGACCCTCTGCCCGGTTTACAGACGGTGGTCTCCTCGTGGTGGGAGGGAGAGACGGGCAGAGGAGGAATCCCTCTAGCGTCTTGTCTTACGAGGGTTCTGTTCCCTTCATGGGGGCCCCCCTCCCAGACCTCGTCTAAACCTCATCAGCTCCCAGAGGCCCCACCTCCAAACACCGTCACCCTGGGGGTTAGGGTCTCAACCCACGACCTGGGCGGCAGACAGAAACATTCAGTCTGTAACTCACCAAAGAGGCGATTAAAGCTCAAATACAGAGCCGTCGGCACGGGAGCGGCTGCAAGCAACCAGCAGGCGGGCAGACCTGGGCTGCGGGACAAGGACACAGGCGGGTGTCCCCAGGGCATCTCTGGGGCATTGGAGGAGCTCCCCAAGGCCTAGGGGAGCGAGACCTAGTGGGACCAGGCCCAGAGCATCGCAGGCAGAGGGCATGCGGCTGAGGCTCCGAGTGCAGGAGTGGGTGGGGAGGGGCACCGTGGAGGGGCTTGTGGGTCCTGTGTACCGGCCAGTCACTGGGTGCCCCGTGGGGAGCGGGGGTGTGGGAAGTCCAGGGCTGGGGCGAGGAGATGGCTGTATCAGGGGTACTCCGGAGAGAGAGGCTTCAGTCGATGGAAGACGAGGGGCCAGAGGACAGCTCCGGGGACCGGGGTGAGCCATCGGTCTCTGCAGGGGGAGCCCGGAGGAGGAAGTGGGCAGTGGGACAGGCAGAAATGGCCGCGTCAGCTCGGTACATCTTACTAGTGAAATGCCGCTTAGACAGATGTCCCAGAAGGGCATCGGGTAGGGGATGGATGTGGATTCACAAGCTCGGGAGCCGCTGGTGCCAGGCCCAAGCCCGAGCAGCTCCGGGGACTGAGACCGGTCGGGTGGAGAGGCGGGAGGGCGGTGGGACCGTGGCGTGGGCGGGCGTGGAAGGGGGCAGGCGGGCAGCGGGGACGGCAGGCCTCTCTGTGAGGGGCACATGGTGACCTGGGGTTCAGGGGACCCGTCTGGGTCTTCCGGGAAGCGGGGAGGGGTGACGCTGACGGAGGCCCTTCCCGAGGCCCAGAGCATGTACTGTGGGGTCCATCCTGGGAGGCCGAGGCTGGGGGCTGTGGGAGGTTATGGAGTGCCGTCGGGCCAGCACAGTCCACGTGGCGGTCAGTCCCCAGTGTGGGCCTGGGACCCTCCCTCGCCCTGACGCCCTCACCACAGTGGGGACCCCCACCCTCCCACTGCGCCCACCGCCCAGGCAGCTGAGACCCTTCCTTCCCTCCGCAGTGTGCTCTGGGCCGTCCCCTCCGGCCTGGGCCTGGCTGCGCGGCCACTCTTGGCTCGAGGTCCCCGTTGTCTTGCGTCCACCGGGGAGGCCTGCGGCCCGGGTGCTGAGTCAGCGTGCTGCCCGAGGCCCCAGTCGTCATAAACGCGTATTTAATAAGCGCTTTCCCCGCGCCGCTCCAGAAGCTCGGGAATGGGCTTTGCCCTTCAGCTGGTAATGAGAAGTTAGTAAAAGTGGGATTTTGTGCAACGCTGGCCCTCTGACATCTTAATCTTTATTAAAGAGACAGAAACTTGCACGGAACGGGCAGGCCTGCCCGGCACAGCCGGACGCCGGGGGAGCCAGCGGGAAGAGGCCGGGGGACGCCGCGGCCCTAATCCCCGCAGAACAATGCACGGGGGGCCTCCCGGCCGGCTCACCTCGGCGGACGCGCTCCTGGTCCCTCCCGGAGCCGGCGAGAAGCTGCGGGCACGTGCGGCGGGGGCGGTGGGGGCCGCAGGCCCTGGGGACGCGTCTTCTCCTCCGGTCTCCTTTCTCACGGAGGTGAGATTCACAAACGTACAATTAACCGAGTTCACGGGAACAGCTCGGAGCCGTTCGTGCCTCTGGGCTGCTGGGCAGACGCCCCTCCGCCCGGCCCCACGGGGCCCCTGACCGCCCGCGGCCACTCCGTGCCAGCCCCAGGCGGCTGCCGTCCCGCGCGTTCTGTCTGCGGCTTCGCCTCCCCGGGCAGCTCCACAGGTGGACCCCTGGCACGTGGCCTCTGGGGTCTGGGTGTCCGGGCCGCCTTCCAGGCTCCAGCATTCCGCGGCACCTGTCAGGGCCTCTCCCCAGCCCGCCGTGGGGACCTGCCCCCATGCCTTCCCCCGGTCGTCCACCGGTGCCCACTGGAACCCTTGCTACCTTCTGATCTGGCAAGCAGCTCTGCCGTGAACGTGTTCATGGGAGCCCCTGCTTGCGGCTCTCCAGGACAGACGCCCAGCTGCGGCCCTGCTGGGTCCTAAGGTGACACTGACTCTAACTTTCTGAGAGGCCGTCAGACTGTTCCCCCGGCGGGCTGTTCCCCCCGGCAGGCTGTTCCCCCACCGTCAGACCATCCCCTCCCCCGGCGGCCTGTTCTCCCCAGCAGACTGCTCCCCCCGACAACTGCCCAGTGTCGCCTCCCCAGGTGTCTGTGCTCTTTTGACTCAGAATTGCTCAAAAACAAGAGTGGGCTTCAGAGACCGGCCAAAGGGTTGGCCCCCACTGGCCCCTGGGGGACCCGAGCTTCTGTTCCTCCTACAAACGGGGGTAGAGCAGGTCACCACCCATCCATCAGTGGGGAGTGGGCATGGAGGCAGAGACCCAGCATGAAGGACCTTGACATTGGTTCTTGGCTAAGCCGGAAGTGAACGTCCCTATAAGGAGGCCAGACTGGTCTTAGGTCCCGTTTAGGCTAGGGCTGGGATTGGCCGCCGTTTACAGATGACGCGCGTGTCCGCGAGTTGACTCACACTGACCTCAGGATTCGGCAAGCAGGTGTCCACCCTCCTTCCCGCCTGGGCCCGTGGCCCTCAGACTGACAGACTGTGGCTCCCGTTTGCACACGTGTGTGAACACACAGGGACCAGACCCTGGGGGTACGCGCAGCTGCCCCCATAAGCACCCGACCCCCAGCACGGGCCACGCGACCCTGCTGTGGACACAGACCCAGCCCCTCGGGGAGCACCGGGTGGGCGTGTGCATGTGTGTGTGTCGTCCACTCACCACGGAGGGAAGAAGAGCAGAGCCTTTGTCAGTCTCCGAGCAATTAAGATAATTAAAAATAAAGCGTATTGGGTAAACATGCTCTCGACTGTGACCCCCTTAATTAGTGGGCTACGGGGAGACGCTACAGCAGTGGCGAGATAATGAACACACACGTTCACAAGCGACTGTCAGACGGGCTATGGGGACAGGGGTCCGGGCTGTGCGGGGCAGGCCGTGGAGGTGAGGGGGCCCTGCCGGAGACACGTGCGGCACAAGGCTGGTGCTGAGCGGTGGGCAGGCACTGTGGCCCCCCCTCCCTGGGCAGGTCCCAGAAAGCACAGGTCAGCTCAGGGCACAGAAAACTCCATGGTCGTCCTCAGAAACCATGCCTCCGGGGCACTTACCTGGCTGGTGACAACTGGGACACCAGCGGCCGAGCTGGGCCCCTCACCCCCACCCGAGTCCACTGGGGTTGCTGGGATAGCCTAATATCCCTAGAATGTTAGAGGGGCAGGGCCATCAGCGATGACCTGGACCTGCCCCTCCAACCTGCCCCCCGTGCCTCTAGCGGACGGGAGATGGGGCACAGGCTCTGCTGTCCACACCGGCCAAACCCGCTGCTCTGTTGACCTCTCGATTTCAAGGCAGAGAACAGAAGACCCCGGTACAGGTTTCAGGTGGGGTTTGGGATAAGCAAAAGGGAAGGGAGAAGCTTCTCCTAGGACTCGAGAAGGTCAAGGCTGACCTTCAGACTGGAGCAGGTAAGGCAGCGGCAGGCCCGGATGGTCAGGCCAGGGGAGGCTATGGTGTGGCCTTAGTGCCGGCCCCCAGGGAGCAGGGAGCTAGGGCGGAGGTCGGGGAGGGCAGGGGAAGCAGTCCTAGTTTCTCAGGCCCTGGCAGGGCCCCCAGGGCCACGTGGGGACCTGCAGGTCTGGAGTCAGAATTAATAAGGCCTATCCCCTTACATCGGGTTCCCGCGGAAGGAACAGTAAGTCGCAGAGGTTGCCCACCCCACAACAGCGAAACAGAGCCCCGGGGTCAGGGCCGGGGGCCTTCCTGAATCCGCCGACCCCAGCCAGGTCTCTGGGGTCGCTCGTGGCCAGCAGAGTCCCTGGTGGCTGCCTGGCTACTCAGGGAAGGCCCTTCTCTTCCTGGCGGAGCCCCCAGGGGTCTCTCGTTGCAGAGAAAAGTGACAAAGGGAAGTTTGGGGTAAAGAATTCACTCCAAAGTTGCTGCTGACCAGCTCCAGGCCTGGTCCCAGGGGATACTGAAGGCTCAGCTCAGAACTGCCCCAGGGCCTGGTGACCAAGCCGGCAGATTACAGGGGACGCCTGTCTCGGCCTGCACAGAGCTGGGCTTTGCCTCTCAACTCTGGTTCTGGGCCAAGGCCGGGCTGCACCCCAAGGTCAGCTGGAGGTAGACCCAAGAGGCAGGACAGGCCAAGGACAACTCTGGCTTCACCTTGGCCAGGGTCAGCCCATCTCTGCCCCTCGGGCACAAGAGGCCACCATGGCCACCATCCCTCGGGAGCCCCAGGGCACCAGTGTCCCCTTCTCTCCTCTGCTTCCCTGGATCCACCCAGACCCCCACTCTCTCAGACCTCTCCAAAGCCAAGCCACCTTCAGCTGCCCGTGCTGCAGTTGAGGATCCTCTTCCGGCGCCTGGCCCCACCCCTGCACAACAAGACAAACCCTCCCAGTGCCATTGGCACCCCTGCTTGTGGGTTTGCTTTTTCAGGGGAACAGCTGTCTGACCAGGGGCTACCCACGCTGGGGCACAGTGCCCCTATGGTTTGCAGGAGGCTGGCACATTCTGGAAGCTCCCAGAAGCTTCTGCAGATGGTCAGAGCCCAGGAAGTGCTTAAACCCAGGGGGCTCTGGCCGTCACCTTCATTCAGGGTGAATCCTACCAGGCCTGAGAGCTTGAGTCCCCAGATGCTGTTGTCACCCTGTGTGTGCCCTGCTCGGGCAGCCAGGCCGGAGGCAGGAGCAAGAGGTCCCTTCTGCAGAGGTGGGGGCTCCACTGGGCGGGCCTGGATGTGTTCTTGCTCGCAGTTGTCAGGACACAGAGGAATGGACGCCAGGGCAAGTGGAGCGAGTGGCGAGGCCGGTTCCTCTGGCCCAGGCTGCTGGTCTCCCGCTGCTCCGCACGTCCCGATCTGGCCCTCAGGGTCTGGCAGGGCACTGGGCTTGGGGCCAGTTCCCAGGACACCCCACGTCCTGGGGCTCAGCTCCCTGTGGCCGGCGACACTCACGGTTCACCCTGCAACAGAGTGGGTTTACGACTGCAGACACGCTGGCGCCAAGTCCTCTGTTGGGCACGTGTTGAGGGAGACCCAGCGCTCCTGTTGTGAGGCCTGGATCTTTGGGAGTCCCCAAGTGGGACCCCTCGGCTGCTGCCTCAGTGCGGGGTGAGGGCTGGCGTTCCGGGGCTGGAACAAGACCAAGGTTCCCTGCCCTGCGCCGACCCCCGAGGGCAAGGAATGGCAGTGGTCGTGGGAGAGATGCGGGTCTCCGGCTCCATCACCCCAGGCCCTCTGACCTTGGCTTGTCACCCCCAAAACCTCAGGGCTCCGCCACGAGAGGGGTCTCTCGCCTGCTGCACAGAAGCAACTGTGGTCCTGGGGCCGCGTCATCCTTGTGGGCTTGTGCCGAGGACTGAGCCGGACAGGGTCAGGGCCCACAGACCAGTCATGGCCCACAGACGTGGCGGGGGGCCGACGCCTGTGTCCCTCTGAGAGGACTGCGGTCTCTTGCTGACTGTGGGCCTTCCTGGGAAGAGCCTTGCACCCCCGCCATCTAGACTGAGTCCCAGGCAGGGCAGGGTCTTCCCGTACCCACGACTTCATCCACTGTTCCTTGACCATGCCTGCCACGAGGCCTGCATGGCCCACGTGGCCCTGCCCTTCCCGTCTAGGGGTTCATACGAACTCAGTTGACGTGGGGCTCACAGGTCCTGGGGGGCAAAGAAGGAACCCCCAGGCCGTCTGCGGGGGAGGGGGCAGGGGTGCAGAAGCTTTGCACAGTGGGCAGGACCTAAGAGGCAGAGCAGTAAGCGATCAGTGATTGTCCCAGAGAGGACATTCCTAAACTGAAGCAGAATGTGCAAAGGCCCAGGGGCACGGAATAACATGGGGAACAGCATTGACAAAGCCGTGGGTCGTGGGGCACCCGGTGGCTCTGTCGTTTGAGCCTCTGACTCTTAGTTTCGGCTCAGGTTGTGGGTGGTTTCAGGATCGTGGGACTGAGCCCTGCGTCGGGCTCTGTACTCAGCACCGAGTCTGCTTGGGGTTCTCTCTCCCGTCCCTCCCCTGCCCTCTCTTTCTAAAATGGATAAATGAATCTGAGAGAGAGAGGAAGAGAGGAAGGAAGGAAGCTGGTCAGTTCGTTACTGTGGGTCCTTTGCATGGCTGGGGTGTGGCTAGGGCCTGGCTGGAGTTTCTGGGGTGCATCAGGGCATCCGAGTGTCCGTGAAGGACTCTCCGCCGGAGCCTGGGTGGCGAGCCGGCCGCGGGGGTGGAGAGGGCACCCGTCTGGGAACGCTGGGGACGCTCGCTGTTCTGGCCGCGTGGGACCACATAGACTGGCAGAGTCCAGCCACAGCAGGACCCCCTAACTGGGGATCTGTTCCTTCCATGAGAAAGGAGCAGCTCACAGCAAAGGGATAGAATGTCCCGAATCGTCAACAGTCACGTTTTGCATTATCGCATGTGCTTTGCCGCTTTGTTCAAATCCCCCAAGACAAACGAAGACTCCGATACAATTTTGGGAAAAGATGAGGGACTGAGAAGCTGTGGACACTGGCCCACCCCCTTCCTTTGGGCTACAGCTCCCCCTCTGCAGCCCCGGGGAGTGGGGCAGGGACGCACTCCCCCGAGCCCGGATGTGAAGGGAGGAGCCGCCTGGCACCCGCACTGCGTGGGGCCGGGGCTGCCAGGAGCACGACCAGGGCCTGCGAGGGAGGGGACGCCTTTAGAATGGGAAGGTGAAGCAAGCCCCTCCCAGAAGCGGAAAGAGGTCCCAGAGCTGGACAGGGGTGGGTGAGACGGCTCCACCCGTCCCAACCCACGTCCCTCCCACCCAAACCCCAATTTCTCAGAACATGTGTGGGGCCCCCTGGGGGCCAGAGGCCTGCGTCCCGGGGCCCCAGAGCCTGGAAGGACCAAGGACCAAGGCCACGGTGCCGTGGCGAGTGAAGGTGCCACGTCTGTACACGGTGCCCGAGCGCCGGCCCGTGGTGGGGCGTGGGGGGCGAGGAGAGAGCCCCTGAAGGTGAGCCCGCCACTGCAGCCTCCGAATAATGACTCGGGACCCGAACCTTTAACTAATTGAGCACATTAAATAAAAAGTCCCTGAAAAAGAAAGGGAAAGAAAGACTCACACAAGACACTTTTCAAAGCTTCTCTAATAAAAAGTGTGCCGGGGATTTGAGCGTAATGGCTATCCTCGCTTGCCAAAACCTGGCTCCCTGGCAGGTAACTTTCATCAGGCACATCTGAAATGGTACCTAAATGAATTAGCAATAAAACGGACTTACACCGAGCAGTGGGGACCTCCATTAATCCCGGGTTAATCACTAAAGAGGTGCCATTCACTTTTCTTAAGAAGTCACATTTTTCTCCCCTTGCTGGCGACCAGATTTCATAAAGTAACATATTTCTAATGAAAGGTCTCTGCTTGAATTAAACCCTGAAGCTTTATGCAGATTTCGCGTTTGATTACTGCTGGCATGGGCTCTTAGCCGCTGCGGAAGGAAGGCTCTCCTCTGAAAAGGCGCAGCGTGCAGTTCATAATATTCTTTGAAATAAAATAGTGCACTTGTGCTTAGTGGCTTTAATCAGCCCTGACTTTTGATAGTCAAACAATAGCTAATTACAGTCACACCTGCCTCGCAGGCCCTG
Organism: Mustela erminea; assembly: GCF_009829155.1. NCBI lineage: Eukaryota > Metazoa > Chordata > Mammalia > Carnivora > Mustelidae > Mustela > Mustela erminea. The sequence goes on along the minus strand of NC_045623.1, from coordinate 108,037,585 downwards.
TCACAGTGGCTCCTGCCGGAGAGAGGCCTTGTCTCCGAGCTGCGTGATTATTACAGAGTCTGCACAAAGTAGCGAGACTGACACCCGGCAAGTTCGGTGGCCATTACGAAGGCCTTGTTTTGCTGCCGCAGCCCCGGCTTTCCCGTTACGTGCTTCTCCTTTGTGTTTTTAGGGGCCTGGGGGGCGGGGAGGGCCGGGAGCGAAAAGGCACATCGCGGCCTGGGTCCCCGGTCCTCGGGAAGCCGGCCGCCGGGCCCACGGGCGGGACGCCGTGGGTCTGCCCCTCGTGGCCTGGGCTGGAAACCGGTGCTCGGAGGGCTGGGAACCCCAAGGGAGGCGAAGTCCGAGCTGGGGGGCCCCGTGAGCGGCAGCTCGGCAGCTCGGCGGCCCGGCCGGGTCCTCGGCGGGAGGAGCGTCGTCTCAAAGGAGACGGGCTGCGGTGCGTGGGGAGCGGGAGAGCCGCCCGGCGGAAGTCCTAAATTACTATCTCGTTTACGTCTTTCTTTCCTTGTTAATTTTGCCTGGCAAATGAGCCCGAGTCTTCCAGAACCCAGCCAAGGGACTCACATCAGCCTGTCGGCCGAGGGCTTGACGGGTCTGGTAACAGGTTCCCGCAAAGGAACAGCAGGACCGCGGCAATGACAGTGGGGGGCGCCCCGTCCTGCGGGCCGGCGGACCCCCGCCCGAGCCCCTGCCCACGGCTGCCTGTCCCTGGCCCCTGCTCGCCCCGCGGCCTGTGAAGGGCGGAGGCCGAGGAAGGAGGAGACGCTTCCTGTGGAGCCCGTCCGAGGGGGTTCGATGGTGACTGCACGGGCCGAGGCTCCCGGGTCTGCTCCAGGCGGAGACCCTCTTTCAAGGGGCATTTTGGGGCCCAGCTGTGCCACATGCCCACGGCAGGGCCATCGAGTTGGCCGCCGGGCCCCTGGGGAAAGGACGCGGCCAGGGCCCCATGGGGCCTCCCTAGCACTCTGGGTGACCTTTCTCCAGGGGCGACAGGAGAATCAGGAGGCGGAGCCCAGGAGGCGCCAGGGGGTTGCCCCAAACCAGGAGATCCCCACGGCAGTGCATGGTTTCCGGCCGCTCCCCGCAAGGCCCGCCTTCCCCGTGCTCGGCCCCGAGCCTCCGCGGGGCGGCTGAGCCATCTGCACCGTGGCCAAGACAAAGTCCCCGTTGCCTGTGGTCACCACGCCCGCGAGGGTGTGTGCGCAGGAGCAGGGACGCGTGCCTGCAGGGCCCTGTCCCGGCCCCTCTCCGCTGCGGGTGCCACTTCCGTGCCGCTGGCTTTGGTCTCTGGACACAGCACCGTGTTGACAATTACCCACAGGCCCGACTTGCCAAAGCCTGGAGTTGAAAGGGCTTCAAGGCTGGGAAAAAACAACTGGAAAGCTGTTTTCTGTTAAGGCAGGTTTATTTTTCCTTGCAATTATGTCTGACTAAAACGTCCTTGTGCGGGAGGCACTTCCCCAAGAAAGGTCTGATTCATCCTGCCCTGGGCAGCATGAGCAGGGAGCCGTCCCCGGGCCCTGGCCTCCGGGAAGGTCGGGGCTCCGTCCCAGAGAAGCCGCTGGCCATGTCCGCCGGGCCGGCCCCCTTCAGCCCCGCCCGCGGTCTGCAGACAAGGCCGTGGCAGATGAGGTCCCCGTTTCCTGAAAGACCCCGGTCCTCATTTCTGCCTGGCGAAGGACGCGGCCCCTTCCCCCACGGACGGACCCCGTCCGGCCAATCTGGCACTTCCTGTCCCCAGGGGGCCTCCCACCCGTGGCCACGGCAGGAGAACGGCACATGAACAGGGCCTGGACCGCAGTCAAGTTCAGAATTTAACGCCCCCGCCCCCGCCCTGACCCTCGGCCCCTCGGGCTGGCGTCTGCCTCTAGTCTCCCGGTGTTTGCCTTTGCCAATCCGTTTGATTGATCATCTCTGTGGCCACAGGTTGGTAATAGAACCATTCTGAGAGCCTCTCCCGTGTCCCTCAGGACCCCACTGGCATGACAGGTCTTGACGCCAGCCATTCGTCACCTGCCCTGTGGTCACTGCGCACGATGACCGGCAGACAGACAGGAACCGGGCTGGGGCCGGGCGGCCGGAGGGGCCGCTGGGGTGTGTGGGGCAAGTGGGTGTGTCTGCACGCGCTGGCCCGCTGGAAGGTGGGGACGGAGCGCCGGCCCCGGGCAGCGTGCACCCGGGGCGCCCCAAGCGCCACAGTGACCCTCTCCCGACGCGTGCGCAGGCGCGCCTTGGCAGACAGCCTCGGAGGCCAACAGACCCGTCGGCGGGGACGGTGGTGCGGACCCTAGGCAGCGTGGACTGTCTGGGCCGCTCCCCCGGCACCGGCCGGGACTTCTGAGGCGTCTCCTGATGTGGCTCCCCCAGCGTGTGCAGCCCCGCGGTGTCGGAGGGACGCTGCGTGTGCGTCGGCTCTCCAGAGGGCCGGGCCATGCCACACCGTCCTACAGTCAGGCCCCCAGAGCCCGGCCCGCTCCGTGTTTTCTCTCTGTGCGGCCTTCGCAAAGACAGCGGGAACGGAAGCCTCGTCACGCGGCCACCAGAGCAGACCTGGGTCCCCAGAGTGCGGGGCGTGCCCTGGGAACCTCCTCTACCAGACGGCAGAGGATGGCCGGGGCCCCGCAGCCCCGCCGTCCACCCAGAGGCCTGGGAGCATCTCCACAGGGGAAGACCCTGCCAGGCGCCGGGCGAGGGGAGCCAGGAGAGGCCTCTTGCGGCCCCGGACACAGCCGGACCTGGGGATGAATGAGCTCGTTTCCGATCCTTAAAGACGGGCGGGGGGGGTGCTCAGAGGGCCTCGCCGGCCGGAGCTGCCCTACCTGTAGCCTCATGAGACCGCCTGCTGGGCTGGCCTCCTGTGACACCGGCCTGACCTCTGGTCTGGGGCTCTGTCCTGCTCCAGCCGGCTGGAGGGAAAGGGACACAAGTGAGAACTTCTGAGACAGAGGCTGAGCCCTTCCCTCCCAGGGAGACCGACGGTGGGGGAGCCGCTGCCCCAGGAGCCCCACACTCTGGGGGCTTGGAGGGTCCCCCTGGGGCGTCCAGAGCAGAGACAGGGGCCACAGAGGGAAGAAGGCTGAGACAGGAGGGGTGGGCAGGACCAAGGGCTTCTGCCCGGGCCCCCACGGCGGGGAGCCGACCCAGAGGCCCCCCTGCAGCCCGGAGCAGCGACGTCCCCCAGAAGCCCAGCGCCTCCGCTGTGGCTGCCGCCGCCTTCCCTTCCTGTCTCCAAAGAGCCTGGGCGGGTAAGGACAGGAGCCCCTGGAGCCCCGAGTCTCCTAAAAGAAACACCGATGACCACCCGCTCGTGGCAGCAGCATGTGCTCCTGAAATGAGAAAATCCCCATCACGCGTTTCCTTAGCGGCTGCGTGAGGCCCACGTTCCAGGGACGCGGACCTTGCGAGGGCACGTCTGGCTGGGCTGCCTGTGCACACGTGTGTTCGCGGGTGGTGCACACGCGCATGTGTGAGTCCAGCATGATCACACCAGCCACCACGGCACGGATGCCCCTCACGGGGGACGTCTCCCCAGGGTCGTGGCCTGTGGCTTCTGCGTGGTGGGCGTGACAATGGTGTAGCGTCGGCGGCCGGACCAGGGGCAAGCGGTCATTCTGCACCCTGAGGCTCCCTATCCCCAGCCCCTGGGCAGGGGTCTGCCCGGGTGGGAAGTTCCCTGTTCCAGGCCCGTCTCCTGCCCGCAGAGGTCAGAGGTCGTGGTTTTCAGAGGTCGAGGTTTTCAGAGGTCGTCACCCCCACATCAGGGAGTATCCACCTTCGGACCTCGGGCTCCCATCATCCCTGTGCGTGTCCAGGCTGCAGGCCCCTGGGGTATCCCCACAGTCACCCTGGCCTCCACCAAGGGCTGTGGCTTCAGAAACACATCGTCACCCACTGAAATCCTCCGTCTGAAAAGACGTATTCAGCTTTGGGGAAAACATACCAATAAGAGGAACCACTGGGCAAGACCCATTCCTGGGAAGGTTGGACGCGAGGCCACAGGAAGTCAGGACCAGGTCCCCTCGGCAGCAGGGAGTGAGGGTGATTCTGCTGGGGAGGCAGATGGGTCTGGGGAGGCCGCTCAGAATCAGCCAGGACATCCCGCCGCCCTGGGCAGCCTTGTCCGGGCAGGTCCCCGACCCTATCTGCGAGGGGCTTCGATACCGTCTGCCCCGTGGCTGCGGAGCGGGCGGAGTGAGATGCCGTGGGCGTGCCCAGGGCCCTGGCTGGGGGGCGGGGGTGGGGGTCCTGGAGCGTTGTCTAGGCGTCCAAGGCAACGCCTCAAGGTGCCCAGATGTCCGTCGCCCTGCGTCTTGTTCCCGCTGCCTGGGCCGGCAGATGGGCCTGTGCACACGGTCGCCCAGCGAAAAGGACTGGCTGGTGTAGACAGTGGGATCTCAGGCTCCAGGCACCAGCCATGAGCCCCGGGGTAGAGGGGCAAGTGCGGGGACCCCCAGGGCCTAGGGATCCTGACATGAGTCCCCCGATGGCAGGACCTGTCTCTCACGCGGATTCTTGGCCCCCAGACTCAGCGCGTAGTGGGCGTGCCGCAGTGTTTTCTGAACAGAGGCGGGAGGCAGGGGGTGGGGGGCGGGGGCCGAGGGAAGATTGTCCTGGAGCAAGTTCTGTGGCAGAATGTTCCCCAGAGGTCCCGAAGGCCCCACAGGATGCAGGTCTGGGCTTCCCACGGGGCTACGCCTTCTGTGAGGCCACAGCCCCTCAGAGGTCACCCAGGTGCCCTGCTGAAGCAGAGGGGTCCTCTCGTGCACTCCACCAACCCCGCATTCTGCCCCCGTCCCGGTCCGCCCCCAGGGTACAGCCGCCAGCCCGCAGCTTTGCCAACGAAACCCCCTTGGACTTGCAAATGAAAAGCATCTGAATCTGGCATCCAACATGGCTCCACCCGCCCACCTATGAACAGGCCCAATTCGTGAGTTCTCAGAATGTTCTAGAAGAGGAATGTGCTTGGGGCTGGCCTTGGCACGCACACATCTCCATGGAGAGGTCGGTAAGTGCCAGGCTCTGGCACTCGTCCTGGAGACGCAGGCTGGCTGGGTCAGCCCAGGAGCTGTCCGGGAGCCGGGCGGAGGCTCTGGGCTCCTACTGAGCCGACACTTCCCCTTGACTCAGAGACTGTGCCCACTCCTCTGTTCCAGGGGCCAACGCCTGCCTCCTCTGGTAGTCTTGGCCCTGGGACACCTTGCGAGCAGAGTCCAGCTCTGCCAGGGGCCTCTGGTTTGAGAAGCCCTTTCTCCCACCTGCCCCGTCCCTGCTAAACTCCAGGCTGAGGGTCTTGAGCATCAGCCCACGGCGAGGAAGGCCACCTTCCGCTAAGACAGAGGAGGGCTTAGGACTGAGTAGCTCAGAAGCATCGTAATGGCCAAAGCCACCCAGGTCCCCCTGGACCCCGATCTTGGAAAATAGGTGCAGAGAAAGCAAGCAGCCCAGCGTGTGTCTGGAGCTGGCCAGTGCACTTGGTCACCTGGCATTGGCCCACCCTGTTTCATCGCGGTGCGTCATCCTCGGGACACCTGGCCTCAGTCCCTTCCTAGGGAGGGGCTCACGTTCTCCCCTGTAGCATGTCGGGGCAAAGGCCACAGGGCCGGGTGCTGCGGGACCAAGGGAACCCTCCCCCGAAGGCCCAGGAGGGGGTGGCCGCCAGAGCAGCTCTGACAGCTCTTTCTCTCCTGTATTTCCCTCCATATCATTTCCTCCTCGCCGGCTCGGCCCAGGGCCCCGGAGCGCTTCTCAGCAGAGAACTGGGGAGCTCCGGGAGAACGCTCGTCAGCGCGGGTGGGTTTGGTTTTACTGTTTCTGCCGACGCTGTATTTTGGAGGAATCTGGCGCGGTGGTGGGGCACTGCTCTTCAAGCAAGGGGCCCTGAAGTCCAGGGCAGACACCTGCAGACAGAGGGTGAGGTGGCAGAGGGTCCTGGTGGGATGCCCTGAGGCCGGGCGGCCTCCCTGTTCTGAGGGAGAAGCAGGAGCATGTCGCCCACCTATTTCCTCCCGAACCTCCAAGCAAAATCCTGAATGCGGAAGGCCACTGCCCAGTGATCTGCAGGAGAGCCGCCGGGGCAGTGGGAGACGTGCGCCTCAAGCTCTGGGGGTGGGGGGGACCCTGGCTCCCCACCCGGGAGATGCAGGAGCATCTGGAGATGCAGAGCTCACGGGCCCAGCCGGTGCTCCCGTGTCCCAGGCGGCCGGCAGCCTGCAGGGCCCCGAGCGGCCGGTGAGTTCGCGTCCTGCGGTCCGGCCCGGGCAGGGGCTGCCACCAGGCTGCCCGGAGGCTGGGGCGAAGGCGCCCTCTGTCGCCTGCTTGGGGGACGCGCCTTTCCTCCAGAGCACCCCGGGAGCCTGGACGCCTTTGCAGACCGACATCAAACGCCCCAGCTTCCCCAGACATTATCTGCCTTTTGGGAACCTTTAAAACAGAGTCAAGCCTTTCCAGCTCCCGTCTGACTTAATATAAACAGCGTGCTTCTTGAAGCGTGAGAAGTTTTAAAGCATTTAAGTGGCGGTGCGTATCTTGGGAGGGGACAGGGCGGCCGGGGGTGGGGGGGTGTGGGGGACGGACATTCTCCTGTTAAGTTCGTGTTCGTAGAAAAGCAATCGAAGATACAGCCGAAATGCTGAACTCGTTTCCCGGTGGCCCAGCATTCTATGCCGAGCAAAAGCATTCCAGAAGGCTCCGGAATCAGAGTGGGGCACACCTTCCCCGTGCTGCCTCTCCCTTGTGCCGTCCAGTGAGGCATTGAGAGCCAGGCTGGGGTCCTCAGGGCCATCGGGAGCTGGCGGGGGCAGAAGGGACGGGCACCGGAGCTACTGGGCGTCTGGTGGGCGGGGGTGCCAGGCTCTGTCTTCACGATTTTCCTTCGCATGTCCCAGCTTCAGGAGAAAGCTTTTCCTCCCCACGCTCCAAACTCTCCACGTGTATTCAACATTGGTTTTAATAAGCATCTTTAAATGTTTTATTGGGGGGGGTGTTTGGGGAGGTGTTTGTGTGTGTCTCTTCGTGTCTAAAAATGTCGGTTTTCTACCCGGGGGCAGATGAATGATGTGTTTTTCTTCCTCTCCGGTGATTTGTTTATCCTCCCAGTGACTTGCTGTGGGAACACTTACGCTCTCGCGTGTCCGTCTGGCTTTCCAGACCCAACAAGTGGATGCCAGCCCTCCACGTGGGTCTCACCGGGCAGACGAGCTCTGTGGGCATCCCTAGGATCCCCGGGGCTCCCGGAGGAGAGACCCCATTCCCGAGGGGTGGGGGGCACAGAGATCCTTCACCGGCAGGACAGAGCAGGAGGGACAGGCGGGTGGGGGTCAGGGAGGAAGGGGTCACCTTCATAACCCCACCTGGCACTCCCTGTAACCTGAGCCTTCCCTGAAGTTCTCCACTGGGCTCTGGAGAGAGGAGCCGAGACCTTCCAGCACCTAAGGATGTTATTAGACAAGCTCCACAGTTGTGGGTCCCCTCTGAGCAGCCCGGGACCTCCTTTTAAATCCAGGCCCATGCTGACCTCTAGGCCAGACCAGAACGAGGCCCGGGCTCCGGAAACCCTGTCCGCACACAACGCACTGCATGGATCGCTGACAGCACTAGTGACGCTTCCAAGGCTCGAGGGCTCAGCGCCGCTGGCTGAGATTTCGGGAGCCCCGCGCTCAGGACTAACTGATGGAGACCCAGCAGCTGTGCTGCTGGGGGAGGACGTGACCCCGTCAGAGAGAACGTCCCCTCGTGCGCCCAGGAGGGTCTGCTGGGGCTCCTGAAAGTAGTGCGTGTGGTCCCACACTTGGTGGGTGACTAGGTTCCTCTCCCCATCTGGTGTCAGGCGGTCGGGACAAGCAGCTTGTTCCGTGCACCGTGTGGGTCCCACAGAGAGCCCTGCGCCCTAACGCCCCATCCTGTGATGTGGGCTCCGTGCACACCCATGTCTGTAGACAGAATGTGTAACCTCAGGGTGGGAAATCTCACCCTGGACAAGGGAGAGATGGTTGCAGCCCTGAGCAGTCGGGTCTGTTTGGCTTCTCAAAAAGGCCTTTCATCTAGGGAACTTCAGAGAGCATGGCTGAGCCGGCACACCAGAGCCACAGAAATGCACAGTGACCTGGCCAGGCCCCGGGCAGAGCGAGGAAGGACCAGAGCGGAGCCCAGCACGTGCAGACTGGTGCTCTGCGGTCATGGGTGATGGACGCGTCCAGGCTCTGTCACCCGGGGGCACGTGAACCTTGCCACCCTGGCCCCTTCCCCCACTGTGAGCCCCCGGGTGATGTGCTCAGGGGTAGCTGGGGAGCTGTGGGAGGAAGATGCCGGCCGGTCCCGCCAGCCGGTCCCTCCAGCCAGCAGAGTCCTTAAGCGCAGAGCTGGAGGCCTGGGGTGTTCGAGGCTGCGGGGATCAGCGTAGGAGGGAGGCAGCCTGGCCCTGTGTGGCCCCAGCTCCAGCGGGAGCCTCTCCCACCAGCCCTTGCTGAGGTTTTCAGGGCCCACTGGGCACACGGGGGGCGTCCAGGCAGATGTGGGACGTGTGAACCCCAGCCATCAAGCCAAGTCTGGCTGGGGACACTCTGTGCCTCTGCCGCGGCCCCGCGGCGGGCGAGCGCCCCTCCCCTCCCATGGGCCACCTGGACGTTCTCGTTACCTGTCCAGGTGTCGCTGGGAAAGGAGCCTCCTGCCCCTCATTGTTCCACCGGCTCTCTTTTAGGTCCTTTTACATTTTCACCTGATCCCTGTAATTCTGGAAAACGTTCCCAGGCCACAGGGCGACCCCATGGCGGCTGGCGTCTCACGCCTGCTTGCCGAGCTCAGATCGAAGTTTCTCTCCATTCTGGCGCTGGTCCTGGGCACGGGCAGGTCTGCGGCCCCCGGGATGGACTGACGTGCGTCCCAGCTCCCTGTCCTCCGCCGCAGCCCTGGGTCCGCGTCGGCTGTGGTCATGGCCTGCCCAGCCCGGGGCTCCCCGGGGCCTCGGACACCTGCTCCGGGGAGGTGGGGAACCACGCAGGGGAGGGGGAGGGGGGTCTTCCCCGTGGCACCCACAGGCAGACGTGCTTCCTCGGGGTGGGGGAGGCTGAGGCCCCTTGATGGGCGGGCGGCAGGCGTCTCTCTCTGTGACCGTGGAGCCTAATCAGAGAGCAGGGCTGAGAGGCCCTGCGGCGGGAGACAACAAAACTAAATATCAAAAGAACGTTTGAGGAGCTCAATAAATTGATCATATCCCAGTGAACCTTCACCCTCATAACGACGGGACTATTTAAATGCTAATGTCATTTTTTAAAAAGTCAATTACAGGCGTTTTGAAGCAATGAAGTCAGCATTCTCCAGGCCCTCTTCCCACCGGCCACCCCCCTCCCCGGCGTCTGTGGGCACCGGGGCGCTTGCCGGGGTCCCTGCAGGGAACGCCCCCTCCAAGTGGTCCCAGGCATCGAATCAAGCCCGCACAGACCCCAAAATGTCCATGTCTTGTGAGCGGTGGAAAGCACAAGCTGATAAAGGGGGCGGCCGGCCCGACCCATGGGCCCCACGGGTTCCCCGACAGAGGCAGAACGGGGCTGGGGGAGTCCCCAGGCCTCCCTGAATGTCAGTCCCCGCTACACCCCTCCCTCCTCTCGGCGGGCCTCCCCGCCCACACTGTCCAGCCGAGCCCTCCGGGTTCCCTAGGAGGACAGTGGGCTCCCCTGAGGCTAGGGGGGACAGTGTGGGGCTGCTGGACCATCCCAAGGGGCAGGGCGTGGGGCACCGGGCTGAGAGTTCTGAGCATTGACCTCCCCCCCCAAGGGGCTGGGCGTCTCGGGAGCACGCATCTACTTCCCACGCCAGCAGCGCCGGGCCAGCTGCCCGACCTGCTCCCATACCCACAGGCGTCCATGTGCTGCACACGTCACTCCTTCGGGGCCTATCTCCAAAGAGGGAAACAGAGGCACGGAGGGCAAGGGGCCACCCCTGCTCACATGCTTCAGTGGGAAGGAGCTGGAACTCAAGGCTGGTCTGCTCAGGGCCATGCAAGCCACAGAGTGAGGAGGCCAAGCTTCTCTGCCAGAAGGGGCTGCCCCAGAGACCTCGGTGTCCTGTCTGGGGGCCTGACAGCCTGCGTCCCCGAGACACCAGCCCTTCCCCGCCTCAAGGACACTGAGACCAACTTCCCAGCATTTCAGGCCTCGGCTGTCGAGTGCTGACCTATGACCCTCATGCCCAACCCCTTGCTTGGACAGGGGTCAGCTCCGGGCAGACCCCCGACATCCTCTGCGAACGAGGCCCTGGGTCAGGCCAGGGCACAGCCGGGACCCCCATTCTTCACCTTGCCGGCCTCCAGAAGAAAGCATGTTCCAGGCTCTTCAACCCCCGTTGGCAGCGAAAGCCCACCCCCGTGGGGGTCCCCGGGATCGTCACTGGGAAAGTCAAGGGTGAGAGCACAGGTCCCCTGTTCAGCCCTGGCTGGAGCAGGAGCCGGTGCCCAGAGCTCAGCGGGGGGAGCTGGCAGGATGGTCCCACCCGCCACCTCCTCCCCTGCGTCTGGCTGAGGCTCCTGCTCCAGGGACTTGAACCTGGAGCCTTCACGGTGCAGTGAGAGACCCCAGCCTGGTGCAGGCACTAGGGCTGGAGAAGTACGGTCTGCCCTTCCGCCTCCCTCCTACTCCCAGCACGCATCCTGGGGGGCCGGTTCCAGGACACCCCTCCCCTGCCGATGCCGTCTGAGGAAAGGCAGGGGTCCTCTCCCTGCATTTGGCCAAGGCCTTCGGCGTTTTGGAGGCTTCAAAATTTCCAGAGTGGGGAGCACCTGACGGGGGAGATTGGCCTGTGATCCCTGGAGCCCCGTCCTTACTGGGCCTTGGGGCAGGGTTTCAGCCAGCCCCTGGCCTGGACACCATCTCTCTCTGGCTGGGGTCCCCCGCCGTGCAGCGGATATATCTCTGGGACCCTGCCTTCTGCCTCAGGGTCTGGGCACATGCTACTGGCCTTGGGGGGAACAGCCCCCGGGGTGGGGTGGTTGTCCGTGTGGTCCCAGGACAGGCACATGAATGGGGGGACCACAAGATGGAGAGAGTCAGGACCATAGGAGTGTGGTCCCAGGCCCCTCGCTGCAGACCCCGCAGTACGTGCCGCGCATGCTTGTGTGGGGGTGGGGTGGGCGAGCGACCGGTGCAGGGGCCCAGGGGGTCCTGATGCCGCCACAGTCTGAGGGCCCGGCCGTGACAACGGGCCCGGCCATGACAACGGACCCGCAGGAGACCTGGCTTAGTCGTGCGGCTCTGGGGCCTCGTGGGAGCCCCCTGCGAGACGGGGCACCTACCTCGTGGCAGTTAAGGGGGCTGATGCCTGTGTTCCCAGCCACGCGGGCACCGTGCGGGGGCTGACGGCCAAGTTCACAGCGGTGTGTCGACAGAACATCCCTCCACACGCGGTGCTGTCCCTCTGCCAGCTGCTTCCTGAACTCGACCCGCCTTCCTGCCACTCGCCGGGGCCCACACCGCGCCGGGGTGGGGGCTGGAGCCCCAGAAGCCTCTCCCGGCCTCCGCAGCCCGGCCCCCGTCTGCTGCATCCCGACAGTGCTGACCAGGGCTCTGGTCTCCTGTGCGGGGCTCCCTGAGAGGGCAGGTCCTGGCCTCTGGGAATGGAGAATGGGAGCACATCACAGCTCATGTCCACCTGCCCGGCGTGGCTCTGAGCTTCCTAAAGTGTCGGCTCCTCCCACCTTCCTCTGACCTGGCAGCGGAGAGGGTCTCAGCATCCCCACGGCCCGACGTGGAGACCGGGGCACACGGGACGGAGCCTCCTCCAGCCCCACGGTGGGGGTGGGTCACAGACGGCCAGGAGGCCAGCATTCCCGAAGGAACTCAGGGGAGCTCTGCCTCCTGCTCTCCGTACCCCTCTGAGCCCAGGCCCAGCTGAGTCCAGCTCAGATGGGGACAGAGGGACAAGCTCAGGACATGGCCAGGGCCACCAGGGCCAAGCAGGCGTGGGGCTCCCACACCTTTTCCCGGAGTGCCGTCCCTGCCGCTGACAGGCCGCCGGGCCTGAGCCTTTGGGGTGCCGTGTGAAGAGCTGCTGCCCCTTCTCCGGGGACGAGGGGGCTTCAGGGGGCCTCACAGGGGAAGAAACTCAAGACGGGGGGGCTGCGGATCGCAAAATATTGCAAGATTTTCCGAGGCAGGCCCTATTCGATCCGTGAAACAGGATACGCGCCCTGAACTTGGGCACATAATACAGCTCTGTCTGGGAAGGTCCGGGAGCACGGGGGACCCGAGCTATCTTTCAAAGAGCGATAGTTACGGAAATTAGTGGTGCAGAAATCCATCCCCATCATTCATCGGGGCCTTATTAACTGTCCTGTGGCGTGAGAGGGCAGCCGGCCGCCTGACGGAAGGGCCTGGGAGCGACCGTCTCGTCCTCCACACCAGGGAGGAAAACCCCAGGGCAGGGGAGCCGCGGGGTGCGGGGGCTGCGGACAGACAGCAATGCGACTGCCCCAGAGTTAGGAGCAGGGACAAGGACCTAGCCCAGAAGGCAGCTGACCTGTAAGACGCTCAGGAAACATCTTCGTGCTTATCCCGGCACCGGAAGTGTGGAGGGCCGGCCCCGGGGTCTACAAGCCTCCGTGGTGCCCTGTGTCACGTGGACTGCTGCCGGCCACCGTGGGCCAGGCCTCCCCAGCCTGTGGCCGGCTGTTGGAAGCAGCACCCATTTTATAGAAGTTCTAAAAGCCACAAGTGCGAGAGAAGCGTCCTGCCTGTGAGAGACAACGGTAGCCGCTCTCAGCATCACCTGGGAACTCATGAGGAATGCAGATTCTCAGGGCCCGGCCCAGCCCTTCTGCGCGGGGCTTCCAGGCTGTGGTGAGTGGTCCGGCCCATTCACGTCGAGTCCTAGAGCCACCCGAGCTGATTCCAGGTGGACGCGACTGCTGAGAACACGGGGACATGCGTGGGCCCCGCTGCTGTTCTCCACGCGAAGGAAACAGAGGGCCCTCCACGGCTGGGGACGTCCCCTGGGAAGGTCTGGGCACTCGTCCTGGGCCTGTCTGTCCCGCCCCAAGCGGGCAAATTCCCCCAGTGCTTCCTCCACAGGCTCCCTCGGGGCCTGCCAGAGCCACTCCTGGGAGAGAAAGCCCCGCGGGAAGACACGGGATCTGTTCAGAGAGGCCTTGGCAAGATGCTTGCCTTTCAAGGTCGTGCCGATGACCTTCTGGACAGGATGAATTTATTGAGGGGAAAACACGTTGAGTTGTTTAGTCCAATGGCATCACCTGGGCGGGCCTCAAGCCCATTACTCAACACTCGCATTATTACGGCTGAGTTCGAGGAGAGGGAGCCGGGAGCCATAACGCGGGGGGAGGGGCGCGGCCTCCCCAGGCCTGTGCGCTTTTAGCTGCTGTGAATCACAGTAGCGTCCGGCTCTGTCCAGGGAGACTTTGATCCTCCGCCGCAGCCCGCCACGGCCCCACCTCGGGGCTGACGGAGAGCGTGGAGAGATAAACAGCCCCCGAGAGCCGCGGGGGCCCCGGGGCGCCTCTCCCTGCCGCCCTGCGTGTTGACAAGCGCTCTCTTGGCGAGTAGCACACACGTAACCTTCGCCCTTGACCGCACTGTCTGGCGGCAGATAAGAGCTTGGGGGTGTCAGGAAGGGGAAAGGAAAGGAGAGACAGTACGCCCGCCTCCCAGAGGGAGGATGAAACGGAGGGCAGGGGCAGGCCGCGGGCTCCCTCGGGGCTGCGGGACTCAGGGGAGTGCTCCAGAGGCAGAGACGGAGCTCAGCCTAAACATCCTTGACCCGAAACTTCGCTGGAGGGGTGGGGGGTCCAACGGAAAAACCGAGCCCCGGAGGGCCTTCGGAATGGCTTCCGTGGGTCCCCAGCGGCTGAGGGGTGTGGCGAGCTCTGCAGGGGAGACAGAGAGGCTCTCCTGCTCGTCTTGCTGGAATTGCCGCGAACGGGGGCGTCTGTCTCGTGAACTTGGACTTGGGCTCAGCCGCGGTTCGAATGTCTGTCCACAGCTAACTCCCAGGCCAGGCCAGGGGACGTGCCCGCGTGGAGCATTGCACAAGAACCATATGACCCACGAGGACGGGGCGGAACCCTACTGACCCCGTGACACCCCCCCCCCACGCAGGGCCGGACATGGGGCTGGGGCTCCCAGGCATTTGGACAAACACCCTATGCTCTTGAACAGCCCCCCGGAGGAGAAGGGAAGGGTCTTGTCTGGGAGGGAACGAGGGAGGGGCCGCAGCAGAGCCCTCCAGAAGGCCAGGCGGCCCGGACCCATCCCTCCCAACCCGAGAAACACGGTGTCCCGCTGGCGGGACCGTGGGGATGGAATTATGGTGACCGGGACCCGCATTTGCATCTCCATCCCAGACCCGTTCGCTGTGTCGGAACGAAACCTTTGAAAATCGCCACGGACACTGGTTTTGATAATAGTGCGCGGTAAAGGTTGTGCTGCTCTCTGCACGGTGGCTCATCCGTCTGTGAAGCAGGACCAGGCGGTAAATAGGACGGAGCCGACCGCCCGGGGCGAAGCTGCAGCGCGAGCTCATCAGAGGCGGCGAACTCGGGCGCTGCGCCGTTAAATAGAATTCCATTATTGTTTCATAAATAGAGAGATTGAAGTGCCCAGGCCAGGAACCGACGATCACAGGGGACGGTGCCTTTGCTGGGCTCGAGACTAGTATTTGTTTTGAGTAAGTGGTTGTCTCGGCTAATAGTAGGGTATTTCGTCGTTAAGAGCTTGTTGAGCGGGATTTATGGAAGAACCCCGCACGGCTGTTTGTGCCGATGCCCGGCGGTTCCCGGGAGATGGGGAGTCGGCCCTGACGTGGCTCCATCCCTAGTGGGTTTCCTACCGCCTCCTGGTGAGCAGCCCCCCTCGGGAACGGGCTGGCTCCCTCCGGCCCCGCAGGGGCTGGGATCTCTGAAGGGCACAGCCAGAGCTCTAGCCAGAGCTCTAGCCCGGCTCCTCGCAGGAGCTCCAACGGCGGGTGTGGGTGTGCACGGTGATGGGATTTGGGTACCAGAGCCTCGGCGGGGCCGTTTCTCCCCGTTTCCTTCGGGACCGGGGGCGCCCCCCTCTGTGCCCCGCCGAGGGAGGCAGCAGGACAGGAAGAGCAAGACCTAGGAGAGTGTGAGGTGCTGTCGGGTGCAAAGAGCTTCCCAGCTCAGCGGCCCCGTGGTGGGGGTGGACCCAGGGCGGAGAGGGCTGCGTGTCCCCTGGGCCAACTCTCTGAAGCCTCCCCACGGGGCTCTTCTGTGTGAGGAGGCAGCTGACAGGTCGAGCCTCTCTCCGTCCCCGTCTGTGCTCAGCCTTCTTGCTTCGGGAGCATTTCCAGACCTTCCAACCTATAACGGAGCTTTTCCCTCCCAGCTTGGCCACAGCCTCCCCCAAATAGGGGCCTCTGGGCCATCCCCAGAGTTCTTGAAGCCTGTGACATCAGCACCCAGGCCCCCTGCCCTGACATCTGTAGGCACAGCCCCTCCCACCTGGGGCACCCCTGTGCCCCCGTCTCCCCCTCATGCACCTTCTCCCCCGGGAGCAGCACCTCACAGCCTACCAGACCCCGGGGAACCTGGAGGGCAGAGACATCTCCCCCCGAAGCCCCTTGGCAGACTGGAGGCCCCCGGCTGCTCCTTGTTGGGCCATGTTGAGTTCTGAATGAACGGAGTTGGTGACCGTCCTCCAAGGACGGCCCACACAACCTGCCGGGCGTCCCCGCCGAGGGCAGGCCAACGTGCACCCCCAAACAGGGCCCGCCCACCTGTTTTAAGAACCTCAGGCTCGGGACGTGGTGGGAGGGGCGTGTGGAGGGCTCTCGGCGCACCAGCATGCATTTGAGGTGCTCTCCCGTCTGTGGGGTCTGGACTGGCCCTTAAAAAGCTGTTCCCCCAAGGACCCGAGCTCTGGCCGACCCCCTCAGTGGTCCTAAGTCCAACTGTCCACATTTATGGGAGCTGCTGACATAGGAGAAACCAGGCTGCTATGGGCAGAGGGCTGGCTCGGGGGCTTACCCCTCTGGCCTCAGTTTCCCCCTCTGCAGGAGAGTGGGCTGGTCTGAACGTAGGGCGGAAGGTGTCCCTCAGGCTCCCGGTGCCACCCGTGCCTCTGGACGGCCTGCGATGAGTTCTTGTAGGCAACACCGTGTCCAGGCCCCTCACTGGCCCTCATGCCCCCGGCTCCGACCCCCGGGAGTGTCAGCGCCGTGGGGGATGGGAAAACGCAGCCTCAGATACAGGTGCGCGCGCCCCCCTGTTGGGGAGGCCTGCACGTGTGCCGGCGGAACAAAAGGCCCCTTCACGGTCACCTCCCCGGGGGCCGGCCCCCCCGTGAGCCAGCAGCTGCACGCTGCCCCCTCCCGCCGCGCCGTCCGGCTCCCGGGGCCGCACGCCGCAGCTCGCCTACTACACGCTTTGTTTAGTCTGGGTTTCTGGGCGTCGGGCTCTTTTTTCCTCCAAATTCTTCCCAAATTCTGTGGGCTGAAGACACCACTCAAGCAGCCCCGGGAAAGAGTCAACGACCGTCCTCCGTGTGGCAGTTCCGGTCTCTCCCGAGGGCGCGCGCTTGCCGGGGCACGGGGCGGCTGCAGCGCGACACCCCCACACCCCAGCGGAAGGCCTCGCGTGCGGGGGACGGGGTTCCCAAGCCCGGAGCAGGGGGAAGGGCCCAGGCAGCTGCTCTGCCATCCTAAACTCGGGACTGCCCCCAGGACCTCCAAACCCGTCCGTCGGCTCAAATCCCAGCGCAGTGGCCTCACTGCCCTGGATCCCAGCTCAGAGCAGCGCCCGTGTGGGGGCAGCGGGGGACCGCCAGAGGGACCATTCTTGGCTCAACTGACCGGCGTTAGGGGCATGAAGATTCTTGCCCGGATCCCCTGTGGGGGTGACACCAGCCCCACCCCTCTCAGGGACCCGGGATCCCCACTTTCCTCCCGGAAAGGACATGCTCCAAGCCGCTGCGGTCGCGGAGGTGGCGTCCGTCTCCAGGCTCAGGCCCCCCTGAAGGGGTGAGCCCACCCCGTCACCTGCCGTAGACTGGGTCCCCGCCCCACGCAGAGTCCTGGGCTCAGGGAGGCAGAGGTGGGAATCTGTTTGCGGAACAGCCCTGCCTTCGAGGAATCGAAGAGAATCGGAGAGAGGCAGGAAAGCTGACTTCCTGCCTCGCCTTCTCCTTCTCTGTGCCCAGGGGCCGGCCAGGAGAGGCGTCCAGCTCAGGCCCGGCCCAGGCCGGGGGCTTGTTCCAGCAGCTGGGGGGGAGCTGCTCAGGCCGCTGGGAGGTGCGGGCTTGTGCGCGCATTTAAGGAAAGGAAAGGAAGGAGGCGCTGGGGACTCGGACTAACGACCGCAGCTCCCCGTCCCGCACCCCGGCCCTGTCTTGGCCACGATCTGGACGGCGGGTCTGCGGGGGCAGCGTCTCTGGTCCGTGCTCGCGAGCCTCGTCACCCATCAGGACGGCCCTGCTGTGGGTGCTGGGGTCTGCGGGGTGTCCGGCCCCTCTTTGTGGCTCCTGGGCTCGGGGAGCCCGGGGCACGTGGGTGAGAAGCGGCTGACTGGAGGTGGCGAGAGCAGCGAGGCGGGCGGGACGGAGAAGAGGAACCAGGCTCTCGCGTCAAACGGAGCCGCACGCGGTGGACCCCTGCCCTCGTGCCGGGCTCTGGGGAACGGCAGGGATCTGAAGGGAGTCAGAGAGAGGTCCCCCAGGGCAGGAAGGAGGCAGGAGAAAGGGGCCCAGGAGTCCAGAGGAGGCAGGGAACGCAGCGGCCAACACTGGGCGGGTTTCCACAGCCTCCCCGAGAGTGCCCCCCGAGTCCCCCGCGTGAGGGAGGCCTCAGGAGCTGGAAGACAGGGGCAGAGCCGATACAGAAGGTCCCTGAGAGCCAAACCTTGGGGGCCGGATGCACGTAGAGCGGCTGACTCTGCCGTCCCCTAAAGAAGTGGGTTCCAATCAGGTGTTGCTCAGACCCTGAGTGCAGGAGCCAGTTCCTGCCACAGACCCTGGCGCCCCAGTCCCGCCTCCCTGAGGGCACAGCCAGGATGAAGGACACGGCACAGAGCCACTCTGGCTGGTGCGGGAGCCACAAGCTGACGTGACGCTGGAGACGTGAGTCCGGAGACGAGGTCAGGACGCGAGAGGCACCAAAGGCTTCATTTCCCTAAGTCTCATTCTCTTAGATCGTGGGTCTCTGCTTCCAGGAGTGCCCTGAGGGTCCCCAAGGGTGTGAGTGACGGTGGCCACGGCCTGGACCCTTCCTGTCTGGTGTCTCGAGAGGCGGCCGGAAGCCCTGTCCCGAGGGCCCTCTGGGTGAGATCCGCCCACGGGGCTTCTCGTGTTTTTATGATCCTGCTGTCCCGTCGGTGGAGGTCTGGGGCCCCTGCCTGGAAGCCGGGGTTCCAGCCCCGGAGGAGGGCAGTGTCATGCTGCTCGGGTTACTTTTGGGCAAAGGGTCATTCTTTCCAGTTGGACGTCTGCTTTGCTACGGGCCTTTCCTTTGGCTTCAGGGTGTGTGTCCCCAGCAGCACGCCCTGACCACCACGACGAGCCACGTGTGTCAGTGGCCAGTCCAGCCAGGGCTGCATGCCGTCCTCCCGGCCGTCCTGCTCTGGAGCCCGCCTCCGCCGAGCCGTGGCCTCTGCCACTGGGAGATGCCGGGAGTGTCTGCTCCGGATTCCACGTCTCTCGTCTTCTCCGTTTTGGGGACACGTTCGGTCGTCTTCAGCCTCGCCTGACGCCCAGGTGTCCGGAATGGTCCTGGTTGGGGTGCGTGGATCGTGGCACACGATCTTGGGAACCCACGTCCAGTCTGGCCCTGCCCAGGTCTGTGTGCCGTCTAGCCCGTCCTCCAGTTTCTTTTCTGGTTAATACTGGTTTCCATCTTCCGCCGTCCCCTCCCCAGACGTGTGTGACGTGTGTCTGTCTCCATCGAGCGAGCGATGAGCACGTGTGAGCAGACACCTCTGTCTACCCAGACGGCCGTCTTCCCCAGAGCCGCTTCATGTGCCGGCTGCTGGCTTTCTGTGCTCATCACACACACCCGCCGCGGCCTCTGGTCCTCCTCCGCTCCCCCGAGCGAGCGTCTCGGGGACGAAATAGCTGCCCGCGAATGCACCCACGGGAAAGGAGCCAGTGCTTTTGCAGACGGAGGCCCCTGTGTCAGACACAGAGGGACGTCAGGTCTCCGTCACGTGACGAGTGTTTTCTAAGTCCCAGCCACAGACCGCGACCAAGGCTCCCAGGACCTGAAGCTGGTCAGGATGGGCACGCTTGCCGATCCGCCGGGACGCACAGGCGGTCAGGCCAGAGAACAAGTTTTGCTCTTTGTCTGGTGGGTTATTATTTCGCTGAGCCAAGCCACGGACCCAAGGGGGCCTGGCATCCAGAGTGCTCCCCGACCTCTGTGCTCATGCCCGAGCCACACTCCGTTCCCAGGGCTGCCTTCTTAGCCAGCCTCCTGAGCATCCTTGAGACCTTGTCCCGGAACCATTCCCAGATCAGTCACAGCACCCGGCACCCTCAGAGCCTCAGGGCTGGCCAGCAGGCACTGAGCCACCCACCCCTTGCCCGCGCTTAGCTCGGACCAGATTTGGAGACCCCCTAACCTAAATGAGAACCCGGGTCCTTCCCCTTTATCTACAGACACAGGACCTGTCCTCTTTGTGGAAGTTAAGCTCTATCAAGTTCCCGGGACCCTGAACTTTGCACACTGTTCCTAGGATGCAGAAGGCAAGGTCCCTGCCAGGCTCCGATCACACTTTTATCAGCCGGCCAGGACGCAGCCCTGTTTCGCACGTGCTTCTGCCTACAGCCGCGCTCGTGGGCACGGCTGGTTCACGCGCGTCGAGCTCCCGGACAGCAGCGCCGTGAGTCACGGCTGCACAAAGCACCTCCCAGAGCCATGCTGCAGCTTCTTGTGCTTTGGATGCTGGACAGCCCTTCAGCCATTTCAGATAATGAAATCACACACACACAAGAAACAAAAAAAATGCAAAATACGAGCATTAGGTGTCCAGCAAAAAGGATGCTTGACGGCGGCCTGGGCTGCGGTGAGGAGAGGGTGTGGCCCCGCCAGCCTCCGCGGGCAGCATGCGCGTCCACGAGCCACGGCAGAGGCACGGCCGCTGGTCTGGGGATCACAAACACGTCGGAGCAAGTAGGTGAGCTCACAAGCACAGGATCTGCAGACGAGGGTCCGCGGCGTCGAACACGGCAGAACGTGCCGCAGCTGTGGAGACACAACTCGTGCCCCGTCCGTGGGACCCCCGCAGAGGGACGGTCTGGGAGTTTCTGTATGTTCCCACGGTGCTGGGGCCGTCACCGTTCCCTGGTCTCAGAGCTTCTCCTCACCCCAGAGAGGAAGCCCTTGGCTGTCCCCGCCCGGCCCCCAGAAACCACGAACCCGCTCTCTGTGTCCGTGGATTGGCTGTTGTGGACGCTCCTACCCACAGGACCGTGGACATGTGTCCTTTCGCACCCGGCTCTCTCCGCTGAGCATGACGTGCCCGAGGCCCCCCAGGCTGTGGAGCACGTCGCTGCCCTGCCCCTCGTTCGGACCGGATAGCGGTCCACTGTGAGGGGGAACACGTGGGCTGTCCCCACAGTTGGGCTACTATGAATGCGCTGCAGTGAAGGTTCGTGTCCGCGTCTTTGCGCGGGTGTGTGTTAACGTCTCCTGGGCACGGGCTGAGGAGGGGGCTTGCCGGGTCGTATGACGAGTCCGTCCGCCGCTTCCTGCCCCCGCAGCGTCCTAGAGTCTGACCCCCACATCCTTCCCCACGCTCGGCACCGTCGGTCGTGTCCGATGGCGGCATCCAGGCTGCTGTGACGTGCCTCCCCTGTGCATGCCGGTTTTGTAGAGGAAGCTCCAGGGAGCCCAAGAGCCGGGGGCAGGGAGGCCGGAGTTGGGGCAGGGAGGCCGGAGTCCAGCCACGGGTTTACAGGGGGTTAGTCCCGTCTGGGAACAGAGCCGTCTCTGAAACAGGAGAGAGAAAAGAAGCCATTTTCTGGGGAACTTTCTCTTGACAGGTCTTAGTCCCCTGAAACCAGATTTGTAGCCCAAGACAAATGCCCGCCCCACAGTGTGCAACAAAGACAGTCTGTACTCCGGCCTCAGCTCTGCAGAGCCGCTGGCCTCGACCGGCCCTCGGAGCGGGCACAGGATGGGGCCCGTTACGTGCGGCAGCTCCGGGGAGGGGGATGGGCCGTGTGCTGTCACGATGGCAGGAACAGACGGGGGCCCGGGGAGCCGTCGGAAGGCACCCCACTCACGCTCGCTGCCCCCTCCGACCTCCAGGCGTCCTACTGCCCCCAGACCCTCCACAGAGGCCACGGGGTGGCCCAGAGTGCAGGGTCACCTCCCAGATCCCTTGTCCCCAGCCGCGGCACCACGGCCGCTGTCGGGGAACCTAGGAGACCACGCAGGCCTCATGGCCTGGCCGGCACAGGGCAGGCCCGCCTCTGTCCTCCGCTCCCCCAGATGGATGGTGTGGACGAAGGGCTGTCCACCCCCGTGTCCCCGAGAGGCTCTGTGGACAGAAAGAGCGTGACTCAGGACGGCCACCTGCCTTCAAGCCGCAGACCCGTATTGTGGTGGTTTTGGGCGAGAACTTTTCCACTCACGCTCACAAAGGATGAACTCCGCACGGGGTTGCCACGGACGCTCCGAGGGAGGGAGACCTGGGCCGAGGGGCAGAGGGGCTGCTGACCCGCGTGCAACGCTCAGGGCACGGGCCGCATGCTGGGTGGCGAGGAGGCAGCCGGGGGGCCGGGACTCGAGCCTCCAGTGGCGCGGGCTCTCGGAGCGGTCCTGCCGGCTGTCCGCACTGCTCCGGCTGCCGGCTGTCCTTCAACACCGGCCGGATCCGCCCGCCAGCCCACGCGCCGGGCCACCCAGCCCCAGAGTGGGTAGAACTGGATTCTCCTTCTCTTCTGTCCCTTTGAGTTCCTACTCGTGCCCTGTCCGTGTCGCTCACGATTTTGGCTGAAGTTCATTGGTCGGTACAACCCGTTGGTGTGGCTGACAGTCACGGCCGCAAAGCGGTGAGACCACGGGTCCGAGAGCCACATCAGGGAGATGGCGCCACCCCAGGGTTCGTAAGGAGGGTGCAGAGTGGGCGGGATCCCATAGGATCCTGAAGCTCCTGTAGGCTTCGTGGATCCCGCTACACTGTGCCTCATCGAGGCAGAGATCCACAGAGAAGGCCAGGGATCAGGGCCCGCGCTTCAGAGACCGTAGTGATCTTCCCCAGAAGAGGGCCGAGTGGTTGCAAGGGTCATATCCTCGCTGCCTTGGAGAACCTCGTGGTCAGAAAAAGGCGGGCATGGAGGGTTCTGGAAGGCCGAACTTCCTTCACCCCCAGTTGTAGCGGCGTGGCGACAGGTAAGGGCCGTGCGGACAGACATCGCTCCGGAGAGTTTGCCGCACTGGTCTCTTGTGCTCACAGGAGCCGATGTATGGGAGAAGTTGTAAGTATTCCACGGGAAAATATGAATGCTAAAAAGTGTGCTTTTAAGATGCCTTGTGAGATGTAATTCACACCCAGACAACTCACCCAATCGACACGCACACTCTGCGTCTGCTGTCACCGTCACTCGGCTGCCGACAACGGTTTCTGTGCACCGGTCTTCTCCAAGGACAGGGTCACCGGCGACGGCCTCCCTGGGCAGGGAGCTCAGCCCTGCGGGGCTTCCGCACCGTCCCCAGCCTCTCTCAGGGCTCTGACCTCCCCTACCTGAGCCCCACTCACCTGGGGTCCTGGAGCCACATCGAGTGTCGTGTGTGCCTTCCCACTGAGTGATGGGCAGACCACACGCCACTGTGAGCGGCCTGGGCTGGGGTGGCCAACCGTCCGGGGTCGCCCGTGACTTTCCCAGTTTCAGCACTGAAAGCCCACGTCCCAGGACACCTCTCGGGCTCCCACAAACCAGGATGGGTAGGATTTATAGACCAGACTCTGACCATGGCTGGGGGTGCCCTGCTCCCCCCACACCCAGGAGATCAGCAACTGGGAAGACAAGTGCGTGTTGCGACGGGGAGCAGTTTGCCCCCCGGCCCGTCCAGCTGGCGAGGGACTCGGCGTGTTGTACTCATCACCGCGGCCGCTTGGCTTTGGGACGTGTGTCCCTGTGCCTGGGTTCCTTGCAGAGCAGGGCACCTGTAACCCCCAAGCCCCAGTTCAGATGCTGCTTTCCAAATCTCCTGCTGCTCTGGGAAGGAACTGAACTCGGGCCCAGATGCTGCCCAGTGAGGGGTCACCGCAGAGCGGGGGTCCAGCCAGACCACAGGCACATGCTGTGCCTTTGTCACCTCCTGGCTGGGTAGCCCTGGTAGGTGACACCACATCTCCGTGCCTCAGTTTCCCCTGTCGGAGATGGCACTGGCAGCGTCCGGGGGACATGCTGCTGGGACACGTACGTTACTGATGAGGGTGGCAGTCCGGTCCAAAAATGGGCTGGTCCCTGGCAAAGCAGAACGATCTCGAGGGCTTTGGTTGTCCCTGGCTCCTGCCTGAGAAACACAAAACGCGCTTCCCCAAACCGGTCTGTGCCATCTCCTGGGATCTCTCCTCGGCACGGGGAGAACCCGCACACCCCAGGCTTCAGCGCTTCTTCCCTCCCTCTCTCTCCCCCTCCCCAGTACCTGGTTCCCATTCCGGAGGGCCTTCCAGCTCCCCTTCCTCTGTCCACGGCGCCTGTGCCCTCTGCATCCTCAGAACAATGATGGCAGGAGGGTCACTGCGGATCATTCACGGGAACTTGGGTGTGTCGTTGCACTCAGGGCTCTCGATCCGAGCCTGGCACGTCCCCAGAACTGGGGTGCAGGGGTGTCCAGGCCCCGAGTACTCAGTGTAGGGAGCACTTACCTGACTTCGTAGACACCCCCCCACCCCAGCTCCGCAGTCTTCGGCAACGTTCTGGGCCTCTCTGTGCTGCGTTTCTTATCTGCGAAATATCGCAGCAAATAACGGGGACCGGGAGTAAAAAGGACAATGGCTGTAGCCGGCCTGGGGCAGCGCCTCAGGGATGCAGGCCGAGGCTATGTGACAACGATCACTCCTCTTCCCGTAGCCCTCCCGAGCCGGCGCGCCTGGGGCATGTTTGCTGCGACGCTGGAGGCTGAGGCCATCCTGGGCTGGAGCAGGAGAGCCTTCCGGAAGCCCACGCTTCTCCTTGGCGACCCCGGCTCTCAGGGACAGGGTGGGCAGAGGGCCTGGGGGGAGCAAAGGGTGGAGGTCGGAGCGAAGCTGCGGAGGCCACATTCAGAGCCCAGACCCGAGGAAAGCCCGAGACCACCCTTGCCCCACTGGCCCCGAGGTCCTGGCAGGGGTCGGAGCAAGTCCAGCCCCCAGAGAGAGGGGCCCCGGGCCTGACCCCCGCCCCCGCCGGTGTGCTCACACGTATGTGCGTCCCGTGGATGGCACTTGGCGTTAATCGCCGTCCACGTGGAAAGTGCATTTTAAACACAGAGCCGGGATTCGGGCACATCGACACGGCCACGTGGGGAGCCCGGACACGCAGGTTCTGCCCTTGACTGGGCCCAGGACAGGTCACCCCCACTCCCGGAATGACTCATTGCCCCTCGGTGAACGTGGGCAATCCAGACACGTCCCGAAGCTCACAGAGGAGACGCAGGCAGCACTCCTCAGGGGTGAGCCCAAGCCCGCCGTGAGCGAAAGCACGCTCTTCCCTCAGCCCCCAGCTTCAGTGTCCCCTGCCCCTGAGCCCAAGAAGACCCCAGGCCCCTGCCACAGCCGCTCACCCTCTCCTCTGCTAAGTAGGGCACATCAGCCTGGTGGGGCGTCAGGCCCAGCCTGCGCGCCCCCAGCTCTGCCCCTTTCTGGCTTCCTGCCCCAGGGGGGCCTCGGCCCAGGGTAAAGTCAGGCTCTCCAGAGTCAGAGCCGTGAACCAGCTGGGCCCTTCCCCATCCCACGGCTGCCCCACACCCCCAGGCTCAGCCAGCAAGTCCTCATCCCCTGAGGGGACCCGGTTGTGGGGCCCTAGGCCCAGGCTCCCCCTGGCTGCTGCCCTTCTCTGCCACACTCCTGCCTGTTCGTTATTTCGGTGACTCTCTGGTGACCTCAGGTGACATCGCCCCAGGGAGGACTATCCCTGTGCGTGTGTGTGCGTGTGCCCGCATACACACGCGTGTGCGAGCCCCAGCATGACTTGTCCTTGGTGGCAGGTACCGACGGTCCTGGCCTGGGCCTGGGTCGGGACCATCCAGCTCGGGCTCCCGTCGTGTGTGGGTGACGGCAGCGAGGCGGGGAGAGGGTTAACTGGCTCAGGCGGGCGCGGGGTCCCTTCCCGCTAATGGAAACCAGACCCTCCTGCAGCAATCCCTACAGTGTTAACCGCTGCTCCCGGGCCACATCTTTGTTCCTAGTCCCAGAAAGTGGGCTCGGTGCGCCTGCGTTTGCTGCGTTGCTTTCTTTTGCTTTTGGAAACAAATAGGAGAAGCCAAGTCCAGAGAAAGGGAGAGAGAGAGATTCTTTATTTCTTCCCCAAATCGCCTAGAAACCTGCCCTGCACGGTGCGTGCCTCCCTCCGTCCTGTGCCCACCAGCCGGAGGCAAATCCTGGCTCCAGGGAACCGTCCTGGTCAGACAGGTCCGGGCCCGGCGGGCAGGTCTCGGAGAGGTCGGAGACGCAGGGCACTAAAAAGAAGACACTGTCCAGGGTCACGGCGCCCAGGGACCAGGCCGAACACAGCACAGAAGCCTCATGGAAGCCTCCCGCGATGGTCCAGCTGAGGGAAACAGAGGCACAGAGAGGTCTGGGAGCTCTCCCAGGTGGCCCAGCCAGGAAGGGCAGGAGCAGGAGGCCCGGTCTTCCTGGCCCCAAAGAGAGCCCCTTGTCTCTCATCCCAAGAGAACGAGCCGGGGCCACCCCACCTCCTGCCCAGGAAGCCTAGAGTCACCATCTTCCTAACAAGCCACTACAGTCAGAGCGCCCACACACCCCATCGCCCCCTTGCCCCTGGGTCCTGAGGGGCTGCCAAGCCAGCATGGTCTGCTCAGTCCCGCCGAAAGTCCCGGGTCATCTCCTGGCCAGCAGTGCCCAGGCCTGGCGGGCTGACGGCAGGTTCAAACCCCCGCTTGCCTGTCCCTGGAGGGACAGACACCCCAGGCTCGGACCCGGACTTTCTGTCTCCCACCTCACGCCCATGTGAGTCAGCCTGGCAGTCAGGACTCTTGGTGCTGGGGGATCAGAAGGGGCACTGCAGGGAAAGGCCAGGGCTCAGCCGGGCCGGCCACGTCAGGCCCTCGCAGGCAGTGGCGATGCCCTGTGCCCCCTCCCCCCCACCGGGCTCTTCTCTGCGATGACCAGGCTCCCCCTGCACCGGCACCTAGGGTGGCTGCAGGGTCCCAGTGAGCGAGCTGAGCCCCAGAGTCCACACTCTGGCCACGCTGGGAGCAGGTGAGCCGTTGACGAGGCCGTGAGATGCTCGGCAGCACGGGCCCTGGGGTATGGGGACGTAGGACCCCGTGAGGCAGGAGGCCGCCCCCAACCCTCTGCCGCGGCTGGTCCTGGAGGCTGGCCACCCGCCCTTGCCCACTGCGTCCCAACAACCCCCACCCCGAGCTGTGTCTGACGTCCGCATCTCTCCCTCGGTGGAAGGCGTTCTGAGCCCATCCAGGAGCCCGAGGCCAGCAGGTTCCCCCCAACGGATAAGCTCAGTGAAGGCCCTTCAGAGAGAGACCGTCCGTCCTCGCCGCGAAGCCCGCCGATGGCCGCCCTGGTCTGCTCCGAAGGCTGGAATTTCAACCCCACACAAATATTCCAGGGCTTTTCAAACGGGTTCCAAAGAGACATTTATGTTGGCTGAGGCAGTGTTTTCCTTTTATTGCTGTTATGAGATTCAACATTTTTCCAGAAATAACTTCTGAAAAGTGTGCCTGGATTTTGAACACGTGTGATCCTGACATGCAGGGAGAGAGGCTTTCAAGTCACACACACACAGCCGTGTACACTCACACACACGCCGCCTGTGGCTCGGGCGGACACCGTGGAAAGTGCGGCGTGCGCGTGTGCACAGAAGGACTCTTGGAGGGCTGAGCGGCCCCGCGGAAGGAGCCGTGTTCCCCTGCAGCGGCGCAGGACCGAGCCGGGGCCGCGTTCCACATGGAGTCTCCCAAGCCAGCGGGGGGACCTGGGGCACCCCGTCCTGCCGTGGTCAGTGCCCTTCCCCACGCGGTGATGCTGAAGGGGATGGGGTTTCCGTGGCCTCATCTGCGGCCTCCTGCCCACGAGGGGTTGCGCAGTGAGGCCAGAGCAGTCCTCGGAAAGGAATGTCCCCTGCGCTGTTCCTGAGACACTCACCGCTCTGCTCTGCCCTGGGGACCCCTGAAGCCGGACCCACGCTGGCCTTCAGGATTAGTCAGCCCCAAAGCTGTGAGTCAGAAAGGGAGAGCACAGCAGCCAGCCACCACCAATGGAATTTACCAGAAGCCTTTGAGAGGAAGGAGCTCCGTGCTTGCAAAGCTGGCCACCGCTCTAGGAGGTCAAGGTCAGCCCAGGAAGATGCTCGCGGCCCTGCCCACCAGTGTCCGGAGCACAGAAACCAAGCGGAAAGACGAATCAAACGTGGACGGAAACTTTTTCCCCGAAGGAGAAAGAGTGGGCTGGTGCGGCCGCTAAGGCTCCCACCCTGGGCGCCCCCCGGGATGGCAGGGCTTCCCGGGGCCCGGGCCCTGCCACGGGCTGACCCCAGCAAACCTTGGGCTCCCCGCTGCCCCGGCCTGGGATCTGTGAATGTGTGAAGGTATTAGCTGCCAGCTGGAACTGGAGCGCAGCCGGGGCCTCGCTCTCCAGCAGGAAAGCTTGTAACGCCGCGAGGCTGGACCCGGCCCAGCCTCCAGAAACAGGAAGAATTAACAGGAGTAAATGTGAGCACTGTTAGCGCTCCCGGCTGCGATTTATTGCCGTCCCTGCGAGACGCGGCCGGGGTGCGGGTTTCGTCCATTTGAATATAAAATGTAATTAATGAGTCATCGAGTGTGGGGCACCGGGAAACGGGTCCACCTACTTGGTTTTCGGAGGCGTGGGACCGGCTCCCGGGAACACGCCCTCCTCCCCGCAGGGGATGGGCATCGAGAGACAGACCAGGCACCTCACCGTCCCTCAAATCTAGGAAAGGAAAGCCTGAGTCTTGGGGTGGCCCGGGAAGCTTTGGGCGCAGGGGTTCTCAGGAGGGTGACAGGACACTTTACGCAGTGGGAGAGGAAGACGCTTGGGAGCCAGGCACCGTCGGCCGAGGCCACCGAGAGTGTGAGTTCAGCCACTCAGCACCACTCCTCCTGGCGCTTCTCGACTCTGTCGTGGCCAAGACTGTTTTTAAATTGGCCTTGGAGAGGAGAGTGGGGGGGTCGGGGTGCGGGGCGGGAGCGTGTCTGTCTCCGGGGGCTGAGCCCGTGACCCAGGGCCCGCCGGTCACAGAGCCACAAGGACAAGGACCTCCAGCATCTGAGCCCCCACCTGGCGAAGCCCCCGACCTCGTGTCCACACAGCGCTGGAGCCGACGTCACCTGCCGGCTCTTCTCTCTCTGTGGATGGAGCACTGGTTGGGGTTTTGTGCTGCTCCCCCTAATCGCCGTGGCCCCCGGGCCGTTTGTTCTCAGAAGACTCGACCCTCCTCCTCCTCTCCTGGGCTTTGATCTTCTGGTTCGGGTTCAGCTGCTTCGTTTTCTGCACTTACCAGCCGGGAGGGAGGGTGTCCCTGAGCCTCGGCCGCGGTCTGGCAGACAGATGGGACAGGAAGCGGGCAGTTTCTTTCAGGCTGCGCCCCTGTTCATCTTGGATCGATTACAACAGTAGCAGCTCCAAATGTCTTCATAGCCCATTTATGATAAAGCGATGGTAACATCACACGAGAAGAGGAACGTGCAGATTAGTGACATCCGGGCAGCGACGGATTGACCGAGCTCCTGAGCCTGCCCTGAGCGGCCCCTCCCTCCCCGCTCTGGGGAAAGCCCCTGGGGGGCTGGCGGGAACCCCAACAGGGCCTGGGAGGTGCTCGCTCTAGCCCCCTCCTTCCCTCCCTCCCCCTCCCCCCCCTGCATTCTTTGGCTTTCCAAGTTTCTGCGAGTCTGCAGGGCAATGGCGCAGCCGCCCAGATAAATCAAGCTGCCGTGGTTACTTTGCAGAAGGCTGGGGATTTATATTTGAGTTTCAGGAAGAGGGGCAAATCCATCACCCTGGAACGCATCTATAGATTTTAAAGTTTGTTTGAGTTATTATGGGGGGGGTGGGCTGGTGCCTGGTGGAAGGGGGTTTGGAATAAAACCAAGAGGACTGGCCAAGGAGGCGCGTCTAGCTGAAGGACACGGGCACATCTAGGAGCCATCAATAAGAAGCATTAAGACCTGCGGCTTTCTCTTTGTTCTTTTTAAGAGGAAACACTTAACAATTTGTTGTTCTTTGTTGTACTTTTTTAATGAGCCAAGAGAACATTGCCCTGTCTCCGCACAGCCCAGAGAGGAGGGGTCACAGGCTTTGTCTTTTATATTTTTCATCTTTTTCATTTACATGAAAACTGACAAGAACCCCCCCCCCCACGAAGGAAAGCCGATCTGCCTGGGCCGGTTTCAAAGGCTTCCAATTTAGAGCATCCCCAGCGACTTCATTTCTAATCATGTTTTTACTTTCCTGGTCGACCAATTGGAGACCCCCCCGGGTCACTCTGGTTTCTATTGATTAGAGCACGGCTCCGAGGTGAGGCCCGCGGTGACGGGGGGCAGGGAGGATGCTGCGAGCGGCGGTGGCCCGGCCTGGAGAAGGTATCTGAGGGCTGGAATGACATCTCAGGGGACGGTATCAGGCTTCCAAATTCCTTTCATCCATCAGATGAGAGAACAAGCCACGGCTTTCAGCCGGACAGGGGCCGGGGCTTTCTGCCGGAGCGAATGGGTCCGGGCCACACAGATAAAGAGCTTCTCCTGTTCCTTCTAAACCGTTTCAGGCAGGGTCGTCTGTCACTGACGGAGGCTGGGTGGGGGCGGGGAGGGACCTTTCAGCTCTGATTAGAGGAGCAAGTTCAGGGCCACGGGGAAGCTATCGAAAGTCTTTCCGGCCCTCTTCACAGCTTTACGGGGGGCGTTTGCCCCACGCCACGGGGGAGGGGGCCGCCGGGCTTGCGTTCCGGAGGAAACCGTCCTTTTCCAAGACACGCAGGTCAGGTCCATCCGGAAAGAGCTCCAGGCTTCCCAGGTCCCAGCGGCCAGCTTCCAGGAAGAATGGGTGCCCGATACACAACCACAGTGTCCACCAAACATGGGGAGGAAACCAGAAAGGTGAGGGGCGGGGGGAGAAAAGGAGTGAATAGCGCAGGGCTGGAAGCAGGGATGCAGTGTGGCGGAGAGGAGGGGTGCGGCGCGGCAGGATGCAGGGGTGCAGCAGCAGGATGCAGGGGTACAGTACGGCGGGACGCGGGGAGCAGTGAGGCAGGACTCAGGGGTGCCATGCGGTGTGACGCAGGGGTGCTGTGTGGTGGGATGCAGGGGTGCAGTGGGGCGAGACGCAGGGGGTGCAGTGCAGCCGGATGCAGAGGTGCAGTGAGGCGGGAAGCAGGGATGCTGTGTGGCGGGACACAGAGTGGCCAGGTGCAGGGGTGCGTGCGGCGGGACGCGGGGATGTTTGCCGCCGTGGCTCCGCTCCCATGACGGCATCCCTGGGGACGCCGCTGGCACTTGCAGGGGAGCAACAGTGATGAGCTGAGGAGGACGTTCCGGGCCGGCCCTGACCCTGCCGAGGATCCCCACCGATGGGGTGGGGCAGGGGACAGCCAGGTGCGCCGTCTCTCTGGGCGCCGGTCTCTTGCCACGGGCTCCGCCACTAAGCTGGGTGCAGGCCCTGGGGGCCAGGGTCCTCGGGTGAAGGCACAGACCACAGACGTCTCCGGGGATGGTGTCGGGGGCTCCCGCAGCCTCTCACTTCTGCCCAGATCTGACTTCTCCGTCAGGAACCAGCCTCCCCCTGCACAGCCGCCCCAGGGGCGGGTCCCCCGGGCCTCCCGGCTCCTCACCGGGCCTGGCCTCCGGGCCGGCGGCTCAGGGACGCTCTCGGAGGGCAGGCCTGGCGGGGCCAGCGTCACGGGCGCCCAGCCTGCCACGCAGCCCGGCCTCCTCACCCCAGCACCACCGGTCCGCGAGGGATGCTCGCTCCTGATAGGATTATTTCCTTTTAATAAAGACCAAAAAAGTTTCCAAAGGCAAAATGACAGGCTGGTTAACTTTATATCCCAACCCCAAAAAGATACATTTTCCTCTTTGTAATGCACTAGTTAGTGGTTACTGGCACGTTACATTAACTAATTTGAGATCGAATTATCAAATTTGCTCATTGCTGCTAGCGCTAATTTGAAACCTTACAATAAAGAAGGGTTTGAGAAGCACATGAAAGGCGCCACCCACGGCGGCCCCAGCCCGGCCCCGAGCGCCACAGCGAGACTCGCAAAGGGTTCGGGGTAATTGCAGTCATGAACCGAAGTTGATTGAAGAAAATTATACCCCGGTTTTTTACTGCAAGTTTTTTTTGTGTGGCTTTTCTTCAATTATGCGGTGAAATTCAATTACAAGGGAAGACACGTATAGGACTTTTAATAACTGTATGGAGAGCATCTCGCGAGCTCCCTTCTGCTCCCTCTCGTCAGGTTGCGAACCTACCGCTTTCTCAGACTTGTTCCGGGTCTCGAGGCGGCGGGGTGTTGTGCGAGCTTGTGCGTGGTTTTGGAGAAAATTATCTCCTTCAGATTTTTTTCATCGTCACGGTTTCCTCTTTCTTCGTGCCGTGCTGCTGCTGCTGCTTCTCCAACGTCCACCGGACAGTGTGGGAGAGGAAGCCTCGGCCCGTCGCGCGCACACACGCGCACACGCGGTCACACACGCGCACACGCACTCACACGCGCTCACACACGCGCACACGCACTCACACGCGCTCCCAGATAGATCGCTTCCTTCCCAACCTGGGGTTCTGCGCTCCGTCCTTGCCGGCAATCCCACGTGGCCTTGAACGTCCTTGTAGGGTGGGGAATCCCAAAAACCACATTTCCAAAGCGCCAGTACCCAGAGCAGATGGGTAAGCTCTGCGTACCGTCCGGATGCTGAAAGCACGCCGGGGAGCGATAGAGGGTGTCTTTCCTGCCTGCTCCTCGAAAGATCTGTGATAATAAAAAGTAATCGAAACGCCGAGGGGTTTGTGCCTGCGGCCAGCACGCTGCCCACTCCCCCTGGAAAAACACAACTGGGGATGAGAAAGGGCAGCCCCTGAGCTCCATAATTAATTCACTTACATTTTAAAATTCATGCACATTTTTAAGGCCACGAGTGGCTGCTAACGTGGCGTCGCGTCTGCCATGACACCCAGCAATTCCGACCCAGGCCTGCCCCGCTTCCGCCGTCTGCGGGAGAAGCTGGGAGAAAGTTCCTCCAGAAGCATTTCTGCAGGATTTGCAAACGAGGATGTTGTGGTCAGGGGTCCGGCAGCTCCAAAGGCCACCTCCCTGTCCCCCCTGCAGCCCAGCAGGGGTAGAGGAACAAGGAGGTCCGCTGGGAGGAGGTCGTGGACACGTGGCTCTGCATGGGGTCCTCCTGCTCCCTCTGAAGGTCAAAGGCGAGATTAGAAGCTGGCAATAAGACTCGATATTTGAAGGGTGAGTCAAAACCAGCCAGTTTTCTTCTGACGTGCTTGGGAGAGAGACAGACAGACAGACAGAGGGGGCAGGAGGAGTGGGGGGGGGTAGAGACGGAGGAGAAGCAGGCTCCCCGCTGAGCCAGGAGCCCAATGTGGACAGACCCTTCACCAACCGAGCCGCCCCGGAGCCCAGTGCTTGGACACTTATTCCAAAGAGTCCTGCCTTCTCTGGCTCCGGAGCCTTGGCCTTGGGGGCGGGGGAAACAGTGGGGAATGATGTGGGCAATGGCTCGCCTCCTGCTCCAGCAGAGCCGAGGCACAAGTCCGAGGCCATCGACGCAGGTGCAGAGAGCGTGGGAGCCAGACAGACAGGGAGAGAAGCCTCCCAGCGTGGGCGTCTTGCTGGCCGGTCCCCGGCTCCAGGGACAGAGTGGGCGGCGGGTGGGGGAAGGCTGAGCACCCGTCTGACGTCCCCAGGAGCCGTTGTCCGCGTGCAGGCCTGCGCTCGTCCCGTGGCTTTCAGACGACTCTCCCCAGAGCTCTGGCCTCTTCCGCCCGCACTGGAGGGAAGCTGAGACAGGTGCCGCGGGGGTCAGACAAGCGGGGCTTCCCCCCTCTGGCAGGCACAGCTGAGTGACTCAGGGCCGCCACCGTCCTACTCAGCGCGACCCTGCCTACACGTGGCAGGGGGCCAGGAAGGGGGAGAGTAGAGGCTGCCCGTTGGGGGAAGGTGCTCAGGACTCATGCGCGCAGTGGCCAGGTACGGTCTCAGCAGAGACCTGCTTCCTCTTTCCTGCCGGCTGAGCTGCGCGGGTGTGCGCCGCGCCCTCCACGGTCGGTAGGCGGTACTGCGGGGCCGTGGTGGGAGGCTCCCGCACACAGAATTTAAGGAAACACGTAAATCCGGCCAAGACAGGAGAGTAAATTGCTGTGTGTTAAGGACCTGATCCTACAGGTCCCCGGGAATCTGAATGCCGGGCGGTGCCCTGAGTGCGCCCGCGTGTCTGTGAGCGTCCCGCGTGTGCCCGCGTCTGAGCGTTTGTGCAGGGCGGCCTGGAGCGGCTGAGGCAGGGCGCCCGACAGGAGGTGCGGGGTAGGGCCCCGGGGCTGACGGCGCACCTGCGAGGGAAGGGTGGCCCGGGCCATCGTTATCACCAGCCCAGGGCGCAAAGTCTGCCTCTGTCCACCTTGACCGCGAGCAGGCAGGCAGGTTCGATAACGCGGACGTGCCTTCCTAAAGCAGCACCTCGTGCGGAAGCCACCTTCCCAGCACCGCACAAAGGTCCTCCCGAGATAAGACCAAGTTCTTTGATCGCCGTCCATCCCTCTACAGGCTTCTCCCCCAGCCCAGGTGACTCAGAGACCCGCCCTCCACACCCCGCCACCGCCGTGACAGCAAGAGCTTCCGAGCTACACCTGCTCCGCCGGGTCCAGTCGGGCCCTCGAGGAGCCGGGGGAGGCCAGGCCCAGGGCGGGGGGGCGCAGGGGGCACCGTCGAGAGGGGACATTGCCCGCACGTCTCCCCGCCAGCTTCGTCTGCGACCACAGCTAGGATGCACGGCCCCGGTCCCCAGACACACTTTGTCACACTCTCAGAAGGACAGAGGCCGGATGTGGGGGTCTGTCACACAGCACGGTGAGGGGTGGCCCCAGACCGTGTGGAGCCCCACGGGCTCTTCACCAAGGGACCAAAATGCAGGGAGGCCAGAAGCGGGACGGGCGTGAGGCTGGAGGCGTGTGGGAGCGCCGCATCCCTCCGTGAAGCCGGAGCGGGGCCGACCGGAGCGGGGGCCCTCCGAGGGTGCACACGCGTGTGCCGCATGGGGCAGAGCGTGTGTGTGTGCGTGCGGGTGAGTGCTTGTCTGTGAAGGCCGGGTGCTCACCAGGCTGGCCCTGGGGCCCAGAGAGAGAGAAAGTGGGGGTCTGGGATCAGCCATCGACGACGGACTCAAGTTGCCTCATTCTCTTCCCCTCAAGAGCCTGTAAAGCTCCCGCTCCTTGTAAAAGCAGAATTTAAAAACAGTCGAGACTCCTGGCCAAGCCCAGCCCCTGCGGCCTGTGGACAGGGCGGTGAGCTCTTGCTGGCCGGTCCTGCCCCTGGACGCACTCTGAGGCCAGCGGCTGGGGCGTCCTGCTGGTCTATGGGCCCCTCTGTCCTCCGAGACCCAGGGCGGCCAGACGTCTCAGGCAGGCCATGCACGCAGGAACCCCCACCCTTGAGGTCCTAGCGTCTCCCCAGACGCCGCCCAGGACCCGGCAGAGCATCCTGTCCCCCGGAACCCGGCCTCTTTCACCCTGTGCACATAGACCTCCTCGCTGCTGGGGACCCGACATCCCTGCCGATCCCGGGACAGAAATGAAAGAAAATTCCGCCTTACTTCTGAGAGTGGGGGCTTACGGTGCTCTGGACTTCTGGCGTGTGGCTCACTTTGGTGGCACTCCCGCGGCTCAGACTCTGCCGAGATGGGGCTCAGCTTCCAGGCTGTCGGGTGTCCGGGCCCCTGGGTGCCAAGAGCAAGGTGCTGGCCGGTGTGGGCAGGGGGCGGGGGGCTGTGGGGCAGCATTCCAGGCAGCCGCTGGCTCCCAGGAAATGCCCCCCGACTGGGTTCTGGGTCCCGTACGGCCGTGGGGAGCAGCAGGGTGGAGCTGGCCCACAGGCCTGGGGCAACCCAGCATCCCACAGGGAGTGGTCCGGGGGTGTCTGTGTGCTGGTGCACACTGTGTGCGTTGGGTGCAGAAATGAGGTGCTGCTGTCACCTTCTTGGTCTGGGATCCCAGGGCCAGGGGTCTCTCTTGGCACTTAGCACCCAGGAGCCCTGGGGAGCCCCGGCACAAGCGCCTTTTCCTTCATGGTGTCGGTTGGGGCCACCGTGAGCCCGAAAGTGACAAGACACCCACCACCCCCAAGGGATCTTTGTGAGTCCGGCCGCCGGGGCTCAGGACAGGTTGGAAGGAAGGTAGAAGGCTCAGGCTGCAGCGGGCAGGGGTCTGAGTCTGACCTTCGTGCCCCCTGCACAGCCCGAGCCCATATCCCGCTCTGCAGGCTGACGGGCCGTCTCTGGCTCACCGACACGGGAGAACATCTCCTTCCCGCTCTCAGGAGGGGCTTCTGCCCTGGGACCCCCGGGGGGCAGTTCGTGAGGACCAGGCGGCACCCTACCAGCCCCAGCCAGGGAATCCCTGCCCCCGACCCAGGGGCTGGGGACCAAAGGTGCAGAACCAGGGAGAGCCCCTTGGAGGGCGTGCAGGGGCCCCGGGGCGCAGGCTTCCCAGCAGGTCTGACGGCCCTTCGTCCGGGGCAGTAAAGCTGGGAGACCCCATCCTGAACCTTGTCAGCAAAGAGCACGTTTTCCCTGAGTATTTGCAGCTTCTGGCAAGGCAGGTACAACGCGACAGCTTAGGTAATGACGTCAAGAGGCCTTTCCAGCTTCAAGAGCCGCGGACGGACCCAGCTCAGCGTGTGCAGAACCTCCCTGTGGCTCTGGGGCCGCAGGCAGGCCGGGAAGCCGGGACAGAGTTCTGGGAAAGGGGGCGAGGAGGGGCTCACGCTCTGCCTAGTCTCGGGATGGAAGGGAGGCCTAGGCTGAAGAAGGACTCTGGCCTGGGAACCCCGGGGGGCAGGCCTCGCAGGCAGAGGGGCTGGCCGCTCCTGGACACTCACCTTCCGGCCAGAGAAACAGCCTGGAGCTGGCTTGGCGCAGCCTGGACAGAGCACCGTGTCTCTGGCGACCTGTCCCCCCTCCCCAGCCACGCCATGGTTGCAGGGGGGTGGGGTGGTCCAGGGCAGGAGTCTCCCAGCCAGGTGGGGGGCACTGGGTGCTCCAAGGAAGGGGCTTTGCGGGGCGGGCCCCTGCGGTCCCGCCGCACTCCTCCCCGGAGCTCGTCCTGGCTGTCCTGGGCGCTGCCCTTCCCTGTTCTGTCGGAAGCCCCCAGCAGCCTCCAGGCAGCCTCGCCGTGCAGGCCCCACGCTGCTGCCGGGCTGGGAGGCCATCCTAAGACACAGATGCGACAGACCCCTTCACTCCTCCCTTCCCTGAGGAACGGCTCCACGGTCCTCATCCCCTGGGCTGGGAGCCGGACAGCCTGGGCCCTAGGCCCGGGGCCCGCACCAGGGGAGTGCCACTCGCTCTGTGGAAGGACGCCCCCAGGGTCTGGGCGCAGTCCTCAGCTACCGGGGAGGGGTCCACGTCTCACTCTGGGGGGGCCACACACAGAGGGAGCCACAGCCCCTCGGACGGGGCGCCCCACCAGCCCACCCCTTCTGGGGCCCTGCTCTCTGCGTTCTGACTTCAGGAAAATGTTTTCTTAAGGTGGTTACCCCAAACCCCCAGACCCTCTCTTAGGGACACAGAGAGTAGCTCCCAGGAGCGCTCTGGCTGCCTGCAAGGCGCAAAGCCCAAAGCCCCCCGTGGGGTGACCAGCCCCACAGAGCAGAGCGAGAGGGCTCTCAGCGTGACATCAGGCGCCCCCCTCCCCAGGGAGACATAGTGTCAGGGCGGGCACTGTCCTGGTGGTCAGCACTCCTTTGGGAACCCAAAGCAGTGGACGTTCCCATGGGGTGGGGATTCCCCTCGGCTGACGTGCGTGTAGGACACACAGCGGGGCAGTCCCTTCTGTGACCCTGACCACTGGCCCCGGGGACTTTCCCGCAGGGGCACCTGGACCTGGAGACAGCACTCTGGGACGGGCTTAGCGTCCCAGGGCCGCCGTAACGACGCACGGGGAGGCCTAGACCAGAGCTCTTGTCTCCTCTCGGGGCTGCAGTTGGAAAGCTGAAATCAAGGTGTCACGGGGCCGGTTCCTTCTGGGGACCCTGAGGGGACTCTGTCCTGGTGTGGACCCCACACTCCGACCTCTGCCTCTGGGGTCACATGGCTTCTCCCCGTGTGTCTACAAAGACCCTTCTTCCGAAGAAGGAGAGTTCCGAGGTTCTGGGCGGACGTACACCTTAGGGGAGCCCTGCTAAACCCACTGTAGGGACCATGGAGCGGTCTAAAAGGGGTTGGAGGCCGGTCGGGCAAGGGCCATGGCCCAGGTGATGACTTCCCTCCTCTTTGCGCAGCCCTCCCACACTGAGCCTCACCCCCACATGTGTTTGCAACTCCCGCCAAGGGCTAATCCTAAGAGCAGAAGGAAGGGGCCCTGCCCTGCATGGGAGCCAGAGCCCAGGGCGCAGGATGGGGCCGGGACACGGCCATCTGTCCCCACCGGCACCGACCCGCAGAAGCTCTCAGGCTCCTGGCCCTCTGGCTCTGTGCCGCCACAAGCTGCCCCAGCCCTGACAGGAGAGGAGGCCACAGCGGGGCTGGGGCTGGGGCACAGGAGAGGGTCTCCTGCTCCCTCACTGGCACCGAGTCTCCCCGTCTGAGAGAGACAAGAGCTCTCAGAGCCTCCAGGCCACCGCGGACCACCACAGACCACCCTCCTGGGACAAAAGGGCCGCGCACACCGTGGGTGGGCCAGGGACCCCAAAGCCTCTGGGGCCAGCAGGAAGACCCCATCCTAAAGGCGGACAGGCAGGTACCGACCCTTTAAATCTAATATTCAGTGGTTCAAATCTTTTGTTTCAACATCCCTTCTTTTCCTGAATTGTCCCTCAGCATCGAGTCCCCTCAGAGCCCCCAGCCGCACCCTCGTGAGACTCTGTCCGAACTCCAGCGTCCCTCTTCCCGCCGGACTCCGCACCTGAGATCCCTGCTTCAGGGGGAAGCAGCACCTCGGGCCGCCGCAGGGGTGGGTTCTGAGGCGCTGGGTCCACCTGCGGGACCACAGCTCAGCCCACGGCCTCTGGCTGGGACCCCTCTGCCACCTGCCTGTCTCCCCATCTCCACAGACACGGGCCCCCGGTCCCCTCACCCCACCCTCCCTGATGACACACCCGGAGGCTCTCTCGATACCCCCGTCCGCACAGTTGGGACCAGCAAACACGGCGGGGCCCGGGCCAGAATTCTGCTTACCCCGGCAGTAAGTCGCGTGGCCCGATGCTGCTCTGGCTACTGGGATAATTGGCCTCCGCCGGCCGGGGGCTTCCCGCTGCTCACAGCCGCTTCTCGCGGCGTCGGAGGCGACGAGCTGAGCCTCCCTTGGGAGGCCGTGTCACGGTGGCAGGGAGGACATGCAAAGGGCCGGGGGTGGCACCACAGTCCCCCGACGTACCCTCCCCGGACATCCCGGTTCCCTTGTCCAGGAGGGAGGGACAGCAGGAGGGTCAGGGAAGCCTCACGTCGGGGGGGGGGGGTGTCTCAGAGCTTCAGGGGTGAAGCTCACTTCCTTCCTGGGTGGCCACTCCCAACATGGGGCCCGGACAGCGCCCTGGAGGGCCGGTGCTCTGATGGAGCGTGGGGGGCCCCAGGCACCCAGGGTTCAGGAGCAGGGTCTCTGGGGACTGCACGGTGACCCTGGAGGGCTCTCTTGGTGCACAAGCTGTCAGACGAGTCTTTGGGTCCACATCTCTGGCCTCCAAGCACTGTGCATCTGGGCACAGAGTCCCAGAGAGTAAAGCCTCTGCTGGGCCGTGTGGTGTGCCGGTGGGGCCAGGAGGGGTTCCAACTTCCAGCTGCTGTGGCCACGGGGTCCTGAGTGTTCTGTCATCAGGGTTTCCTGACCTCGGAACTGCTGCTGTTTGGGCTCAGCTCGGCCTGCTGTGGGGGTTGTCCTGGGCACGGTGGGCTGTTTGCAGCATCCGGCCTCCACTGACGAGATGATGGGGACCGCTGCCGGCATCGCGGCTGGTGGAGGGGGCACCTCCTGGCCAAGATGGCCACCCCCTGTGTCAGTCCAGCGTCCTGGGGTGGGGGCAGGTTTCTCACTCGAGGGCCACGGGGGTTCTCACAAAGGCAGTAGGAAACGTGCAGAGACCTTCCTCGTCCAAGGGCAGTGGCTGCGCATCCTGCTTGGGGCCGACGGGACGCGGTGGACCCCCATGTCACCAAGATGCTGTCCCTCCTCCGGGACAGACGGGGTCCCATGCAGACAGGTTTTTGTCCTGGGAGTGAGTTCTTTGAGACCCTGGGACAACCCTCCCTCCCTCCTACAGAACCGGGCTCAGGTGTCTCGAGTGGCAAGGACTTGGGGCCACCGAGAGCTGGTGCTACATCTCTGCAGCCGGCCAGGGTCCTGAATGCCTCAGTTTCCCTGTCATAAACAGGCAAGAAGCACAGAGCCGGCTTCTCCTCCGGCGCGCACGAAGCAGTGGAGCTCAGCATGTCCCCAGGATGTCCCCAAAGCCATCCGATGTGTTCTGTTAAAGCCGGGCATGGGCACAGTCTTGGGGGGAGCCAACACGATGGGGGGAACCCAGACTGGACGCAGGAACTGTGCCCTGGAGGGGACAGGACACAGCCCCGGAGCAAGGCCTTGACCTCGGCTCTGTGAAGCTTGTAGCACACAGCTTAGGACAGTGCACACCTGTTCCTCCCACCCAGGGGCCCTATACTGACGATGTGGCATCCCAGGGTCGGTGCTGGGGGCAGGGCTGCAGCCACCGGGAGGGGGGAGCTCTAACTACCCTGTGCAAGGGGAGGCACCCTGGGCTCAGAGCTCTAGGGTGGGCGGGGGTTGTGCTGTGAGTCTGGGTAGGGAGTGCTCTCCTCTGGTTTCTTTATCTAAAAGGTTAAGCATTGGCATGGGGCCCCTCCCACTCACCACCCCCTAGTACCCCCAGCACCCCATGGTCTGGATCTGGGCATCCAGTTTTGCAAGAACAGAGTTCGGGGAGCCCGGAGCTGGGACCGCGGCCGGCTCTTTGGGGCTGCTGCCGGCTCACTGGGGCCACACCTCCCCGCGGGGCCTGGCAGAGAGCAGAGCGGGGTGACCACGGACGTTGGAGGACTTCGCGCGGCCGAGACACTCGACTCACCATTTAGAACCTTTCTGACCTCAGCGTAAAAGCAACCCAGAGTGAGGAAGGAGCCTTAAGCCCAGCGGGAAGTGGCCCTTCTAGGAGCCCCACGTGCTGGCACAGGAGGCAGAGCAGGACTCCCTGTGGCTGAGCTCCCAGGGACGCCAGCCTTCCCCTCCCAGCGGCCAAGCCCA
This sequence comes from Mustela erminea, assembly GCF_009829155.1. Lineage (NCBI taxonomy): Eukaryota > Metazoa > Chordata > Mammalia > Carnivora > Mustelidae > Mustela > Mustela erminea. The sequence goes on along the minus strand of NC_045623.1, from coordinate 107,996,958 downwards.
GCGGGTCAGGAGTGGGTCGTGGGAAGAGGGGCACTTCTAGTCTAAAGGCTCCAGAAGGCACGTCCTTAAGGAGGGCCCCAGGTTCCCGTGGGTAATGCAGGCCTTGTCATTGCCTTGACCCTGAGTCCTTGCTGGCCTGCAGAGCCGGTTTGTGTGGGGCTGAGCTGAGCTCTTCCAGCTGGGAAGAGACGCACCCAGGTGGCAGCTGGGGAAAGCAGCCTGTCCCCAGGGGAGGAAGGCTTCGGACTCTCGGCCCCTTTAAGAGCTCCAGCCCGTCTTGCCGCGTCTCCAATTCCGTGACAAGTGATGACGGGGCTATCTGGAGAACAACAGCTGGAATTCTCAGCCAAGAGGGGTTAAGGACGCCTCTGAGACTTCTGGCCACCCACTTCACCTTGGACTTGTCAAGTCACACGGCACGTTTAACCCTTGCCTGGCTGGAGCTGCCCGCCGCTGCCTGACCTTGAGCCCAGGGCCCAGCTGCAGAGCTGCAGAGAACCCCTGTTCTCCTGTACTCCCCGCCCGCTGCGTCCCCTCTAGTCCCCTGCCTCCTGCCCCACCAGCCCACCCAGCCCCGGCTCCTTTCCGGCAAGCTGCGCAGCCCTTTCTGTCGGCAGCCACCCCACGGTCCCACGGGAGAAAACAAACAAGCCCAGGGAGGGGGGCGAGGCTGGGTGTTTAGAGACGCTCCTGAGGAAGCCCGGACCCTGCAGGACCCCGGGATCTTCGGGCAGAAGGAGGGAGCCCGCCTTGGCTTACTCCAGCTGAAGAGGAAGCGGCTGAGCCTGCAGCCCCCTCCTCCGGGGAGCCCCCAGCCCCAGGGGAGCCCCCGCTCTCCCTGCCCCATGCTCCCCAGCCCGAGACTTTCTCACCTGCTGCTCAGGGGCAGAAATCAGAGCCGGCCTCCTGTGCAGGCCCGGGGTCAGAGGGGGCGGAGATAAGAGCCGGCCCTTTGTGCGGAGAGCTTGGCTTTCAGTGCACAGGAAGTGGGCCTGAATGCCAGAGAGCCGGGCTCAGGGGGACAGTCACACAGCAGCCGGATTCCATCTGATAAGGAAGGACACTAAAGCCACACTGACAGGCCCCTGCCCACCGCAGTCCCTTGCAGCCCCAGGGGGCTCCTGCCCGCCAGCCCGGAACGGCCACCTGCAGAGCCTTCCGTGGGGGCCGGGGGGGCCTTGGCCTCCGGCCCCCTTACCTTGCGGGCTTGGCCCTGGCCGACGGCAGCTTCTCCTGGTCCCTTACCCCTCGCACACCTGACGGGCACGTTCCTTGGAGAACGACCAGAATTCTGAGTCTGGGGGCTGCTTCCCACCTCTCCCCCCACCCCCCAGGCTTTGCAGGGCCCCCCTTTATCCCGGGGTCCCTCGATTAGGACTCATGGAGACCCCCCCCCCCACGGAGGGTGCTCTGAACACCCTCGCCGAAGGAGCGCGGAAGGGGACGGAAGGACGGACGGAGGAGCAGATGTCCCAGGCTCTGTTTCCAGGAGAAGCAGCCGCTGAAACGGTGGCAGAAACTTGGCGGGCATGGGGGTGGGGGCAGCGCAGGGCGGGGCCTCTCTCGGCCTGTTCTTTCAAAATTAAGCCAAATCCTGGAGGAAAAACATGTTTGTCCAAAACCTCTAATTAGCAGCTGAGCAAGTTCCTGGTGCCTGGGACACCGACAGCCCCTCCGGTGGGAACAGGCGGAGGCGGCCTTCCTCTCTGTTGCCCGGCACCCGGCCGAGGCTTTGGCAAGAGGCTGCGCCGCCGTCACCCCTGGGTCCCCTGTCCTGGGCTCTTGGCGGCTCTGTCCTGGGCTAACGGGCCTCGTTAGCAGGCTCCTCTCCTTGGGGAGAACAGCCGCGCGCGGTCGCCCGGACTCCCCTTCCGCCCCCTCTGTGCACAGCCCGAGGGGCTCGGGGGCTGCAGCGTGGGGTCTTTTTCCACTGGACATAGATGTCCCCAAGTCTCTAAGGATGGGGGGGGTGACCTGCGTGTCCGTGTCTGGGCCGTGGCTCAACCACGTCCCTGAGGAGCAAAGCCCGGGGCACTTAGGGGGCTCAGTCCCTTAGACGTCGATTTCACGGCAGCTCAGGCCACGCTCTCAGGGTCTCGGGATCGAGTCCCAGGTGCGGCTCTGCGGCCAGCAGGGAGCCTGCATGAGACCCTCGCCCTCCGGGCCCCTCCCTCTGCTCCCCCCTGCTCTGTGCTCACTCAGTCTCTCTCTAATAAACAAGCAGATAAGATCTTTTAAAAACTAAAGAAAGCCTGGCCCTGGGGCTGGAAGGGTAGCCGGTGGGCCAGGGACAAGGACTGGGGGAGACCGAGGGCCGTGTCCCAGGCGGAGCCGCCCACCGGGGAGTGCCAGCCCGTGCTGCCCCTGTGCCACCGCCGCTCGGCCTCTCCCCGTCGCCGCAGCCCATCCTGGAGCTCAGGAGGCCACGCCGGCGGCTCACGCTCGCTCCTGAGTGGGGACGTGTGTGCGCTTGGAAATTGTAATTAGATCCTGCCTCACGTTGTGTACTAGTTCCCAAGAAAATCATCTATTAATTGATTCCAATTACTCTTAATTGTTTCTCATACATTTCAATTAGGCGGCCCCGTTGTTCCCGGCGGGAGCTCCGGTTAGACAAGCAGCCGTCACGCCTCTGATGGCAGGGGCTGCGGGAGGAGCTCTGCCGAGGGGCGAGGGCCCTACACTCGGCCAAGGCCGGCCCTCGGCTCCCGCGGCTCTGCGGAGCGCGGAGCCCTGTCTTGTCTTGCAGGGGCTTTGGGGCCTCCGGCGCATGGAAGGGGGCAGCCGGGGCCTCACGCACCTTCCGTCCTAGGGGGACGGCGGTTTCACCGCCCAGGAAAACAGGCCCCGCTTGCAGTGCCGCCGCTGGAAATGTCCTCAGGGAACCGGGAATCGCCGGGTGGGGAGGGTCAGGTCCCGGGAAGTGGTCGTGAGGCCCGGTTTGCTTTCTTTTGGCTTTCTGGGGTTTCTTTCCCCAAATCTGTCTGAAGTATCAAGGATTAATTTTATTTTATTGTGGTAAAATACATAAATTACCGGTTTAGCTTTTTAAAGTGCAGTTCTGCAGCCTCTGGGACATGCACGGTTGGTGCCACCGTCATGGCCCTTGGGTCCCTGATGTCCCAGAACTCCGTCGTCCCCGAGCGCATGCGGCCCCGGGAACCACCAGTCTGCTCTCTGCTGCTCTGTTTCGGCCTGTTCTGGACTCGTCGTGGAAACGATCCCGCTGTGAACAGCCCTGCGTCGGGCCGCCCTCCCTGGACTGTTCAGTGGCTCACCACAAAGCAGCCGGGCTCGGCCCTGGATTCCTTATTCAGGGCTGAGCAGCATTCCGTTGTAGGGAGAGGACTGGTCCTCTGCTGATGGACATCTGGGCCTTTCCAGAAGCTGGTTATTGTGAGTGGTGCCGCGAGCCTTGTGTCCCAGGTTCTGCTTGGATTTCGGGGACCTGGGGCAGAGGAGTCTAGGCGTGGCACTGCTGGGTCGTCTGGTCTACCTGCCAATCCGATAGGGACAGAGCGTCTGCATTTGGGCAGCAGAGGTGAGGGGAAGAGGGACTAAGGTGCCCTGAGGAGGTGGGTGTCCGTCCTTCTGGGGACACTGGGAGAGCCCCGGACAGGGGGCTAGAGCAGGTGTGGCCGCAGTGTCAGGGAAGGGGTCTGACCAGGGAAATGCAAGCCCCTCTGTGCTCGGTTGGGCGCAGCAGGGGCGCTGGTGACCGCAGGAGGAGGGCCCACAGGGCCGGGGCCGATGGTCTGGGTGAGGAACGTGGGGTCCCGGGCTGCACCTGAGCCCGCGGGTTCCAGAGCGCCTGTGCCGGAGCATTTCCTCACTTCCGCATCTCGCTTCAGGGTCGTGGGCTTCCGTGAGCCTCCAGAAACCCTCCATGATCCCCAGACTAGAGCGCAGCATCAGAGCAGAGACAGGCGTCCCCAGAATGTGCCAGGGAGGCCTCTCCTCTTAGGCTAAGGTGCCTTCCTCCAGACTCCTCCGGAATCATCTCTCTGTCGGAAGCCGTCGTGGTCCCGCTGCGGATGCGGGGTCCGTCTCGCCTGGTGCCCATCTTACTCAGAAGCTGCGTGATCGCGGCTGCTCTGTGGTCTTTGTCAAACAAAGACGGGTTCACAGAGCTGCCCCGCGCCTGGGGACGAGAGTCTGCGTGACCCCACACCCGGCACAACGTCATCTTCAGAAAACAGTAAGGATAGCAGACACAGACCATGGTGCAGCCCGGAAGCTTCCACGGGAAGAGCCAGAGACCCGGACCGCAGCCCAGGGTCCAGGAGTTGCCATCAGCCAGGCTGTGAAGTCGAGAGAGATGCTGTGGTCGCAAAGGAGCCCCAAGCCCCCACCCTCCGACGGCGTCTTCCGCGCCGCTCAGGCCGTTCCCGTAGTCGGTCCTCCACAGGCGGTCACTGTGGTGTCTCGGAGTTTCCCGGGTTCATGGCCAGACACAAGACCACCAGCCTCACTCCTCCTGCTTGCTGGAGCTGCCCAGCAAGTCCTATCACTGGACAAGAAAGCAGGACACGGCATCCAGGTGCCGAGGCCACAGAAGAGATAGTGGGGGCTGGCCCTGGGGCACCCACCCAGAAACCACCTGGGCACGGTTCCCTGGATGTCTCCACTGCCACCCTGGTCACCGCCAGCCACACCGGAGTCCTGGCTTGGTCTGCATACTGCCCTCAGCAGCCGTCTGGAGCCCATGGGGAAGGGGCCGGACGGCGCCTGTCTCAGCAGATTTAGCTCCAGCAACCAAACCCGGGTAACGAAGGAAGGTGGCTTCCAAGAGCATCGGGGACCTGCCCTGGACTGACTGCCATCCGCCACCCCCGCCCATAAAACAGCCCCCTTTGTGCTCAGAGCCAGAGGCCCCGGCCCCGCCTCGACACGGGCACGGGGGGGAAACGGGACACACCTGGTCTCCCAGATAGAACCGCGGACTCACGGCAAGGCTCTGGCCCGACCCAGAAGCTGTCACCGTGCGCACCGTCCCCGGTGCTCTGGACAGAAGGCTTCGAGGAGTCTGTGTTCTGGGATCCGGGCCTCCTGCGTGAAGGCGGGTTGAGGTCGGGCGGCTGCCCCGGCCAGGCCCCGGCACAAGGAAGCTGGGTTCGCAGGCAGCCCTTCCTCAGCCTTTCCGCTCTGGAAAGTGAATGAAAGAATATTATTGACTTTGAGCGAGGGACGGCGTGAAAACCTCGGAGGCCACCAGGAGGCCCCTCCCGCGGGCACCCACAGAGAGCGCGCGCTCGTCCGACCCGACCACATGGCGTGCATCCGCGAGTGTGGCTCGCGGAGCCGGGCTGGTGGGTTTTGACTCTTGACCGGCCAGCCCAAACAAATACACAGGACATCAAAGAAGCTGAGTGGGGAGAAGGACATCTGAGATCTAACCCCAGAGGCTGAGGCTTAAAAAAAACACAGCCTCGAACATAAATCTGCAAATAAACTTTCCAAAGGAAAACATCTACTTCTTTCAGAACCCACCCTTATTCTGCGACCAGTCCCAAGTCCTGGGAGAAAGCGCCACCTGGCCCCGGAGGAGGCAGCCGCGGTCGGGCGGGTCGGAGCCCCTGGCGGCCCGCTCCCTCGGGCGCACCCCGGCAGCCCCAGCCAGGGTCACAGGGGCCACGGGGGCCCCCCGGCCTGGGCCCCGGGCCTCTCACGCTCCGGGTGTCGGACGCCGGCATTCCTGCAAATCTCCCTCGCGGAATTCCAGACTCGCGCCCAGCGCGCGGCAGAGAGAGGACGCCGTGACGGGCCCTGGACAGACGCCGCCGCCGGGATGTGCCAGCCCCGCCCCAGACGCTGTCTCCGGAGGATGGCGGAGCCGAAGGGAGAGCGTAGGGCCTGCTGGGCCAGTGCAACGTGTGTGCCTCCCCGACCCCCAGAGCACGGGGCGTGTGCATGCGTGCGTGGAGACGGACCCCTGGGCGTGTGCGCGTGTGTGTCGGGGCGCGTCTACGCGCTCGCTCGCCACCGCGGAAAGGTAAACCGGGAGGGAGGGAGCGGGGAGCGGCGCGAGGGTGGACGCGTTTTTCTCCCGATGCTGAGCCTCCCGGACATTTCCTGCACTAGAAGCGTCCAGCAGCTGCCTCTCCAAGCCGGCACCTCCCTCCTGTCGGAGAGAACAGCCCTTGTGTGAGTTGGGATAAGCTGCAGCAGGGGGGGTGGGGGGCAGCACCCAGGACCCGGCTGGGTTCCCAGAGCGTCACCGGCCGAGTTGTGGTTGCTGCCTGCAGGGACCTCTCTGCTCAAGACCTGCCCGCGGAGCTTCGGGAGGAGGGCTGTGCCCTGAGGGCAGCCCACGGTGCTACACCCCGGCTCTGCTCCTGGACTGCGGCCTGGGCACTGCCGGGCCAGCGAGGGGCTGCTGGGGTGCCCGCCATACAGCCGCCACAGCTCCGAGCTGGCCGCCGTCCCCCTGCAGGATTTGGGACAGTTTTTGATTTGTTCTCTCTCCTTGGGGCACCCAAGTGGCACAGGAGGAAAGATTTCTCCCTGATTTGCTTTCTCAGCCCCTCCTCACCTGGTGATCCGGAGCCAAAGCCCCTGAGCTTTGGTGCTGGAAAGAGAGACGGTGGAGGAGAGGCACACACACACCCCAGGCCCACGCGCAGACACGCGCACGTGCCCACGCGCAGACACACGCACACGTGTGCGCACACAGACACACGTGCACACACAGACACACGCACACACGTGCACACAGAGACGCACACACGTGCAGACACATGCACACGTGCACACGCACACAGACACACGCACGCACATGCACACACGTGTCCACACGTACCAGGCATGTACACACGCACACTCACGCATGCACACACACACACACACACACACACAAGTCAGTAGTCATTTGTCCAGTTCTAGGGAAACAAAGCAAACCACTCTGGGGGCTGCAGGCAAGCTTCCTTGGCACTTCCGAGGGAGACTCCGCCAGGGAGAAAGCGGATCGGACAGTGGGGGGGAAACGGAACAAGCCCCCGCGGTGATGCAAAGGCTCCCAGGTGCCTCCAGAAACCCTCCAGCATCCTCAGATACAACGTCCCCTCAGGGGCCAGGGGCCTCCCGCCCTCCTCTGGGCAGGGCGGGAGAGGCCCCCTGAACGCTTGGTCGTCGGCTTTCCACAAATGTACTGTTGGACCAGGATGGACCATCTACTCCTCATTATCTGAGCAACCAACCAAGAAACGAGAACGCAACTCGCTGACTTCAGAGGCTGCTTCCAAACTGGGGGTGCTGCTTGTCCTGCCCCGTGTGCCGACAGGGTGGGGGGTGATGAGTATCTCCAGGGCTTGGATCCAGAGCTGGTCCCCCAGGTCTGATGCCAGGCCAGGCCCTCGGCTCATTAGGGAGACGCTTGGAACCCAGAGTGTCCTGGCCACCGTGCCCTCTGGGGGCTCCAGTTGTGAGCGGAATAGAAGGTCTCTCTGCGTGGACGAGGCAGGGGCCTCTCTGGGCAGCATACCGGCCCCGTCTTCCCGGTGCCAAGCTGGGAGCAGGGGTGCATTTGGAGTTGATGCCGACAGAACCCTTGTGAATGGGCCGCTGAGGGAGCCCTGTGTGACAGCGGCCACCAGACCGTGAGCAGCCCTCCGGCGGGACTGTGCTGAAATCCCCAAGCCTCGGCCGGCAGGAAGGACCCAGTTCTCAGGGTGGCCAGCGGCCCTGGGACCTCTCCCGGCAGTTTCCTCTTCAGGCCATGAATTGGGAACTTGGGAAACCTTCATTCTGCTCTGTTCTCCCCCAGCCCCGCCTTCCTGGTCCTCAGGCGTCCCCTGATCACTCACCTCCTGAAGCAGTTTCTGGGACACACTGTCCTCCAAACCCCAGTAGCTGGACTGTGTCACGTGGGACACAGCCCCAGTGGAAACAGCCCTCCAGGGTTAGAAGGCGTCTCTACAGCCCTGGTGGCTGCCGGAGTGGGGCACAGGCAGGCCTCAGTGCACCAGTGTGTGGAATTGTGTACGGACGGATGGACGGACGGACGGAGAGTGATGACAGTCCTGAGCAGGCAGCCCTGGCAGGTGCTCAGAGCACAGTGGGAAGGGCACCTACCTCCCTGGAGAAGGCGCTGCCTGGTCCGGAACTCGGTGGCCTCGAGGCTTCCTCCCGCAGAGGGACACAGGCAGGGAGCCTGGCCAGGCGTGGAGGGGCTTTGGACAGACGTGCACCGTGGTCTCACAAGACCCCAACGCCAGCAGCGACACTGGAGGTGACCCCCTCCCCTGTCCCGTACATTCCCCAACTGGCTGCTCAACAGAGAGTCACCTACTCACGGGGAAGAGCGAACCCGCCCGCCGGGGGCCGTGGACCTCGAGCAGGTGACCTCCCGCTCCTCTTCCTGGCAGCAGGCGAGTCTGGGAAAACCCTCAGACAGGCCGGCACGGGGCCTGGGGACGGTGTGCCCCACCCGACCCCTGCCGCTCTGCGGAGCTGCGGCAGAATTTCTGACACGAGCCCCAGGATGGATGGTCACGCACTGCCCCCACCTGGGATCACCATCAGGGGCCTCACAACGGAGCTGGATCACCGTTCGCTTCCTGTAAAGGGTCCGCAGGTGGGGGCTCCAGGTCTGGGGTTCTCCCTGGGTCCTCGGCAGCACCGGCCAAGGTCGTGCTGGGGTCTCGCCCCGCTGCCTGGGCCCTACCCTCCCTTGATTCTCCAGGCTGCGGACGGCCCGTACCCCGGCACATCCCCGACAGCCCGCACAGACGCGGACCTCTCTAACCCCGCAGGTCCCTCCCTCCCCCTCACACCCCCTCCCTCCTGAGACGGTTCCAGGTTGGGCGGCCACGCCACGAGCGCCATGGGCAGAAGCGTTCACCGGAGGGACGTCTCGGGAGAGGCCGCAGAATTGCCATAAATGCCGAACTCCTGCTTCTGGAGAACCGGCGTCACGGATCAGTGCGTCCGGGGGTGTCTGGAACATTCCCAGCGAAAATAAAACAATTATTTTTGACAACGTGCGTCAATACCATCTACATTTTTCTTCCCTGTGCGGCACTCCCCTCCCCCACCCCACGGCCGCCCGTGCTCTGCTCGTCTGTGTCTTCAGGAAACGGAGCCAGGAAACTCAATAAGCCAATTGTTAGCCCCATCGATCTTATTTGGGGGCCTGAAAACTCAGCAGACAGCACAGTGTTAAATTATTAACTAAATGTTTCCACTCGCTGGGGACAGGCTTCTGTAAAGACCATCTAGATGAACAATGGCCTCTTTATGAAATTAGCAGGCAAAGGGACCGGCGACCACGGGGAGCAGGCGTCGCAGAGTGACCGAAGGGAGGTGCTCCCGGACCCCTCCGCACGGGGAGGAGAGAGGCGCAGAGAGGGGCGCTTGGCGAGGGGGTGCTTCCGGACGACAGAGCAGCTGGGAGCCTCCTGGAGGAGGCAGAGCACGGGTCCGGCAAGACTCTGCCCAGGGCACCCTCACGCCGGGCAGTGTGGGGCCAGAGGTCCGGGCCGGGGAGGAGGACGTGTCACACCCCACGCTCCGGTTAGCCCAGTGGCTGGCTGTGATGGGAAGAGCCCCCCTGGGCCAGGAGGAAGCGGGAAGGATGGCCTGAGCTCCCGGAGCAAAGCCCTCAGACAGGGACCGACACCGGCGGGGCGCACGGGACACCCCACCGCCCCCAGCCAGGCTCCCGCCCCAGCTCTCATGGGGAGGTCATAGAGGCCGTGACCGGGGCTCCGCCAGCCTCATTCACTCCCAGTAGGGGCCGGGCCATGTGCCAGGGGTTGGGGAGGAGCGTGTGCAGATCGCCATTCCCTCTGGAAGCTTCCAGTCTGTGGAGGGAGGCCTCTGGTGCAAACGAGCGGCGTGCCTTGTAACCATCTCCTGACATGAGGAACCGGGGACGTCCCCCAGCCTCCATCTGTGTGTCGGGCCGGCCGGTGTGGCCCGCCGTGAGGAGCCGACAGAAACGGGGAAGCCGGGAAACCGGGGCTCACAGTCACCTTCTTAGTTCCGAGATGAGAAATAAAATTCAAAACTGGAGTGAGGCCTGATTCCGGCCGAAGGGTCAAGTAATCTCCCCAGGCCCGGTTCGCCGGTTCAGCCGGAGAGGCACGTGCACAGGCTTCTGAGGGCAGCTCTTCCCTCCAAACCCTAGAAGGAACCGCCAAGCCCACAGTCCACACGGGGTCCTTGTGGGAGTTCAGGGGTGTTTCCGGAGAGAAACCCCTCCCCCCTCCTGCAGGACCTCCAGGAGCTTGTGAGATGTTCCAGGAGACAGAAATGAACGCCCACGTGTCCGGGGCAGCCACGGGGCCACGGGGCCACCGGGGACTCAGCGGCAGGCGCCGGCTCACATGGCCTCTGCCTGCTGGGAAGGTGGCTGCTGGACAAAGTGGCCACAGCGTGGGACTGTGCCCAGCGGGCCTCTAGCCCACTTCCAGGAAACGCAGCAAGAGCTTACAAGGGCCGAGGCTTTGGTTCTGCTCCAGCTCTGGTCTGCGGGCTTACGGGCGTCCTCTCACTCAGCCGTCACCGCGATCCACAGGGATCAGAGACCTGAGGCCCCGAAACCGTGGGAGAGTCACGCAGCCTCCCGTCCAGCCAGAGGTGTGCAGCCGAGATCGAGCCGGGGGCGCATGGCCTCGGAGCCTCCCGCGCACTATACGTCACAGAGATGGTACACGGGGCAGACCGTGAGTGTGCGCCCAGATGGCTCAGGACGGAGGTAACACCACCTGAACCGACCTCAGAGCCTTTGTGTGGCCCCCAGGCTGGCCAGCCGGTGCTCCCCAGGGCAGACGGGCAGCCCCACTCCGATTCCTGGCTCTTTGCCGGTTTGTCTCCTGGGCCTCGCCTCTGAGATTCATACGGGGAGGCCCATGCGGTCTGCACCGCTGCGCACCTGCTTCTGCCCAACTTAGTGACGTTTGTAACGCGGCCACGCCGCTGCGTCTGCCGGCAGCGCCCTCTCTGTTGACACCGAGCGGCACCCAGGGCGTCAGCAGACCATGGGTTGTTGGTCTGTTGTCCTGGGGGCGCAGTGTGTGGGGTTATTTCTGGCTCGGGACGGACGACCAACAGTCATGGACAGGCCTTTGTGGACCGAAGTTTTCACTTCTCTTGAGTAAGTCCTGTAGGAGTAAAGTCACCGGGTCCTCCGGTGCGGGTCTGTCCGGGTTGCTAAGACACCACCCCGTTCTTTCCAAAGGAAGGAGTCATTCCGCATCCTTGCCGGTCACGGACGACTGTCCCAGCAGCTCCTTCCCCCGTGACAGTTACTGGCATCCGTCCTCACGTTCTAGCCGCTCCAGCGGGCGCGGATCGGCGTCTCCGCGTGATTTCAGGCTGCGTCCCCGATGACTCGTGACGCGAGCCCACTTTCACGTCGTGTGCTTAGTAGTCTTGCGCGTAACTGCTTTTGCGAAACTTGTGTTCAGCTCTTTTGTCCACTTTATTTAGTGGATTGTCCGTCCCTGTGTCGGTTGATTTTTAGGAGATCTGAAGACACCGCCCGTCATCCGTGCGTCCGGCAAATAGCTCCTCCCAGGGCACGCCTTGCCTCTTCACGCCCTTAACTGAGTCCTTTGATTAGAGGGTACTTTTGAATGCTTTGCATTAAGTGCTCTTTTTTAGCCTTTTTTCTTTTTCTTCTAAACTTCTTCTGTTCCATTTTCTCTCTCTTCTTTTCTTCTGGGACTTTGGTTACACATACACCAAATAGTGCCCCTAGGTCACTATGGCTCTGTTCATTTTTGGTTCAATATTTTTTTATTATTTTCACTGGACAATTTCCATGACTCCATCCCCAGGTTCATTTACGCTCCCTCCCACGACCTTCAGCTGGTTTCCAGGCCCATCCAAGGACACGTCCATTTCACACCAGGTCCTTTTCAGTCCTAGAAATCCTGTCTGGTTCGTCACTACGTTTTCCATTTCTCTGCTGGCATTTCCTATCTGTTCACTCCCCATGATGACCTTTTTATTTATATCTTTGGATGCATTTGCAGTAGCTGCTTTAACTTTTTGTTGCTAATCCCAACATCGGGGTCATATCAGAGTTGGCATGTCTTGACTGAGTTTTCCTCTGACTATGGGTCACATTTTCCTATTTCCTTATACACTTGGCACTTGCTTTTTATTTTATTGCTTTGGACGCAACACATTTTAGAAACCCTAGAGTCTCAGCTTTCCTCTGTAGAGTGCTGGTTTTTGTCCTAAAGCAGATCTTTCGGTCCCCAGCTGCTGGCCAGGAGCTCACCTGCAGAAGCTGAGCTGATACTCAGCCAGCGTGTGCCTGTCTCGGCCTTGCGCTCACTCTCAGGGATCAGGCTTGCTCTTAAGGCTTGGCCCCTCTAGGCTTTATTGGAACGTTAAAGGCGTTCTCCAAGCCCCTCTGAGTTGACAGGACTCTAATTCCAGATGTTCTCGCACCAGCTGTGATGGACAACAGCTGGAAGAGCTGCTCCGCTCTCGGAACCTTCCCGCTGTTGCCTGTGGCTGGGCCCCTCGTGCTCTCCCAGTGCAGGGTCAGCCGGGGTGGGAGGGGTCAGTGCAGACTGGGGATCCCCTGTGTGTGGCCCCTCCTCTCCAGGATTTCCTCCTTCCACTTATAGCTACCCTGGCAGCCTCCAACCCCACTGTCTGGCCCGTCTGTCTGTTAAGACTGGGGCTTTCTCCCAGAGTTCCAGCGGCCCCACCGCAGGTAGAGAGGGCAGTGGCCTCTGCCAGAAAGCCAGACAATGGGGGACCCTCACCAGTACAGCTCTTTCTTTCAAGGGTTGGTTCCCTGATGTTTCCACCTGCTTTTATTCATTCCCTAACGCCGACCATGTTTCATGTGTGTATTTTGTCCGTAGTGTAGAGTCGTCCTCTGCGGAAGGAGGAGTCCAGCGTCAACCACTCTGCTGGGCTAACTCTGGGATCCGAGCCCCTGGAGCTCCCAGCCTTTAGGGTTCCGTGGGCACGTCTGCGTGCTCGCTCTGTCACCCCTGCTGCAGGAGGGAGGTGGCTGGCACGGGCAGTGTTGTCAGCACGCTGCAAGCGATGGCGGGGTTCAAACTGGCTCAGCCCCTCACTGGAGAACACTGAACTAGTAGGACGAGGACTTGGGTGTCGGACCCCGGGGGGCAGATACGAGCCTCACACCTTCCCAGCTGTTGGTTCTGAATGTGTCACCCAGTCTCCGTGGACCACCATCCTGGTCACCCCTCAGACCCTCCATGCTGCCTTCCGTAGCTCAGTTTTTCTTGGCGGCCTTCTCGCCCTGCCTAGGCTGCCTGATGCCCCCGCCCGGGTTCCCGGGGACCGACAGAGCCCCACAGAGGCCGTGTGGCCATGGGCCAGGGCCTCCACCACGTGGGAGCGGTTGAGGAGCTGCCTGGGAGCACGAGCATAAAAGGGGACATTGAGGGGCGGGCTCCAAGGAGACTCGCTCTCCATCAGGGCCCCACAATGTGGGCTTTGTGAGGCTGGGCTGAGCTGAGCGGGAACTTTCCTTTTTCTTCTAGGGAGAGATTATTTAATTTAAAAATAATTGAATGTGGAAAATGTTGGATATGGAAACTGTTTATCAGGTTTCCTTTTTTGTTTCTCCCGTTGGCTTTGCCCCATGGTGGCGAGCGGCAGTGCCCTCCCCCGGCAGGTCGGCAGACGTGTCTGCGCCGTGCGGTCCGTACAAAGCAGTCGGTGGTTTCCCAGAAGCTGAGTCTCCGGCTGCTGATGTGGCTGTTGTGGCTTGGTTGGGGGGGAGGCCGCCTGACCGGAGGTCGCGTCCATCTGAATGGCCGAGTCTGACCCGCCTGTCCCTACCATGCCCCCAGCTTGAGTCCCCATCATTCCTCTTTGGATGCCCTGTGGTCCCCCCAGGACAGGCAAGGCTTCGTCCTGCCTCCCTCCATTCTGTCCTGGGGGCCCCTTTCCCTCAGCTCCACTTGCCCCAGTCTCCCAGCGGCCTCGCAAAATCTGCCTCCCCATGAGACGTGTCCTGATGGTGACCCAGGCCCCGGGCCTTCGGGCTCCAAGCACCCTTAATTCAGCGTCCACTTCCCTTTGGATTCACACACTCCGCTTTGAGCGGGCCAGGAGCTGCACGGGGGAAGGACCTGCTGCAGCTGCACACCTATCCCTGGAGTCTGACCAGTGCGTGGCCGGTGTCCATGGAGGGGCTGAACAGACTGGACATCTGACCAGTCCCTTGAACTGGCTCGGGACAGGGCCTGCCGACCGTGTCCCCGAGGCTCTGCCCTCCCTCTCCCCCAGTGTCCGTGTTCTCCTCCGAGACAGCCCATGACCTCCTCCATCTCAGGGGGCTCATACTGCAACCTTGCCCTCCCCCAGGAGCACTCAGTGCTGGCATGGGGGCCAGCCAGGCTCAGGGAAGCCCAGAAGACATCTCACAGCCTCCCTGCGAGCTCCTAGAGGACCTCAGAAGACCCAGCTGTAGAGTCTTGCCCCAGGAGGGTAGGAAGAGTCCTGAATGGTGCATGGCCCTGGGAATGCAGGAGGGGGTTGGGACGGCCCCTCCCAGGCCCCTCACGCCAGGCTCAATTTCATGGGAGGTTCCGTGTGAGGCAGACGAGCTGAGAGGCAGCACGGCGGCCTAGAGCAGGCCGCGACGCTGAGCAGGACTGAGGCTCGGTTCCAGGTAGGGATCCGGCCGAGGGAGGGTGAGTCCTCTGGTCCCTAGCTTCCATCCCAGAAGGGGTCTGGGGTCACTTCGACCTCCCAAGGGGGTGACTTAAGTCCCGTGAGTAAATGCTGTCTGTCCGCCTCTGCGGGCCCGTCCCCATCCTTCCCGCACCCGAGACAGAGCTCCGCACCCAGTGGGCACTCAGAGGGCAGCCAAGGGCCAGCGGAGGGCCGAGCGGCAGGGAGAGGCAGAGCATCCCGGCCCCAGCAGCGCAGGGTCCACTCCTGTTCGGGGCAGCCGAGCCGGAGTCATGGGGAAGGGTGGCCGATGGATCTTGCGCCCGCCACGGGCACCTCTCTGACTTCAGCGATGCGGTGCCGGCACCGTGGACAGGCAGGCCCTGAGGGAGGAGGAGGCCGGGGCTCGGGGCTGCAGTGAGAGCAAGCTGCACACTGCCCTGGTCCCCACCTCCAGTCCCCTGGCACTTTCCCTAGACAAGCCCTGGCCATGGGGGCCCCGGCGGAGGCGGGGCGACACCTACGTCCCTCCTGGCCTTTCCCGTGTGGCCACAGGCCCCTCCTGACATCCCCACGACGGGCGCTGGGCCCTGGGTCCTTCTGAGGACTTGGACCCCAGCTGTGTGTCTCAGGGGCTCGTCCCGCCTCGGCCAGAAGCTGCCAGTCAGGCCGCTGGACACGGAGAACGCGTTTGGCGCCAGAAGCAGGGCTTTGCTCGCAGCAGGGAGAGGACGGGAGAGCAGCAGAGAACGGCCAGGAGAGGGGCACGGGGAGCTCGGGACGGCACTCAGAGAGGGCGGGAGTGGCCGGCCTCAGGCTCCGGCCCACTGGCCTCAGGCTCCGGCCCACTGGCCTCGGCCCCGGGCCCTGGGTGTTTCTCTGCAGGTCTGACTGTGAGCCTGAGGCCCGCGGCTCTGCAGGGGCTCCGGGAACTGTCGCGACCCCACTGTCCCCCCACCCTGGGCCTGGGCCCCAAGCTCTCTGGAGCAGACATTCAGTGCCTGGTTGGGCAGCACCCTTGTTAGTATTCGTGTGCAGGCCTGGGAGAAGCAGAGCAGGAGGGCAGCTGTTCAGCACCATTCCCAAAATCATGGGCCAAGGGCAGGGGACAAAGAGCCGTCTTCATAGGAGCGGCAGGCACAGCCTGCCATTCACGAAGGGGACTGAGCCGGCGGCCGGGGCGCAGCGGTGCAGGCAGGCGTCTCCGGGCCCCTCTTCCAGCTCCTCTTGCCGGGTGACCTTGAATGCTAGGTGCCCCCCAGCCACACGTGGGGCTCCCGACACCAGCCACTGGGTTCTGCAGAGGACAGGGGCTGGGGCCCGGTGAGCTCAGGCTGGTGGGGCCGGGGACGTGCGCGCAGCGGTGGCCGGGCAGGCTTCCCGCGCAGTCGCCGAGCATTATTAAATTCAGGAGCCAGAAGGCGACTCGTGTCTGCACGGTTTTGTCGGCAAGAATCCGCGGTCCGCTCGCCCTGCCCCCACCCCGGCCGTGTCAGCAGCTAACGGCAGGGCTGTCTGGAGGAGGCATTCCCAGACCTGGTCTCTGGCTCCCAGTGAGGGTCCCCACCCCGAGGGAGATAAGATAGAGCCGTGTCGGGGAGGAGGTGCCGACGGGGCGCACCGGCACGCTGTGAGTGATAAAAGGGGCTTCAGAAAGGTGCTGACGTGGCCACCGCATTTAATGAGGTCACCGTGCAAGCGGCCGCCCCGATAACCCGGGGGTCAGGCGCCCACCAAGTGGCAGGGCAGGAAGAGCCGCCGCCGTCCAAGCCCAGCGTCCACTTGTTTCAAGCGGTCCTCCGAAACGCAGCGGGCATCCCTGTCCCAGGACGGCCCAGGGGACCCGGCTGGGGCGCTGGGGCAAAGAGCAGCAAGCCCAGGGCAGCGGTCAGCCAGGGGCTCGGAGGCGGGGGGGGGCGTCAAAGCCATCTCACGCCACGCCTTCTCCTGCCGGCCAGGTCGAGGGTCAGCTCTGGGGGCCTGGACGCCTGCATGGCTGGAGGTCCTGCAGGATCGCTGGGGCAGGCTGCATACGGCGCCAAGGCCTGGTCCGACCCCGTGCCGGGCGTGGGGAATCAGGGGCCTGGTTGGTCGGGCTCTAGGATCGCTCAGGGCCCCCCCATCGCGATCGCTCTGTTCTGTCGCCTCCAACCCCAGCCCCAGCCCCAGCACCGAGCACAAGCTGGGGGAAGCGGGAGTCAGAGGCGCACCCGTCCCTGGGAAGCCTGTTCCCGTAAGAGCTGAGCGCCCTTGGAGAGGACCCCCTGTCCCCATTTCCACCCCTGGGTGGCCTGGGGCTGCGCTCGGGGGCTGGGTAGGTAAGCGCGCAGGCGGGAAGCGCCAGCCCACCTGAGATGTGCAGCGCGGCCCACACGATGCCGGCAACCCCTGCGGTTTGGGGCCCCTCGCGCCGGGGCTGTGGATGGAGTGTCTGCCAGGCAGAGGGAAGGCTGAGGAGGCAGGGGCCAGCTCCTCGCTGGTCGGTCTGGGGTGCAGCTTGGCCTCACTGAAGGGCTCGGTGTGGCTCGGCCTGGGAGTGCCTGGCAAGTAGGACCCACGGCACAGGTGGCTTCCCAGGCGGCACCCAGATCGCAGGTCCCAGGGGCCTCCTTAAGCTCAGAAGCAGAGCTATGTGTCCCAGCAAGCAGCTCCCTCCGCAGCCAGAGCTCTGGGTCTGTGAGGCAGCCCCCGCCCCCCGATGCAATGGCCAGTGCTTTCCTGCTTCCAGGCTTCATTTTTGTGCTCAAAGTCGTGGCACCTGGCCAGTCCTAGCTGTCCTGGGCCGCGTGGCCCTGCCCTTCCCGAGCCCACCCTGAAGGAGGTGTCCCACCTACACTTCGGATCTTTTTATTCTGGACCTTGCGGGGGAAAAAAAAAAAAAAGTCACAAACCATTTCCAAAAATAGCCAGCAGAGAGAGGGGACCATCTGGGTCTTTGCCCACTGCCTGCTGGCCTGCTGGGGACGGCGGGGCTGGCACAAGCAGTCCCCCAGACCCAGGAAGACCAGGCTCCTGCGCAGCCCCCAGCGGGCCCTGCCTCCCAGGAGAGGCTGTCGGTTGGCTGGGGCGGACGCGGCATTGCAGAGGGTGTGGCCGCTGGCTTGGGGTTGTCTGAGCAGAGCTGAGCCCCCCAGGGTACACCCAGGCCATGCCCAGTGCCTGCTGCATCCTGCCACACCCTCACCCACTGGGCACTGGGGCAGACAGCGGGAACCCCGCGGGATTCGCACAAGGTGGGTCCCCCTCCAACCCTTCAGGTAGAAAAGGCCCTGTTCAGCGCAGGTGTTCTGAAGCCACTGAGAAATTTCAGACGTGGGAACCCATGTTCCCCTGGCTGTGTTTAGAAGATAACTCTGTGCTGGGACCCAGGAGCCCCGCAGAGCCGTCGCTACCAGGACGTGACGGGGAGGGACGCCAGGCAACAGGTGCCAGGGCTCCCCAGAGCAGGGGCTCTTCTCCCCACCAGGCCGCCCGCCCTGCCCGGTCCTACAACTGGGTGCCTGCGACCCTGCAGGCCCAAAGGACTCAGCCAGGTCCAGAGCCACTGCCTGGCCCTCCCCGGCGACGGTGACAGCTGGGTCCTCGCAGGAACGAGGAGCACCTGGACCTCTGGGTGGTTTTTATATTTTCTATGTGAAAATTCAGAGGGAGTTTTTGCCTTTTATTCATTTCCACCCTTCCCGCATAATGATGGCCACAACGGCTCTGGGAGGTCTGAGCCCAGCTGTAGGAGAAGGAAGCCGGGGGTGCACAGCGAGGCCCCTGGAGCCAGAGCTCTGCTGGCTCCAAACCTGTTTTCCCCCTTCCCCCCAAACAGAGGGGCTCTGAGAAATTTTCAGCCTCGTTTTCAGACGAAACCAAGCCTCCCTCCCCACAACCGCTCCTTTTACCATCAGGAACACCTTCCTCCCGGAGGACGCACACAGGTCCAAACCACGCCAGGGCCTCAGCAGCGCCCAGGTGCCCGGGCCGGGGAGGGCCACAAGTTTGATGGCTTTCTCTCTCCCTCTGTCTCTGCCTCTCTCTCTTGCTCTATCTCTGTCTGTCTCTCTGTCTCTGTCTCCCTCTTTGTCTCTGTCTCTATCTCTTTCTCTGCTTCTCTGTCTGTCTCTGTCCACCTCGCCTGGGGACCCACCCCCAGACCCCCAGAGAGCAGGACCCCCAGACACCCTGGACGTCCGAAGGGGACACTCTTGGGAGACCAGGTGCCAGCGGCCGTCCTCTGGGGGCGCCCGGTGAGTCAGGGTGGGGGACCCTTGCCTCACCCCATGGTGCATCGTCGGGGGGGCTCGCTGAGCTCGGCCCCCGGCCCCGAGCCCCTGCCCCTTGCAGACCGCCCAGTGGCGCTGTGGCCTCCGGCCGGGGCTGCGGGTTCCTAATTGTTTTCCTTCCTGAAGGCCCTCCCCGTCCTGTTCCCCTCGGCTGCGCCGCCCCCGGGGCTGACTGCGCGTGGGGGGGATCCCGGGAGCGTTTCCGCCTCTGCGCTCTATCAGCGCGTTTGTTCTCGGCCCCGGCCTTTCTTCTCCCTCCGCGCAGCCCAGCCTCTGTGATTAAGCCTCAAGGTCTCCCGCTGCTTTTAATAGGCCTGCGGCCTGGCCATCTGATGAGGGCGGACTGGCGCAGCTCGTCCCAGGGCCGGCGCTGGAGGCCTCCTAATGCACGGTATCAATCACGACTGTCAGGCCATTCAGGCCCTAAATACATCCACCCAGTATAAAATTATACGAAACAGGGGAAAGAGGCCGCGATTGGCCACATATTGAAAACAGACATTAGCCCCTGCCCCGGCCTCACCCCCCCGGTCTCAGGGTCCCCACCGGCCTCGGCCTGTCTCATGAACAATAGGGGCTCGGGGCGTGGGCCAGGCCACATGTGGTCCTCGTCAAAGTTCCGTGTCGTGTGCAGAAGTGACGTGGAAGCGAGAGCTGCGGCTTCGTCCGGGGCGGGGGGGCTCGGTGCAAGAGAGAAGGGGCGCTTAGGGGTGCTTGCCCTGTGGGCTTGTCCCCAAGAGGGGCTGGGGCTTCCGTGCAGAGTGGGCAGGGGGCCAGGCGGAGGCCATTTCTGGGCGGCACCCCGAGCTGGCTCCCGGTGCAGTGCTGAGCCCCCCGGGCCCCGCTGCAGGGGCGAGGCGGGGGGGTTCCCACGCTGGACCCCAGCCAGGCCCCTGTGCCCCTGGGGGTCGCCCCCATGGCCGGGACTGGCCTGCTTCCCCGGGCTCCCCAGCTGCCGCCACTTCCTCCCAGAGGTTGTCATAAAAGTTAACCGGGTGTGAAATGTGGTAAAAGTTTATGACGGAGGATAATCCGCCCCCAACCTGCGTGGAGCAGGGGCTCCACCGCTCACCTGGCACGGCTTCCCAGATCCCCACGGCTCGCTGGGGTAGGGGGAGGCCCAGGGCACCTCTGCTTGCCTGGTAGAGGCAGACCTGGCTCCATCCAGTGGCCCCCCCGTGCTGTCGCGGGTCATTCCGGGATGCTGCTCTGGAGGCTGGTCCCCACTGTCATCCACCTGTAACCCACGTTCGTGCCGTGTTGGCCACAGGCCAGTGACACGCACCGTCCGCCCACATTTCATTCGTACTGCCTCCCGTGAGATCAGCAGATGGACCCCAAGAAGGCTCAGGCCGGCCCCTGTCCTCCTGGGCTGCCTGGAGCTGCAGAGCCCCCCTCCCCAGAGATCGTACTGGTTCCCAGCTGGGCCAGGAGCTGCTCTGCAAACCTGCAGGGGTCTCTCCAGAGGCCAACCCAGGCCTAGGGATGTGCACACAGCTGAGCCCTGAGCTGCCTGGAGCACACAGGCCCGGCCACAGGACCCAAGAGAAGGGGAATGATGGACTTCCAGGCTCTTGGAGGTTCTCCACGCCTGTGGAAGGACATGCCTGTCCTTGCTCGAGACACTGGTCCGGGGGGAGCCTGAGCAGATCACCATTAGCGAGTGAAATAGCATTTCAGGTCCGGTGGCCAGGGATCCCCAAATCCGGGCATTGGCAGGGCAATACGGGGCAGATGGGAGATGTGGCCTGGCCTTGGCACGTGATTCTTCACAACGCTCCTTGTCTGGGGTGCCCTCAAGGACAGACACTTCGGAGGTGCCGACAATAGCAATGCACAGGAAGGCAGGGGCCCAGAGGCCCCTGGAGGAGAGCTCTGGCTGGGGGCGGGGGGGTGGCTGGGCTGTTTGCAGAAGCCCATTCTCACTGGGCAGCAGAGCGGCCTCTTCCCAGAGAGGGCGGCTCCACGGCCCGGGGCCGTGCGACCTGGGACGCAGACACGTGAAATCCTAGCCTAGCTTCCAGCAAGTCCCGGCAGGTCAGAGAAGCCAAGAGGCCGTGTGTCTGATACGCAACCACGCGGGGACAGGCGGGGTGTCCGGATGCGGAAGGTCGTGTGTGCGGAGCGTGGGCAGGGCTCAGGGAGGGGAACGCTGCGTGTGCCTGGCCAGGCATTGCACAGCGGAGGCAGGGCTGGTGGCAGAAGGGCACCGAGGGCAGGCGGGGGCACGACTCGCAGGCCCAGCATCACCATGGGCGGGCCGGAAGGGAGGCAGTTTGCCGGGACTGTCACAGAAAGCAAACCATGACAGTAGCGGCAGCCTCGGAGGCCAGCTGGGGGGCGGTGGGAGTGACGGGCCCGGGAGCCCCGACCCGGGGGTGTGCGAGGGTCACATGGACTCTGGGTGTTGCATGTGCGTCCCGGTGCCGTGGGCCCTGGTGCCGTGGGCCCTGGTGCCGTGGCAGGGGAGGGGCCGAGGCTGGAGGGTCAGGGGAGGCCACCGGGAGCTGGTCACAAAGCCATGGGGCTGAGTCCCTTCCTCTCCTCGGTCGCTTCTGCCCCTCGTCTCATCCCCTTGCCTTCCAATTGGGTCCCCATGGCCGGGCCCCCCCACCCACAATTTGCTGTCCATTTTGTCAGTGCTGGGGGAGCAGCGTGGCCTCAGTTTCCCTGTGAGCCGACAAGGGTTGAGGCCAACAGTTAGCTGAGCTCTCCGACAGCATGGGCGACGTCTGTGTGCCGGGCCCTGTGCCCAAGGACACACGGACTACGTCTCCGCAACCAGGATGAGGCAGGGTCCTGGGAGAGAGGCTGTGGCCCCGTGGCTCACCGATGTCCCCAGGAGGTGGTGTCAGAGGCTTTCCTGACTCTTGCTGTGAGGGGTGTGCTTTGGAGGAGCCCTGGTTTGTGCGTCAGTGACAGTGAGAACAAGGACACAGCCACTCCCCGTGAGCGCGGGGCTGAGTGCGGCCCACATGTTTGCTCCTACGACCCTCACGACCCGCCTCTGGGGGGACACTCAGCACTCTGGGGTCACGTGGATGAGAGGTAGAGCGGAGGAAGCCGAGCCGCGGCCCCAGGGAAGCAGCCGGACGGGGGAGCCGGGTGTGGATGCTCGCCACTCGTGCCACCAGGCGGAAATCGGGGTGCCCTCTGATCCCGCACTGTCCGCCCCAACCCCCCCGTCATGAGATCAGGGAGGACCGTGGGCGAAGACGCTCGGCACCAGCCCCCGGCACACTCCCCGACAAACAAGTGGCCCTTCGGTGACGAGGTGAGAGCGGCCACCCACGCCTTGAATCGGGTGCAGCTTGAAGGCTCCCTGTTCCTCCGGGTTCTTGCCGAGACGGTGCCGCTTGCCTGCCCATGACTTTCATGCCAGTGTGAGCAGAACTTCCTGAATCTGAAGCAAATAACCCCCACCTCCACCAGCGCCCGATGGGCGGACGGATGACCACGGCAGCCCCGTGCCAACCCCAGCCTCACCTGCAGAGCCGAGCTCGGCGTGAGTGTGCACGCCCGATGTCCGCGGCAGGGGAGGCCAGTGGCCAAGAGCCTCGTCCTCCAGACGAACAGCATCACTGCCGTCCTCGGACCCGTCGCCTGTTTGCAGAGCACCAGGGAACGGAGCCCGTGCCGCGGAGCCCCTGTGGCTGCAGACGTCCCAGGTCCTGCTTAAGCCCCACCACGCAGGCACTGCCTCCATTTCACAGATGAGCAAGGGCAAGGCTAGGGAAGTGATGTCGGGGGCAGGTCGAGGTCCAGCAGCTAGAGTTGGGGAACAAGCAGCTGGGCAGGGTGCTGGGGGTGGACAAAGTCAGCAGCGGGTCCTGGAACCTGCCCCCACCCCACCGTGAGAACATCCCAAACTACATAACCGTCAGGGAACCGAATCACCTGCCGTCCAGTGGCTGGTATGCCGGGTCTGCAAACAGACAGGGCGGCTTTGCTCAGAGTAAACATGCCGGCCAGTGCCCTGCCCAGATGCCGGGCCCACACGGACGCAGGGGGGTCGCCAGGTCCTCTCCCCAGCCCGGCGGGAGCTGCCGTGGTCCACAGCCGGGTGCAGACACGCAGCTTCTGCGCGGCCAACGGCCCCCAACCCCGGACAGAGGACCCGATGCCCAGGACGTGTATCCTGTCCCTCCCCAAAGCCCTCGTGTCCCCGCAGAAGCTGTGAAGGGGGGGGCTCATGGTCAAGCCCGCTGGGAGCCACCCTGGAGAGAGAAGACGCCCGCCTCCCCGGGGACCTGGGTTCTCTCCACCCTGGAGCGCCGCTCCGTTCACGACGCCCTTTCTAAGCGAGCAGGACACCTTCCTCTCAGCGCCCGTGCGGCTGTGTGCGCCCGGCAGGGGCTCGTCTCGCCTGGAGAAGCCCGCGCTGGCCGGGCTGGAGAGGCTCCCACAGCCTCTGCCCATCCCTGGCCGTGCAGCCTCGGCCGGGGGCCCGCGGTGCCATCCGGTCCCGGAGCTGAGAAGCCCCATCAAGCCAGCTGGGCGGACGCCCTCCGCGTCAGCGTTTCCGAGAGCCTCGGCCCCTGCCTGGTTCTCTTCCCCCTTTCCCTGAACCCAGAAAGCACAGTTTTCCCCACCGGCCCCTAACAAGCACCCCCAGGAGAGAGGCCAAGGCCTTCGTCTGGATCCTGCTCAGACCGTTACCCCACTTTCCTGCAGAGCGGCTCGCGTGCTCCCAGGGCCTGCCGGTGACACACGAGAGAGACCAGTGGTTCTCAACATGGGCCACACCACCCTCCAGGACTCACGGGCAAGGCCCGCAGACACGTGTGACAGGCCCCGCGGACTGGAGCCCAGTGACACCGCGTGCCACCCTGTGGCACCCAGGACGGCCCCCAGCAGTGGAGCACGGTCCGCAGTGGGGAGATGGAGGAACCCAGGCCAAGGCAGCCGTCTCAGTAGAGCCGGACGGCGGACCTGTGTCCACACTGGGGCAAACAGTGCCCTGGGGGAATCTTGCCGGGCTCTCAGTGGAACCCCACGCCGGGCACGAAAGGACATTACAGCAGCCCTTCCTGAGCCTTACACTTGAGGCCGCGAGGAAGTGTCCGCCGTCCGGGGCTCGAGGCCAGGGTTCTGGGAACAGGGCCCAGAGCAGGACCGACGGCCGCCTGCCGTCTGCAGGACGTCGCTCTCCAGGGACTCGGGCTTGGGCTTCCCTTCCTGGCCCCGGTCACCCCAGTTTATCCTCACAACCCTCCACACCCCGTCCTACGGGCCTTTAAAGAGTCTCTAGAAGACCGTGGGCCATCGCACCTTCCTTCCCCGTGGAAGAAACAAAGCTATGTGTCATCTGTAGGACAGTAGGGCAGCGGCCGCCAAACTCACACGGAGACGGAGGCTGGGACGTCAGCTTCGTAAGGGCGCCACTGGCCCCCGTGTGCAGACAGACACCCCCAAACATAGACACCGCAGTCGGAGGGCCGCTGCAGCCGCTCAGCTCTGGCTAGAAGCACCAGGCAAACTAATACACTCCACGTGTCCCTCAGCCGGCCGCGGTCCCTTGTCCCCAATTGTCACCTACTTGGAAGCTCTGGAAACGAATCCAGTGCTTCTTTCATCCCGTCACCGGGGACACGGCGCGTTAATGCTGACCGTATGTGCAGAACCCGCGTGTTAGGCCAGAGACTTCCGGCCAGGGGCCCGTCTCCTGCTGCGCGCAGCCAGATTCTTCCAGAACCGCACTGCTGTTTTCGGACAGAAGGTCCTGTCTGCTGGGCTGGAGGTCGAGAAGCTGTGTGAGGGGCGTGCCCCTCCCGTCGGGGGTGGGCCGAGTGTGCCCTGGATGGCCTGGCTTCTCTCCTGGGGACGAGCCCCTGGCCGCAGCGGTGGAGCGTGTCGAGCTCTGGGGGGCGAGGACACCCGGCGCAGTGTGGCTGCAGGGTTGCTGGCCTTGTCTCTGATGAGAGTTTCCAGAGCTGGACGCTGCGGTCCTTGGGCAGAGGGGAGACCTTGGCAGGCCTAGTGCTGTGCCCAGGAGGGCCACCAGGGCCACGGTGGTAGCCGAGCCTGTCCTGGCTAATGGTAGGGACGGCAGGAGCCACCGGGCTGTCCTGCCCCACGCCGCACGTGGAACAACCCTGGGAAGTCACAGCAGCGACGGCAGGCCCTGTCCCGCCGCAGGAGAGAAGCGGTTCCGCACGTCTCCTTTTCTGTAGCGGACCTGCCTCAGCCAGACTGAGTGAAGACACCAGCCCAACAGCCACAGCCGCGTCGGCACAGCAAGTGCCTATGGGGGGGCCTTCCTGGGACCCCTTCGCCGTGGCCCTGCACAGCCCAGATGGAGATAGGGTCCCAGCGGACAGGAAGCCACGCAGGATCCAGAGCCAACACGGCAGCAGGGATTATCTAGAACCTTCTCCAATGCTCCCGGCGCTTGGGGAACCCCCTCAAGCCCGTGTGGAGTCCAGGATGATCACTGTTTGGTTCAGGGGGAGAAAAGCTCACAGACAGCAGTTTGTCCGACGCAGCCACGGGATCTGTCCGTGGTATAGGAAACGTCACCCAGCTGGAACCCAAGGTCCACTTAGGGCACAACAACCGGCCAACGCTGACTTCCTCCGGGGAAGGAGCAGTTGCAGAATACGATGGAAGGTGTCCCAGACTTTGCGGAAAGGCCCCAAACAGGCCAGGGGGAAGAATGAACTGGAAGGAGTTTGGGCAGGCAGGAAATGACACAGCCCGAAAGACCACAGGCCTGTGCGGGCGTCTGCTGGCGGCCAGCCAGCCCCGGGATGTCCATGCGGAAGGTGAGGGAAAGCATCCCCTCCTGGCTCGGCCCCAGCTCCCAGCAAGACTCCTCTGCCAGGAGACAGGGCGGACACCCATCCGGGGACCGCGACCCTGCACCCGCAGATGCCCCATTCCCCCCTCGGCATTTATAAATCCAACAGAAAACTCTATGACAGAGGGGACATGGTGACATGGGGCTCGGCCGCTCTGCACAGGACGGCCAGGAGGTCCTCCGCTGAGAACCAAGGGGATGTCGAGAAGCACAGGTGGGCAGCCACACACCACGGCTCCTGCAAGAAGAAGAAGGGATCCAGCAGGAGACCCACGGAGGCAGGAGGTTCCCGGGAGGGGAGGAGCTGCGGACGTGAGGGCAGTGGGGCCAGCAGGGCGGAGGCTGGACGGGCATGAGATGACCAGCTCAGAGGTGGCTGGCGGTCACGGGGCTCCAGGCCCACCTGGCTGGCCAAGGGCACTGGGGGCTTGATTTAAGGGCTCCGTCTCCTTCAGAAGAACCAGCGTGTCTCTCCAGAACTCTCCAAAGGGCAGGGGTCTGAAGGCACCGCCACAGGCAGCCTCACTACATAGAAGGTGGTGAAGGACCCCCCGGGATGTCTCCCTCAGGAGGAGAGGTAGAGACCAGAACCTAGAGGCTGGGTGCAGCCCAGGGGCCGTCCCACCTGGCAGATCCAGGCGTGCGCAGAGCAGACCCCAGGGGACACCTGCATCTCAGCGGGCCAGGAGCCAGCGGCCACCATCCTCCCCCGACAAAGGCTGTGTTGGAGGGCCCACATGCCCCACATGCCCCACGGCCGATGTCCCTGTGATTGCTGTCCGCGGCTGTCATTGTCCTTCGACAACTGGTCTAACCATCGGGGGGAAATGGATGCCACCGTCCCTAATGAAATGTTCCACAGGAAGATAGTTATTTCTGGGGGATTCCACCCCCTGTGGAGGGAGTCGCCGGTGGACAGGCCGGGGGTCTCGGGGAGGAGTCCAGGTGAGCACGGGCGAGCCGAGACGTCCAGCTGCGCCTGCGCACCACTCTCAGACGTCTGCCTCTGGGGGAGCGGGGGGCAGCGTCTACACTCACGGATGTCTGCCTCTGGGGGAGTGGGGGGCAGCGTCTACACTCACGGACGTCTGCCTCTGGGGGAGCGGGGGCCAGAGTCTGCACTCACAGAGGCAGAACGTCCTGCGTAAGCTCCCCGCGAC
Organism: Mustela erminea; assembly: GCF_009829155.1. Lineage (NCBI taxonomy): Eukaryota > Metazoa > Chordata > Mammalia > Carnivora > Mustelidae > Mustela > Mustela erminea. The sequence goes on along the minus strand of NC_045623.1, from coordinate 107,970,112 downwards.
CCCACAAAAAGGCCCAACGCCGGCCCTGCTGCTACCTCCTGGTCGTGTCCAGAGGAATGCCTGCTGCCCCATGGGAATGCGCCCGAAGCTGCCTGTCAGGACGAAAGTCCTTTCGAAGAAGGAAGGCAGGAGGAGGAGGAGGACCCGGACAAGCCAAACCCAGACCCTCGCAGGCCCCATTCCTGTGAGAACCACGCGGAGCACGTGCCTCCAGATCCCGGACCAGGGGCATCCATGCTGGCAGCCCCCCTTGAGCAGCTGGGGCTCCTGGGAAGCCTGGGCAGCTGCGTCTTTGCTGGGGCCGGGCCGCGACTGAGGCTCCGGGGATCGAACACGGGAACTCACAGAAGGAGTCCAAGGGCCGCTCCCTCGTGGCGGCCGCAGGGGCTCCCGCTGCCAGGGCCACAGGGGGCTTCCGGAAGGGCGCCGCACTCAGACCAGCCCAAGCCCACCCCGACTGCCGTGGCATGGGGCTTCCGCTGCTTAAGATGTTTCTCCTCCCGGGGTGAGGTCTGGGGCGCAGGTCTGTACTGCAGGCGGTTTCATGGGGTTCTTCGGGGTTCCTGGTTTGCCATCATGTGAGTCCCCGAGAGCAGCCACTGGAGCGCTCACCCCGACACCGCCGCCCGGGAGTGCAGAGGGGCCGGGCCATGCCCCGGCGGTGATCGTGCGGGGATGCAGCTCCCCGGCCAGGGCGCCTCTGGGTGAGGCTGGCAGCCCACGTCCCGAGGGCCTTTCCAGTTCAGCCCAGGTTACTGGAGCCTCTACATCCAGACCAGCCACTGCCCGAGCCATCCCCGCCGACCCCCCTCGCCCTGGCAACAGCCTTGTAATGACCTTGCACCCCTGCATGCTGCCCCCGGCGTGAGGGCAAAATGAAACCAGGCTGACGGCCACACAGTTCCTCGCCGCCAGAGCAGCGACCCCCTTCCCCACCCCGCTGCCCTAGGGGGACGGGGCCTTCTGGAGACCAGGGCCAGAGCACGGTCTTTAGTATCATGGTCCAGCGGGCGGACGGAAGGCCGGCGTAGGGGCCCACCCCAGCCCAAGGCTTCTGTGATTGCTTGTCGAGACACCGTGTTTTCGGGTGACTTAGTTCTTCCCACAGCCGAGCACGCCGCTCTGCACTGCGTGGGCCGGCCCCAGCGCGTGGCTGCATGTGGGGGCCAAAGGGAGGAGACGAGCAGGGGTTGACCGGCCAGGGAGCCACTAGGCCAGTGGGCCAGGCCTTGCGGGAGGAGGGGCCCCCGAAGCAGCCCAGAGCGGGCAGCTGTGGGTCCCGTGCGGTCCGTGCGACATGGACGTGTGAGTCGGGCGGCAGCGTCAGCGATGACCCCAAGACCTTGTCCGGCCACTGGGGGCTCCCGCTGGACTCCCACGGGCTCCACTGGCCTGCAGCTCCCCTGGGCCCCACGCACAGCCTGTGCTGAGCCACGGGCCTCCCCTGAGCCCCTACTGTGCGCGTGGCCCGGGGTCGCGGGGAGATCAAACACGGTCCCCCCTCTGAGCTGGGTCGGTCTGTGCTGGGCTCCACAAGGACAGACAACCCTCCCCAGAGGTAAGGTTGAGGAAGGGGCGTTGGGGGCTTCTGGGAAGGAAGGTGTTGCTGGCAACACAAGAGCCCGTCTTGCGTCTTCCTCGTCCCACGACCCAAGGCCCCCTCCCCTCGCTCTGCTCAGCCGAGCACAAGGAGGATCCCCAGGGCTGGTGGCATCCCCGAGGTCAGGCGAGGAGGAAAAACACCAAGGGCTCCGCGCTGCAGCCGCAGCCCAGATGTTGGCCGCGATGTCAGCCACAGCCCAGATGTTGGCCGCGATGTCAGCCACAGGCCGGAGGGGTCAGGGCCCAGAGCCACCACGGCGCGCACAAGTCATAAATACCGTCTAAGTGGTTCCTGTCACCTCGCTGACGCCTGACTTCCATTCTGCAGCCGCTGACGGTGATTAATGAGAATTATCATTAACGCTAATCAGAGCCGTTTGGAGGAGGGCTGAGGGAAGGAAATCCCTTTGTGGGGCGTGGGGGCCGCTCTGCCGGGCGGGGCACACACGTGCACACACGGGTCTGGGCGCGAGGGCGGGCTGGCGGGAGGGGGTCTGGGCAGAGGGCGAGGAACGGATGCCGCGTCCAGAGAGGAGGGGCAGGCTTCCTCCAGGCGAGAACACAGGCCTCACAGCCCGGCTGGAAGGAATTCTCTGCCTGCCTCTGGGTGCGCTCGGGTCCTAACGGGCCTGGCCGGCCTGGACGGGCTTTGCACAAAATGAGAGCCGATGCTACGTGGTCGGTGGTGTGGTGCGGGGTGGGCACCCCCCGTGGGTTCCGACCCCTTCCCTCTGCATTCAGCCTCGACCGCGCTGCTCAGCCCGCGGCTGCCCCCGCCCGCCCCCTTCCCTCCCGTCCCCGAGGAAGAGGCAACCGCGCCGCCCAGCGGGCTTCCCTGCCCTCCGCATGCTCGCTGGGGGGGAGGGGGGAGCCCGTGTGGCTTAAAGATACAAAGTGTCCTTTTATTGGAAATATCAATTCAGAAAGGGGCTAGTAGTAAGCTGAGAATATTTGGATAAACTTGACGGCCCTTACAACTAAGAAAGACCTTTTGTTCCCTCCGAGAAAAAGGCCGCTGCAGCACCCTGGGCCGGCTGGAGCCCTTCCAGAGAAAACTGAAGCGGGGGCAGGAGAACGACGAGGGTGTCTCGTGAAGGATCTTTGCGCGAGGTCGAGTGTTTATTAGTATTTACTTTAGTTCATTACTAGAATGTGTGGTTAACATCCTACCGCATCACACGGGGCCGTCACCGCGTCCTCGGACCCTGAGCCTGGTCCACCCCGGCTGGTGGGCACAGAGGGAACTCTGTGCCATGGGGGGCCAAGGGGGGCCCTGGGGGGCCGTGGGGGGCTGTCGGGGGCTGCTCCGCCATTTTCTTTTGCTCTGCTTTGCATTCAAGATGTTGACCGCGTGGCTCACAGCGTTTATGCTCCGACAAGCAAAAGGGGTGTTTGTGGCGGGGGTGGGGGGAGAGGGATCAGGTTGCCCCAGGACAGGGGTCACTCCCTCCCCCATGTCCACTGACAGGAGGGCGTGTGTGTGGACGGCACGGCAGGTGTGGCCTGAGGCTTGGGGGGGTCTCCTCCAGCACAGAGGAAGGTCAAAGGCAAGCTTTGCTGGTGAGGTGGGGACCGGAGAGGAGCCACCTTTCAGGTGACCTTCACGTCCAGCACAGACAGCCAGATGGCTTTTCGAGAGTCACTAGGACACAGGAGGGCCCGGATCTCTCCGGAAACGCTCTGCCCGAGCGTCTGTCTGTTGTCCAAAATGTGCGTGCAGTCCTACGGTTCTCCAGTTTCGTGGCTGTGCCTGGACTCACCAGCTCCTCGAAGGTCCCCGTGAAAGGACATCCCTCCAGAAGCCACAACAGGACAAAAATCTCAAACCTAATTTGAATCCTCTTCCACCCAAATGTGAGAAGACAAAGAGCCCCTCGGAGGCGGGTCGCTGGAGGGGACGACGAGCCCACATCGGGAAGGAGGTGTCCTGCCTGAGCGGAAGGGGTTCATCACGTTCTACTACCCTCTCCCCGCAAACGACTCCAGCCGCCGTCTGCCTGTGAGCTGCTCACGGGAACATCCCGGGATCTGAAGTCCCTGCCAGTCCGGCCGTGTCCCCACCAGCCGCGCAGAGCCGAGAACGGAGGATCTTCTCCTGGGTGGCTACGGCGCAAGGACCCCAGGTGTGTCTGTGGAGCACGCGGTCTCGGGCGTCCGCCGCTGTGCGGTCACAGCCTACTCGGTGACACCCGTGGCCCTGGGCCTGGCCAGCCGGCGGTCATCCTCTGGGTCATCTCCCCCTGCCGAGGTCCCTGCCCCTCCCCTCCCCAGGGCACGAAGAGCCTGAGGCCAGGACCTAGGACAGGGCTCCTTCCCCAGGGATAATGCTACGTGCCAACATGCGGTGTCCCTGGGGGCCTTGACCGAGTCCCCAGACAGCAGCCTTTCGCGGGGCCCTGGCACAACCCAGCCTGGGGTCCTCCGTCACCCCCAGGCTCTGAGACTTGGCAGAAATACTCTTGACCACAGGGAGCCACAGCAGGCCCTGTCTAGGACTGGCCCCCAACTGCACCAGGCGTCCGGTTTTCATCTAAAGGAGTGGCCGGACAGCACTGGGGAAGGCCACACACACAGCCGGGGACTCACGGTCCAACGCGGGGTCGGGGCCTCATCCCGGCAGAGTGCCAGACACCGAGCGCCCGTAGCCGTGACACGCGCCCCAGGATTTTAGGGACATGATGTTTCCGGAGAGCCTTTCTGCTTCACTGTAGAATATTCGCATAAATGGGAAATATTGACCGGAGTGAGGTAGTCGTGTATTTTCAAGTAATTACACTTCTGAAGCCGGCTTTCACGATCTGTAGTTGATACACAAATGAATCACCGGGACGGGGCGTGTTCTTAATTTTAAATATTTCGATTCTGCTGTGTTTGTCATTATGTTGTTAAAACACTAGATTGGGTGGTAAAACCAGGACTCCTCGTCTTCAACACAAGGCACTTGGGAAAGAATCAACCTGGAGACTATTTTCACTGAAGAAATAATCTCAAAATGATCATCTCGAGATGAGGACTGAACAAAAATAATTGAAAATACAAGTAAAGCACTACATTGTTTCAAGAGCCAGAGAACCTTCTAGAAAAGAGAAGGGAGGGGGAACCACCCGCTCCCGACCTTCGAGGCATCGCTGGGGACCTGCTTGTCTGGCGTGGGGCTGGGAACCCAGGAGCTACCCCAGAGACCAGGTCTCCAGCACCTCCATCTGGAGGACATCTGTGGGGGTCCCGGCCACCGGAGTGGGGCCTCGTGAGCAAGCCCTGGTGGCCACCACCAGCTGGGAAGACCTCAAAGGAAACCCTTCTGCCCGGAGCTGTTCTCACTGTCCGTGGGGGAGCCCACGATCCAGGAAGCCGAGACAGAACGGTGGCCACCACCACCCAGCGCTGCCCCCAGAGCCGGGGCCCGGAGGAGGAATGGAACCGTCTGCCCTCACGTCTTCCCCTCCCAAGAGACCTCCAGTCCCCTCACCTGCCGGCGGCCTGGCTCCGGACAGCTGAGAGGGAGTCACCCTAAGCCACGCTGTACACTCCCACCAAGCAGGCAGGGTGCTGCCTCTTGCCATGGGCTGGTATTCACACCCTGACAGCATCAATAGAAGCGGAGCCGCCCGAGCAAGTCATATATTCTCCTATCACTCAAGGGAGGAAACTGAATGCGCCCTCCATCCTTTGCCTTTTTCAAGTGGGAAAAAAAAAAAAATACAATAGCAGAATCCACAAAGAAAGATCCCCATTAAAATGTTCCCAGGCTCTCAAACACCCCCATTTAAATTCTGGGTAATCGGCTGTATTGTGCTGCCCCCAGGAGGGGCCGTGGGGTGGTGGGTGCCGTTCAGAACCATTTGTGTCGTATAAAGCCTCGTGATTAGGTTTTTAATAAACCGTTTCGATTCTGTTTCCCGGGTTTGAATAGATGTTTGGAATGGGCTGGTGTGGACCTGAAAGGGATCCAGGTAACATCATCGTGGGGGACACACTTCTGATTCCCGTGGCGCGTCTCGTCGGAGGTGACCGGCTGTAGGAGCAGGACTGGAACATGGGGAAGAGGAGGTGCTGCTGAACTTGGCTGGTCCCATCTGTCATTCCAGACTGACTCTGCCCACTTCTGTCCATGAATAGTTTTCAAACCTGCTGATCGGACCAAGGGCGCCCCCAGCTTGGGAAGGAAGCCGGGTTCGGGCTCCCGGGGGGACACCTCACGCTGAGCTCACATCCAAGGGCAGGCCTGGGGAGCGTCCCGGGGTCCGTGCCTGAGAACCCAGGTGGCCCCTGGCCGGGGTGACAGCTCGCGAGAAGCCCATGACTCCCAGAAAGAGGGCCCCGCCCCTCCCCATGGGTCTTCCACGTCTGGTCCTTGGGGAGGGTGGGGTATGGGAGGAAGGAACGGCCCACTGGATCGTAGTTACAGGACCTGAGCCTCACCTCACTTAACCACCCAGACAGCAGGAAGCTCTGCACGTCCTGGGGAGAAAAACCCAGGAAGCAGGGTCATTACAAGCTGTTTGGAGGAAAAGCGCACCTCCGATCTCTCTGGAACCAGAACGAAGGGGCAGGCGCAGGCAGCCCCAGGCCCACATGTTAATGTGCGCAGACCTGGGCCTTCTGGGGAAGGAACCAGCACTGCCCATTTGCAGGGCATCCAAAGACAACAGCGTCGGCCCCAGAAGCCCTCTGCCAATGACCATTTTTGTATGTCAGGGAGCGGCGGGCCCTCCTTCTGGGGATGGGCAGGTGTTTGCTCAGCTTCGGCTCTGAGCTATTTGCAGGAGCTGATCTCAAAACACGAGGCCCGGTATGGAAGGCAATGCGTCACAGAGCTTCTCTAGACCGACGCGTCCCCAAGGAGGAAGAAGAGAGACTGGGCTGATGGCAGGGGAGGCACTAAATATACCCGGCCGGCTCCATCCTGGCCGTCGCCAGAGCCTCGCCGAGCACCTACTGTGTGCCGAGTCCCAAAGGATGCTGAGACGGACAAGCCAGCATGGCCTCTGTCCTGGGAAATGAGATGCTGTCACCTGGCCCCGGGAGGAGTCCTACTGTCGTGCTGGACCCTGGAGGAATCGCAGCTCTGGTCTCCAGCAAGGCAGGGCAGCTGAGAGGAGGCTGTGTGCTTCCTCGAGCAGAGCCCACGGGGGAACAAGAAGGAAGGGGTCCAGAGTGTGACAAAGGGGGACGAGGAAGGAAAGAGCCGCTGGGCAGAGCACAAAGCCTATGGAATAGGGCGGTGGGGGGGCCCCTCGGGGGGCCCCTCAGGTGTCTGGAAGCACCACGCCCCTTTGTCTCTGTTAGTCACTGAGCATGCGTTGTCTGCCGGCATCTGGGAAGCAGCCAGATGAACCCGTGAACCCCGTTGTCATCCATGGGCAGAGAAGGAGTGACGGGGACAAGACGGCCCCTGCAGTCTGTCCTGTGAGGGGCAGGGACTGTGAGAGCCCGCAGAGGGGCCCACCCTGACGCGGGAGAGGTGTCCTTGTGTGCTGCCGCCTTTACAACTCCTGGAAGGATGTTGCCTTCTATCTCATTTGGGAAGTGTAGGAAGCCAAAAGTGTCAGGGCAGGTCTGGAAAAGTGTGCCTCATCCACCCATCCATCCACCATCTGTCCATCTGTCCATCCGTCCATCCAACCAACCATCCATTCATCCAACTGTCTGTCCATCCGTCCATCCATGCGTCTACCCACTCATCCGTCCGTCCACTAAGCCATCCATCTGTCCATCCATCCATCCCTCCATCCGTCCCTCCAATAACCCAGTCATCCGTCCATCCACCCACGCACCCACCGTCTGGCCGTCCGTCTGTGGAGACATTCAGTGAGCCCCAGCTGAACCCTAGTCCTTGGCAAGGCTCTGGGGAAGCCGTTCTTGGGCAGCAGCCTCAGGTGGAAGAGACGTGAGAAGGCCGAGACCGGCCGGACGTGAAGCCCTCGTCTGCGCGCATCACAGGAGGGGTGCGCCCGGCCGCCAGTTCCCTTCACCCAGCCTGACTGCCCCTTTCTTGCTGTGCAGTGTTGGGCTGGTTCGCGAGCTCCTCTGTGTAACCTTTCATCATCTACAAAAGTGGCTGCAACAGTGGCTGCCCCTTGGGGAGCGGGGTGATGTGTGACTCGGTGTGACTCTCGGGACTTGGTGGGGAGGTTCAGCAGTGGCTAGCGGCTAGAGCAGTGATGACGACAGTGTCTGTCATCCGCACGGGGTGGTGGCCGGAGGAACATGTCGCCTCCTCATGACCAAGTGTGGGAAAGAGCCCAGTGGGCTGCCCCGTGGACAGGATCCGGAGAGGAGGGGTGCGGACACCGAACCTCTCTCCACCGGCCGCGTCTGGTTCTCTGAGCGGCCCGTCGGAAGCCAGCCCTGAGTGCAGCCTGCACAGTCGTGGTCCCCAGAGACAGGGAGGACAGGAGGGCGTGAGGACAAGGCCCGGGACTTGCGAGCACCCCCCGAGCTCGTGGGCTGGAGGACGCAAACGTCCCCGCCGAGGCGACAGAGCTGGGCGAGGGGAGCCTTGGCGACGTCTCAGCCTGGCTTCCACACTTGGGGCTTTCGTCCAGCAGGAGGAAGGTCCCGGGGCGCATGCGGCCGTGCTGGGAAGTCTCCAGCCCCCGTTTGGAGCAGCTCAGCCGCTGTGAGAATTCCTCCTGCACCTGCCGGGCGTGAGCGGGGCCGTTCACAGGTTCTGCAGTGCGTCCCCATCTCTGTGGCCAGAGAACGGTCACGAGTGTGACACCTTTTAGGGCCTCGCATCAGCTTGACAGCGGGGCCGCTTCCTGCAGGCAGAGCCCGGGCTCCCACCTGCCCCCGGGCAGAGGCCCCGCCACAAGCGTTTGGGTTTGGTGGCTTGGGGTTTTTTTTTCCAATCTTTTTTATGATCAAGAACAAAACAACAGTGTCTCACTTTAGAATGTCACAGCTGAGTCTGTGGTCATAGCAGCCCTAGGCTCAGAGGCTTCTGCTCCTGACCCAGCTTCAAATGAAATTAGGGTTGGAAAAAACATCTGGGCTGGTAGCTGTTAACCACAGGGGCCCGAGGGGCAGGGCGGGCCGGCAGGGGCCCGGGAGGGGTGCCTGTGTGGAACCTGCCCGCTGGGGGACTTCACAAGCCGGGCCAGGATTTGGGGCTCTTGTTGGTGCTGGTAGCCCTCTCCTGCCCAAACGTGCCGTGTGTTGGCAAGTTGGTGGCTCTTCGCGGCTCTGCACTGCCCTGGGCCTCAAACGCCCGATCAGCCTCCAGGCCTAGCCCCCAGTAGCCGAGGGGATGTTTCTGTCCTGCTAGGAGCAGGAACCCCGTGAGCCGGGGCAGAGTAGGGCTGGGACCCTCCGCACTGGGGCTTGCTGGGGGTCCCGGCGGGGCCATGCCTCTGCACGTGAGCACCCACAAGACAGCTCTTGGCACACACACACATACACACACACACCGCTGTCCCAGCTCGGGGTAGGGGTGCACACAGGCAGAGAGCATTTGTACCCAGATTATACCTGGATTATCTGAGGTCAGAAACCTCTGCAAGTCCCGCTCGGCCAAGCACCACCCTTGTGACACCAGCCGTCCCCTCAGGGTGTCAGAAGGAAGGGAGGCCCAGGGTCCGAGGTTGCCTGCTTTCCTGGGCAGGTTCAGGCCCCATGGTGGGGGCCCCACTCCCTCCTCAGCAGCAGGAGCTGGCACCGGGGGTTAGAGCAGCTGGAGATTGCCCTCCATCCAGCAGTGACAGGGGTGGTAGAGGCTTTAGCGCCGACTGCCAGGTGTGTGTCCCCACGGGGACATGAGGCCAGTCCTACGGGGCTGTGCTCGGGACCATCCACAAGCAGAGGACAGAGTGGACCCCGGCCTGAGCACCCCGGGGGCTGGTATCAACAAGTCAACCCGGTTGCTTTTCCTGGGAAGTGTCGGTAGCCTCTGACACACTCCAGTGTCCTCCCGGGGTTGGCTGGGAGGAAGGGGCGGCACTGTGGATGGAGGCGGCCCCCGGGGACACAGGAGCCTCCCTGGAGAATGTCAGCGTGGGGCCCGTCCACTGGGCCTCAGCTGGGTCCTGGGAAGGGGCGGGGCCAGTTCCTCACCCCTGCACATGCCTCGAAGTTCCCTCCCGCCTCCTCTCCGGCCTGCTCCCCGCGGAAACCAGGCTGTCACACACAGGGCGCTCACCTTCCGGAAGAACTCTCCATCTGACCACAGTGCAGGACACCTTTAAGGAGGACGCCCCTGTACACTGGGCCCCCGCTGCCAAAATTCGGTTTATAGACAACATCATAGGCGAGAAGCTCATGTCATCATGTGTCCCCATCAGCGGCGGCTGAGAACGCAGCCTATGGTCAGAGCGGCCCCCTGGGAGTGGCTAGAGCAGCCTGCCACCCCCTGGGGCGGGCGAGGGGAGGGGGTCCTGGGGACTCCCACTGTTCAGCCTCCCGCTCAGGAGGCCACTGGGACACTGGCCCCGGGCTGTGACAAGGGCCCTCCCCTGCTGGGGGCCGAGGCTGGGCCCAGGGCTCCCCTCAGTGACCAGGGGCTTTCTCTTGGGAAACACCGCCGAAAACTGTCGAGAGTCCCACACACAGGTGGCCGGCCGGGTCTTGAGGGGAGACAGAGAGGACAGAGTCTCTTTGCTGGGTGCCCCTCTCCGACTCTCAGCCAGAGCTGGCTTGTCCCCTTTGGGGACCCCCTCAGGATTCCTGGTGGCCCCCTGACTACTTGCTGACAACCCAGAAAGCCCAGGGAAGGACCCTGCTTCTGGCCACTGCCCTCATCACCCTGTGGTAGCAGAGCCCACCAGCCGATCTCTGAAGAGCTCACGAGCAGGTGCCGCCAGCCAGGGCAGCTGCTGCCCCTGCAGCCACCAGGGGCCGGAAATACGGCCCCACGGCACATGCAGCCTAGAACACTCTGGGCGCCAGGCGCAGTGTGGGCCCGGGGCTCCGTCCTAGGGGTCTTCTGCAAGCTCCCAGTGAGAAACCGATTCCTCGTAATAGTGTGGCCCCGCGTGGAGACACAGGCCTCCCCAAGGCCAGGAATCAGGAGAGGGCTCTCTAGTTCCAAAGGAGAAACGGAGGCAGGACCCCCGACAACTTCCCTGGGGTTGTCGAGTGAAGAATTATGCAATTTCGGGGCTGGGAAAGCACATGGAGTTCAGAAAGTCCAGCCTCCCCCCTGAGCACCCTACAGGGACGGCCACCAAGACCTCCTTGAATTCCCCTAGTGACGGGTGCTTGCCCCTCTGCAAGGCTCCCTGCCCACCTCATAGGCTGTGGCCCGCGGTCTACACAGACCCCGCCATGGCCGCGACTGTCGCTGACCCTCCTGAGGCGTTCTTCGTTCCTTTATTTACTTGGACGCTTGAACGTGCTTGTCTGATCACCATTTTGCCCGTGTGTCTGTCTTGGGTCAGGGCCACAGCCCACGGCTGATGGATGAGACATGTGTTCAGGAGGAAGCCCAGGCCCCAGGCATGCCCTCTGCCCGCAGTGCGTGGGGGACCCCTTGGAGCAGGGTCGTGGTCAGCTCAAACCAAGGGCCGGAGAGCGGGGTTCTGCCCCAGACGACTCCACAGAGCCCTGCCCGGCCCCTCTCCTTCTCCCCTGTGCTACCGATGCTCGGGGAGTGTGAGTCCCGCTCCGGGACACCCGGGGAGGGCTCGGGCTCTGCGCCACGTGGGGCTGAAACCCTGCTTCACCTCCAGCTTCTGCGAACCCCGCTGCTGCTGGGGGGCCTTCCTGTCGCTGCAGCCCCCGCCCAGGCAGAAGGGGGGGTGAAGGGCTGAGTCTCCCGGGAGGCAGGGAGGGCCGAGAGGAAACCCAGGGGCAGGGGGAGCAGCTCTGGCACTGGCCACACTCCCCACAGCCCGGGAGAGCCGCAGGCCCTGCGCGTCTGCGGGAGGCAGTATGCGAGCCTTGCATGGCGCCTGGCGGCCTGAGGAGCTGCTGGGCTGCGGGTTCTCTCGGATCTCTGAAGGCATCAGGGCTCCACAACGCTTCGGGCTCCGGCTCTACGCTGAGAGGCTGCGTGCCACACGGGCACGACAGTGCGGCCCCCGGACCGTCAGAGCCCCAGGCGGGACCCCGGCTGCCTCCTGCACCAGCCTCATCTGGGCCCTGCTCTTGGGTCTCTGAGACCAAAGACCTTGACCCTTGTCACCTGCTCCTGGACGCACAAAAGCCACCGCGTCTGGGAGCCCTGCCTGGCTTCTTCGAGGCAAAACCCCAGAAAACACGGGCTTTCCAGCCCCTCTCTCCATGAGCTCAGGAGCCAGGCTGGCCTCGTCTTCGAGAAAGGGCCTCCAGGAGCCTCTGTGTTTCCTGGAAGCGGCCTCCTTCTGCCCCGCCCCCTTCCCTCCCGTGCCCCCGACCCCCCCATTCACAGCCAGAGCAGGTGTGGGGCCAGGCCCCATGACCTGCCTGCCGGGACCCCTGCTGCCTGCCCAGCCGCAGTGTGACCCCGCGCTGCCCGCCGTATTGCCGCTTCGTGCCCGGTCACGTTCCCACCAAGCCCCATGGTGAGAGTCAGGACGGGATGTATGAGCTCCTCCAGGCTCCGGGTCTGCACCCGGACGGCGCTGTTTCCGAAGGCCTGGCCCGTACCTCCTTCCATCGCAAGAACGGACTTTCTGTTGTGGCCGCTCGTGGATGCATCGGCCCCAAGCACGGTGTGAGTGCGTGTGTGTGCGCCTGTGCGTGGAAACGAGAGCCACGCGGCTTTGTGGGCCTTCGAGAAGGGGTTGGGGTAGGAGACGGAGGCCGCTGCCGCGGGCACACGCCCTGCCCAGCCTTCCACCAAGCGGCCGGACCGCCCCAGGCCGGGGGGGCAGGAGGCCACACTCCCAGGCCCGCGCCTCCTTGTGTGCTCGGAATCCATTAGGAGAGGGGACGATGGGCGCCGGGCGGCCCGGCCTGCGCACACACCCTGAGCAGGGCCGGCGGCCGGCTGGGCGTAGGAGATGTGAGAGCACCAGCCTAGCACACAGCCCACAGATTAGAAGTGCAGGAAACCTCAAATGATGTGCAAAAACATTGTCAAGGTTACGAGAATTTTCCCATCCTCTTGCTTCATAACTCAGCATTGCCGATGGGGGTGATTTATGAGCTGGGGGACCTGGCAGGGGGACCAGGGCTGGGGAGGCCTCTGAGGCCAAGTGGGGAGAACGGGCAGGAGGGCGGCTTCCTTTGGAGGCTCTGGGATTCCTGAGGCTCAGCCCCAAATACCCGGAGCAAGGCTTTGGAATGGGATCAGACCAGGGAGCCAGTTTTCAAATCTGGGAAGAGACTCAGCCCCAAGGCCCTGGAGGCCACTGCTGGCTAAAGGGGCCAGGGCCCAGAGGGGGTGCCCAAGGGGCTGGTCCATGCCCCCCTTCCTCCTCAGGCACCCTGCTGCCTTGGGGCTTGGCACCCATCCTTCCCATCCGCTCGTGACTGTCTTGGTTTCCTGGGGCCAGAGCAGGTCTCAGCCGTGCCGCCAAGCTGGGGGCGGTGTTTGCGAGGAAGGGTGGTCTTCACCTGCCCCACCGGCGCTGGAGTGTCTCACTGTGGAATAGGCAAGAGAGGGACGTGTGGTGTCCAGGCCTGCGTCCGCAACCCCGGGACCCCACAGGTCTTGGAGTAGGTGCAGAGACCCTCCCTCTGGCCCCCCACAGCTCCCGACCCCCACTGCTGGGGCCTCTATCTCCTCTTACAGGAAACAGGACAATACCCGTCCGGGCCTCAGGGGCCTGCGGTGACCAGGGAAGGCTGGCGCAGGCACAGAGAGAGAACCGCGCTCCCGGCGGCCCAGCTCAGCCTCTGCAGAGTCCCCGGGGAGCAGGGACAGAGGAGAGGAAGGGAACTCAAACGTCTGTGCCCCATTTCTGCCTTCCTGGAGTCCGAGAGGGCACGGGCCTGTGGTGTCCCTCCGCAGAGCCAGAGGCGCGGGGGCTGCGTCCCGGGAGCGCTTTCCCGGTCAGAGAAGAGCAGCGGCGCCCAGGCTCCGGGCTCCGGGCCCTCCTCCCGCTCCAACATTCAGGTGGACCCAGTGCGCCCAGGTGACGCCCCGATGCCCAGCCACGATGGCGGACACAGGCCTGGGCCCTCTCCCCCCGTGTGCCCGACTGGCTCAGGGGCCCCCAGACTGGGACTTCTGCCTTCTCGGGAGGAAAGGCCCGCAGCCCCCCTGCTGCTGCTCAGAGGGAGGGTTCCAGGGAGAAGGACGTTCCCTCCAGCCCTCAGCGCCCGCCTGGAGGTAACTCCCACCCCGTGACCAGCCAAAGTGTCAGGGGCTGGGGGACCAGGTCTTCTGGGCCAGAGGGGAAGGGCGTTTCCCTGGAGTCACCAGGAGGGAAGCTGCTGGCTGGGGAGCTGCCCCCAGGTGGGGACAGAGACAGACCGGTGTCCGTGTGGCTGAGTGACCAGCCCTTCACACAGGCTTGATGGACCTGGGGTGGTTTCCCCAGCACAGAGAAGGGTCAGGACAGGGGCCAACCTAGAGAAGAGAGAGAGGCTGGTCGGACGAGGACCGGCAAGCTCACCGGAAGGCCGGGTTTGCCCACCCAGAAGGCGCTCTCCGTGGTGCCGGGTGGGGGGCGGTGGGGGGACCGACCAGGCGGACGGCAGTGTGGTGGGCTCCTGGGCCCGCAGGATGCACACAGCGGGGAACGCTGGCTCACGGTCGGCAGGCCAGGCTGCCGGGGGCAGGGGCGGGCAGGGGCGGAACAGGACCCCACAGGAGCCTGAGCGCCGTGGGCAGCTGGGGCTCCTCTGCTCTGCCTCATCTCCCCCGGGACGAGTTCCTGGAGCAGCCGAAGGGTCACGCACCCTCTCCAGGGTGACAGAGATGGGGGGCAGCGGAGGAGTCCAGTCCGTGCAGGGCTTGGTAGGCGAGCCTCTTGGGGAATGAGCCTGCAGGACCCCGAGTCCCCACCCGGGGTTCGGGCCTGGCTTGGGGCCCCCAAGTCTGTGTTTGAGACCCGCATCCCAGGACCTTCCCACGTGGGGCAGTGTGGGGAGGACAGACGGGAGAGCGGGGCATGGCAGCGGGCGCAGAAGGACTTGGAGGGGCAGACGCCCCCCCAGGGAGGGGCAGGTGTGGGGAGCCCGGGGTCTCTGCTCAGGGTGGGGGGCCTGCAGGCTGCCTTCGGCCATGTCCTCGCTGGGACGGCTTTCTCTTTTCCCAGAAACACAACAGACCGCCCCCACCCCCACGTGAATGCCCGTCACACGCGTGCTCACATGTACACACGCGTGCACATACGTGCGCAAACGGGACGGGGCTCCCAAGCGCTCAGAGCGGGGGTTGGCTGGTCCGTTAGGGATAACTCTTCTGCCAGCGGCCAAGTGAAGCCACACGCCTGAGGCAACAAGGGGGCCCCAAGGGGTAGCAGGGGTGCGGGCACAGGACGCGGCTGTGACGGTCCCGGCAGCCAGCGCCCCTTCCCCGGCCCCAGCCTGTGCCACGGGCGGGGCTGGACAGAGACAGAGGTTGTGGGGTGGGCACCCCACAGAGCCAGGCCCCGGCGCGGGGAGGGGAGGGGTGCATGGGTCCTGGCCACCCGCCCCCCCCGTCCTCCCTGCGGCAGAGGAAGGCAGCGGCGCCGACCTATCAGCTGACAGCCGCAAACCCCAGGTTTTGCTTTGTGGGTCCTCTGCGGGTTTCCTGCAGTTGGGGCGGGAGGCGTGAGGAGGCGTGAGAGGTGTGGGTGCCGGACAGGGGCCTCTCCCATGTGGGCCTGCGCTCCTCCCCCTGCTGGCCAGCCCGTGGTGGCCTCCTGATGCCTCCCCGTGCCCCCGGGCGCCCCGAGGGTCTGGACACAGGCAGCAGAGGGCAGGGGGCTGGACAGACAGCTTCTCTGTGCCTCGCTGTCCCTCCATCCCTGCCTGTCTGTCTCTCACCTCCCACCCTGGCTAGGGCTCCTGGCCCCTCTCCCCTCTCTCAGAATTAGAGGCTTTTTCGCATCTGGGAAAAGCCCTCCAGAGAGGGGAATCACAGACCCGAGGCTCCCGGGTTGATCCCTTCCGAGTCAGCCTCCGGGGACGCCAACAAAGCTGGGCCCAAGCCTGTCAGCCCTGACACTTGTCGGGCATGGGAGGGGGGCACAGAGGGCTGCGTTGGCTCCAGGAGGGGTTTCCAGGAGCCCTGCGCTGTGTGTGGGCCGTCGGGGCACAGGCAGTTTCTGTGCCTCCCGCAGCAATACCCTTGCCCCCAAAACTGTGCTTCCTTGTCCCTGGGAGGCCAGGCACAGCCCTTGGCCATCCTGTGGACATTTGGGGAGCAGCTGTACTATTGCAAAGCATCCTGAGTTGCTGGTCAGAAGCAGCCTCTCCGGGCCTTGGGGGGGCAGGTTCTTGCCCTTCCTGGGTCCCTATCATTCAGAGCAGGTGCTCGGGACGCACTCCAGGGACCAGAGGCCACGGTGCCTGGAATCAGTCTCCTTGGTCTTTGCTGGGACAGGTCACTACCTGCCCTTCCTGAATGTATCGGGTCATTCTGACGCCCTGCTCACCCGGACACCCTTTCCTCTTAGGCTTCAGCCCCTCCCTCTGACCCTCTAAGAGCTGGGGCTGGACCTCCCAGGAAGTTGGCCCAAGAGGCTGCTGGCCCCCAGGCTCTGGATTCAGATCCTGGGGCAGGGACGGAACGGAGCAGGGGTGGGGATGGGAGGGGCCTCTGCTGCCATTTCACCTCAGGCTCCCAAGGTCCCGGGGCGCCCCTCCCTCCGCCGGGGATGGTAAATGACGCGCTCAGAGATGTGCACCCTGAAACGCACGTTCAGAGCCCCGTGGCACCGACAAAGTCACCGAGCCCGTTGTGGGTGCGCCGGCTTCGGAGGGTGGGCCGAGAGGCCAGGTCCCAGGTGTCACATGGAAACTTCCCGCCTTTAAGAATACAGAATGCTTTTCTTACGTTCGGGGTGACGTGAGTCCTGGTGGGGAAATGCACACGTGCACACGCACACTCACACCGGCTCAGACGCAGCCACACACCCCAGCAACACCTCTACCTTCTAGAATGTTTTCCTGCAGCCGGGCGCCCCAGCGCCCCTCAGCAGAGGGCTCTGTTCTTAAATGCGGCGGCCTCTGCTTTCTCACATGTGGGACAGCTGGGTCTTCCTGCAACCCCAGAGGCCTCCGTCGTGGCCGGGCCAGGGCGGCCGGCTGCTCGGTGAGCAAAAGGGCCAGCCTCCCGCCCCTCTACTGGGCTCTCAGAGGCTCCTGGGACGGGCAGCTGGGTGGGATGAGGACCTCACAATCGCCCGGGGGTTCTGCCGAGACCCAGAGGCTGGACCGCCTTCCTCCGGGGCCCGAGCAGCTGGTCCTTCATTGGGCAAACGCGCATCGTGCAAACTCTCGTGCACAGGATACCTCTGACCCTCCCTGGTTCTCTGCCCACCCCCCTCCCCGGCAGATCTCCGAAGACCTGAGCACGGAGAAGCTGTGCACGGACGCGGGGCAGGCGGGCTCCGGCAGCTGGCTCAAGTACATCCGGGTGGCGTGTTCCTGCGACGACCAGAATCTCACCATGTGCCAGATCAACGAGCAGGTGGGTGCGGGCCGTTCGTGTGGGCCTCGGAGTGGCCCTGGGTGAGGGGCTCGGCCCCCAGACCGACGAGAGGGACCCGCGAGCGAAGGGCTGGCGCCGCCTCTGCCGGGACTCCTGCCCGGCCCTGTCCCGTGGCGGGGTAGCGATTTGTCAGAGGGCCAGGCAGCTGGCCGGGGCTCGAGAACCCAAAGATGGTGGTTTCCATGACGGAAAGCCGTGGGAGCGGCAGGTCCTGAAACCACAGGGTCCCCGTCCCTGCTGTGCTGCCCCAGGAGGGAGGCGCAGAGCTCGGCCCATCCACATACGTGCCGTCGTCTCCAGGGCTCGGTCTGGCCAGGCTCCCTCCAAAAGGGTCAGCACTGCCCTCCGGGAGCGGACGGCCGTCCCTATGGCATCCGGGCCAGGCTGCGGAGGGAAATGGACTTGTTTGGGCAAAAAATCCTGGCCCCGCTCACAGCCACCTGAGCCTTCCTGAGCTCAGTGGCCCTGACTTCAGCCCCTGGCCCCTTCAGCACCAAGGGACACCTGACTTCTGCCACCAACCCTCCGGAGGCCGAGGGCCTCGCTCAGCGATGGTCCGTGCCGCCCTCGGACCACAACTGCTCGTGGTGGCCCTCTAGGCCCGTGAGCAGTACAGGCCAGAAGATGCCAGGCAGAGTTTCTTTTGAC
This sequence comes from Mustela erminea, assembly GCF_009829155.1. NCBI lineage: Eukaryota > Metazoa > Chordata > Mammalia > Carnivora > Mustelidae > Mustela > Mustela erminea. The sequence goes on along the minus strand of NC_045623.1, from coordinate 107,952,351 downwards.
CAGGAAGGCCACGCATCCCCAGTGCTGGGAGCTCTCAGTTTATGTCTTTAATTACAAATCTGAAAGTGGCCCCTGGAGCCTCCACGCTCCAGAGCCAGACCCCTCAGGCACATTTCCGCTGATCTCCCAGAGCGCCGGGCTCCTCGCGATGCTGGGGGGCCCAGCCCCTCCCATCAGAGCCGTTGGCTTTTGCCTATAATATCTTGGGGTTACACATGAGATTTCATCTGCAAAAGGGATTCCGCTGCTTTCAAAGATGTTTTCAGAGACCACATAACAAAGGGCACCTTCTCCCATCGCCTGTGCAAACCATTAAAAGCAGTTCGAGGCTCTTGACTTCAGAGAAACAGTTTTGCATTAAGAAACAGAGAGCAACACCAGGGAGGTCCCTAGGACCCCCGTGAGCTGCCCCCCAGTTCTCCCTCTTCTGCTCAGGCTCCTTCTCGGCCCCAGGGCTCAGCCTGGATTGAGCCGTTCCTTGCTGGGCACGAGCGGGTCCTTGTTTCACAAGCTGGCGAAGTTAGAACGCGCCCCTGCACCTGGGATGATGCAGTTTGTACGTAGAACCCAGCGTTTGGAAAATCACAAAAGCGTATTGTGGAAATTAAAGCAAAAGAAGATCCACGAAAAACCAGACCTTAAAAAAAACAGCAACACTTGTCCTTCCTCCAAATGAAGGTGCAGTGTAAGCGGCGGAGAATCGGAGGTAGGCACGTGGAGAGATGCGCTTTCCAACGCCCCTTCCTTTGTGGACCGCGGTGTCCTTGGCCGTGTGTCCGGAAGCTGGGGGGCAGCAGAAGGAGCCCCGCGGGGCCAGGCCCAGGAGGGCATTTCTGGGACATGCAGAATAGAGTGATGGAAGTCTGTGTTCTTTATTTACGAAAGACATTTGTTCGAGTGTTTGAACCAAACTTAAGTAGCAAAGTAGGTACCTTTTTGTGGCCAAGTTCTGGAAAAGCCAGCAGGTGTGGGAGCTTCTCAACGAGGGGCCTGTCCTCAAACATCTTTCTTTGTCTTGGTATTAATATTTCAGGGGAGTGTGTGCGTCCATTCCACGCGGCGGAATGAACAGCTTTGCAGCAACGTCTTTCCGTCTCTTTCCACCAGGGGACAGAACCCTTTTTGCTGGGCAGGAGTGATGGTCCTTAACTCTTACTGGTTCCCTTAAACCCACTTTGCCCCACCCCCCGCCCCGTGCTTACCTTTCCCAAGGATCAGGCTTAGGGGCCGAAAGACTCCTGTCTCTTTTACTCAACCCACTATGACACCGAAATTCCTTCAGGCCCCTCCCCCCCTGCTGGGTGTTTCTCTCCGACATGGCCTTGGGGGATTAACCACCCCCATTTCAGCTTGCAAGCTCCGAGGGAACTTGGGGTGTCCATTTAAGCATATGCCACACTGTCATGACCCAGAGCGTCGACATTGCTCTACCTGGGACATCTCAGATCCCCAGCCTCTGAGGGAGTGTGGAGCCCCCACCCTTGGAGCGCCTCCGAGGACCAGGCGGTTGCTCCCGGTGTTACAGAGCAACAGGGTGCCCGCCAGCGTCCCTCCCGAGGAGGCACACCTGCACGCTTCTCCAGCCGTGGGGAGGGGCCTTCAGGTCACACAGGGAAGCAGGAGCAGGGGGGAGGCAGGACCCCGGATGGGCACCCGGTCGGGAGGTGCTCAGAAGGCTGTCAGCTGCCCCGATTTTCATCTCAAAGTCTTACCTTTGCACTTCAGTTATCAGAGGAAAATGAGCAAATTGTGGGGCATATTTTCCTTTGTAAAATAATCCTAATGATTTCAGACTCTAACAGTGTAAGGAACCACACTTGGATCCAACCGCACAGGCCTCGGTAATCATTGCTTGAATAAAGCGAATTTTAGAAATGCCTCTTTTTAAAAAAATCATTTATTTATGTTGAGAGAGAGCGCGTGAGAGCAGGGAAAGGGGCAGAGGGACAGGGAGAGAGAGAATCCCAAGTGAGCTCCAGGCTGAGCACGGAGCCCGACGCAGGGCTGGAGCCCCCGACTGGGCGATCGTGACCAGAGCTGAAATCAAGAGTCGGACATTCCACCGACTGAGCCACCCAGGTGCTCCTCCAAATGTCTCTTTGAAAGGGATCTAATGGACTGCTTTTAATTACAGAACGAGTTTTTCAACAGTCTCCCGGAGGCTGACTAGCTCTCTCGGTGGGATGGCCACGTGGCCGCTGCGGAAAATGTCTCCATTCCCATCCTGACTGTTGGAAACACGGGTTGCTACAAAGTGGACTAAAAATGTCCCTGAAATATTAATAATAAAACAAAGATTTTTTGGAGACAGGCTTCTCTTTGAGAAGGAAACATTACGCGATATTAATGGGATTTCTCAGATTTCTGTAATCCCAAGGGTTTCTACCAGGATTTCCTGCACTTACGGACAACCCCTGCCACGCACACAGGCAAACACACGGACGCGAACAATCCTCCTTTCTCTGTCTCCATCTCGCACACACACACCGGCTCCCGATGGCACAGACACGGAAGGGACAGCGTCCAGACTGAAAATCGAAGACCCACGACGCAGGGTGGGGTTTGCCAGTCGGTCTTCAGAAGCTCAAGTCACATGACCTCGGCCCTGGTTTTGAGAGGATGAAGGAGACGGGTCAGGAGTGGGTCTCGGGGTCCTGAAGAAAAAGTCTCTGGAGTCGCGGCTCCCAGAAGAAATGATCTGGTGGCTGAGGAGGAGGCAGCTCTGGACCGGACACGTGTCCTCTCGAGGGAGCCATGCATCTCCTCCGTGGACTGTGGCACCCATAGCCGTGAGCCTGACCCTGCCTCCAGCTTCTCATTTATGCCCCGAGACTCCCCCCAGGCGCCCCGGGGTTCTGAGAGGTCCCAGCCCCAGGGGCCTCCAGGACGGGTGACCCGCCAGTCACTCTGCTCTGTCCTCTCTGCGGCTCTGGGCTGGGGAGCCCCACGAGCAGAGGCCACGCCAGGCCGTGAACTTCCTCCCGGACTCGGCTGCATCAACTCAACAGGCACTTGTGGCTTGCTACCCACACGGAGCCCACAGGGAGGTGGCCGGGCCACTGGGAACAGAGCATCCGCAGCAGACAGCCGGACGGACGGAGCTTTTCTCCGGGACTTTTGGGGGTGGTCAGATCACAGCTGAAGATGCTGGGGTGCTTTGATTTGCCTTTCCCACTCAGCGTCACCGGAAGGCAAAGGAAAGCCCACGGGCCCCTCAGTTCACTCTGGGTGGCGTGAGCCCGCCTCCGGCCCCGGGCGACCTCACCTCCCTCTCCCCTGCCGCCCACCAGCTCCTGCTTTTCCTCTTGGAAAATCTGAGACACTCAGATCACCCCTGGGTGGTTCTTTCTCCCGCAATTATGAGCAAACAAATTCGTTTGAAATGTTTCAGGAGACGGACAGGGTCTGTCCCTGGATCCGTCTCCATGTTCAGAAGGAAAACTAGAGCTTGGGAGTCAGGCGCGCGCAGGCCTGATCCCCGCGTGGCTCTCTCCCGGTCTGCCTCACCCCTCCAGGGCAAGGATGCCGGCGCCCGACCTCACACGGCCAGCGGGGCTGAGGACGGTGTGCTATGGTGCTGGGGGTCACAAAGAGACATCGGGGAGCATGACTCGGGGCTCCAGACCCCCCGGCACACTGAGAAGAGGCCGCGAGGCCCCCACCGCACCCCCAGGTCCGGCTGGGTGGCAGGGGATCCCCAACACCACCGGCACGTTCCCCCTGGGCAGAGACCCGGGCTCAGCCTGCGGCCGGGGCTCCCCAAAGTGGAAGCAGACGGGCGTGTTAAAGGAAGGCATTTCGTTGCCGATGAGCCAACCGATAAGCACGCATCTGTGTGCGTGAGCGCCCGCGCTTGCTCGCTCTAATGAAAACCCGCTGCTCCCGGCCCAGCGCGCGGCCCAGGCTGCTTCTCTTTCACTTTCGCTACCCCTCCCTCCACGCGGACCCCTCGGCCTGTCGCCCGTCGCCCGGCACGGCCTGTGAGCGATCCGCGGGGGCTGGAACTCACGGGATGGCGTCCAGTGCCCGGTTCCTTCTCCCTCTGCTCTCAACCCCCACCATTTTCTAAATTAAACATTGTAGCTCGCAAACAATTAGATACAATTTCCCCCTTTGAAACGAGAAGGGCAGGGGATTCATTGTAGCGTTTCTTGGCGGGTTTACAGAAGACTTAAGGTATATATCAAATGCCTTGGAGTCCGAAAGCTGCCGAATTCAGAGCAAACCGATCCTCTCTCTTCGGCAAAGAATAAGATGCAGATTCAAGCGCGCCCTGGAGCTCCCAGCGGCGCTCTCGCGTCCGGATTCATGGAAGGGGATACGTTATCAGGAGATGCCCCTCCGGAGGTCGAAGACCGTCTCTCTCTAGCCGCAGCCAGGAGTGTCTGTGTAGACACGGTTGCACTCTCCAGGTCCAAACACACCGCGAAGAAATGTGCCGGATTTTTCCCCACGTGTGTGTGGCTGGGAAGGTGACCGGGCAGAGCAGCGAGACTGTGAGGACGTGGACACAATTGCTTCAGCCCCGCAGGGGCAGACAGGAGCGTGGCGAGTGTCTTCTCTGTCGCCCAGAGGAAGAGACTGTCTGCACGTCCCTGCTCAGGTCTCCGTGGTTCTGTAAACTCCAAATGCTCGAGCCGTCAGGCAGCCCCCGGGCCCGGTGTCCAAGACTTTCCCGGGCACAGACGGCCCACAGTTTGGGGACTGCAACTCGTGACGACACATGTAGCATCTGTAGGTCCTGGAAGCGATGAGACAGCACAGGAGCGCTCCCCAGGGGTCTAGAGAGACAAAGATGCCCAAAGATCAGCATCCTCCCTCCGCACGGGCCACAGGCAGCCGGGCCACTCTGATTCCCCTCTCTGGGCTCCTGTCTCTCACAAAGAGACCCTCAAGTAGCACCCCAGAGGCCCCCACGACTCCAGCCCCATTCCCAAGTCCAGGGCGGACTGAGAAACACAAGATTTCGTACGTGACCGAAACCCTCCCCGAACGTCTCCCTTGACCACCTCTGTGTTCCTACAAAACGCGTCTGCTCCGGGGCGGTGGGGGGCGGGGGGGAGTGTGGCCGGGCCCCCACCTCCTCGTGGCACCCGGGGCAGATTGGGTGGATTTCCTCACAATTTAACGTGTAAGATTCTAAGATGGGCCAGGAATGAAAATTGTGGAACGTAAACCCTCAGATTCACAGCACCTATCCCTGTGAGTTCGTTTGATAGTTAAAAAAACAAACTCGAGAAAGTGGCCAAAACGGAGAGCCATTTTTTTTAAATTTGAAATATTTTATCTCAGAGAATGTTGTTCAGGGGCCAGTGATGGTTTCCACGGAAGGCCGGTACCCGAGCACAGCTTGGGTGAAATCCAACCTTTCTCAGGCCATTTCGCCACCCGGTGTACAGCATGGCCGTTCGTTTGTCCCCGAGCTCTGGGAGCCGAGTCCCTGCGTAGGGAGAGGGACAGAGCGGGAGAGAGCACAGCTGTCGCTCGGAGGACCAGGGTTTGGTGCGGATCCGCGGTCCTCGTGGAGAGCCCAAGACTCTGAAACAAGGGCCTGACTTCAGACCCCTCTGCTTGGCTTCGTTCCTCTGAAATCTCTGTATGGGCAGACGTGCATGGGCTCCCGCGAATGCCCGTGAGCTGCTGCGGCTTCCCTCGCTCTCAGATCGTGAACCCAGTGGGGAGGGGGGAGGCTCCAGCGAGGCCTGCCCCGCCACATGCCAGGAGCCTGGAGACAGGGTTTGGGGGGGCCTGGGCACTGCAGCTGCTGGGGGGTGGGGGGCACGTGTCCTCCTCGGTGCTGTCACCTCCAGGGACCTGGCTCCTATCCCCGTGGCTGCCGGCCTGGCATCAGGGTGGGGAGGGGCTCTGTTTCCTGGAGGAACCGACCCTCAACCCCACCCCATGGAAACGGGAGCCCTCGGCCCCTCTGTGACGCCCACCCGCCCTCAGGTCTGAACCCGACCCGCTGCCGGGCGTACAGTGGAGGGGACCTTACCAGCCCACGTCCAGAACTTTGAAGGGGCCTCGGGAATCATGTTATAGTCTCGGCTCTGTCCACGCGCTGTTTGCAACACCCCAAAGGCCGGGAGCCGCCCAGGCCTCTCTCCCACCGCAGCTGGCCTTTGTCCCAGGAAGTCGGCAAAGCCCGCGGACCTGGAACTGTGACTTTCTCCATGGGTCTGGCTGATAAGGCCTTTGTGCCTGCGGGAACCGACAGTGAGAACCCTCGGCTTTTGTGCGCACCCCAGTCACCCTCATACCTCCATGTCCCCGGCGGAGGCAGCACCCGCGGAGTTCGAGGAAAGTTCGCGCCGATTCCTGTCCACCTCCGGCCCCCCTTCCAGGTGGAGGCAGGTTGGGGACACCCCTGCCCCCCACCCGGCCCAGCCCTGCAATTAGCACTAATAGCAACTAATTGCATCTGCTGCTCAAAGTCCAGGCAGCCACGGCTGAGGGCCACTGCCTTCGTGTCCTACTCTCCAGCCCCACCAGGTGCCCAGAGGACCGTCCAGGGCTGGGGACAAGGTGCCGACTGTGCCTGGGACTGCTCCCCACGGCCAAGAGCTCTAGACCCTCCCTGGGCTCTGAGGCTCCTGCTGGGGCTGTGCTGGCGGCGGAGGGAGCGTGGGTCCCGGGGAGGCCGGGCAGCCTGGGAGTGCGGCTGGGGGCTGCAGAGGGGTCCCGGCAAGGTGGGGCAGCCCCGGAAGCTGGGAGGGTGTGGGGGCGGGGACCTCGGCCGCCCTGGAGGACGGAGGGGATTCCAGGAGGTCCAGCTCCGAGGTTGGGGGGGGGGCATCCCAGGAGAGCCAGCGGCACTGGGAGAGGGGGGTGAGGAGGGAGGGGGTCTCGGGAGGCAGGGTGGCCCTCCGAGGGGGTCGGGCAGGGAGGCGGAGAGGGGAGGCGGGCCACACTTAGCCCCCGCTAGCCCAGAGTGGGAGCCTAGCAGCCGGCCGGAGGGAGGACGAAGAGAGGACGCGGCCCCAGGAGCCCTTCGCACGAGCGGGAGCGGGAGCGGGACACCAGGTCAGAGCGGGGCCTCGGGGAGGGACCTGGCGGGGGGGCGGGCCCACACTGCCCTCTAACGGGCCCCAGGGGAAGCTGGTCCGTGGACCCTCCTCTGTCCCCAGCCAGTCCCTGCCTTTGTGCCCCGCCGGTGCGATGGCCGATGGCCGGCCGATGGGAGCGCGCGGTGCCGGCGGAACGGCCCACCCTGTCGGGGCCGCCCTGGCGTTGCTGGAGTGCGCGCGCCACAGACCTTGGACCCCGTTTTGAAATGCAGTAGCTTGAGTGTGATTTTTTTGAAACAGTTATTTGGTCACTGTCATTCTTTAGATAAAAGGTCACAGAACTGGGGTCACAACAATGGGCTTAATTACAAAAGTGAGTAAGGCCCAGAGTCTAGTCTCCGTTTTACAGTCTCGTCACCGATTCCGTGTTGCAGCCGAGAACAGCAGCCGAAGGAAATTAGTGCAGGGAGAGGAAGTTTGCCCGCCGTACCGTTACCGCTGTCTGGGTGCTCTCGGAGCGCGTCCCGGCGCGCTGGGGACCCAGGAGGGCTCTGCGTGCCCTCTCGGGAGCACCTGCTGTTGTCCCGGGGCGAGTCAGGACCAGTGGTTTGAGCGGGAGCCCACACGGACGTGGCCTGTGGAGGGGGAAAGGGGTCCGGTGAGGGAGGAGGAAGCTCAGATGCCTCCCGGGGCCTGGGGGTCAGAGGAGAGGCAGGAGCGGTGTACGGCCCGCGTGGCCCGCTCAGTCTCTGGGTGTCCGTGCCACATCCCGCTGCTGCTGGGTGGTCTGGCCTGATCCCTCACCCCCCGGCCCTCCAGCAAGAGGGCAGTGCTGGAGAGCCTCTCAGGGGGATCAGTCTGGAGAAGCTGGGACCCCTGCGTTTCCCAAGGCAGGTGCAACCACCTTGGTCTTTCTCTGGCCTCCGGGTCAGTCCTGCAGCCAGCCTCCGGGCTCCCGGAAGCACTTTAACCCCTGTTATCTGGATAGAGACCTGGGTGGTAGGCAGTTTGACATTTCTGGACTTGAGACGCAAGATCCCTGGTGTCAGCCCCACTCGTGAGAAGAGCTGGGACCTGTCCCCTGCCCAGGACCTGTGTCACTGCTCTCCAGAGAGGGTAGGGGGTCCCCAAGAGGAAAGACCCCAGTCCTCTCCCACAGCCCAGGCCAATAGAACCTGATTCCTGGGTGCCGTCCCAAACGGGCCTGCTCTGGTGCCCTTCTGAGCCGTGGGGTTTTCCAGATTTTGACCACAGCTCCAGGGCAGAAGGCCCCTTTTCCAGACTTGTGTGGGCAAGCCACAGGGCTCCTTGGAGTGTTGACGTTAGATATTCCAGACTCACCTCCCCTCGACCTGAGTCTGCTTCTCCAGGCCGCGGCATCTGCCCTGACCCCCTGCACCCTCCCAGTTCTCAGTGCACGCCCGTCTAGCCTGGGATGGCTGCTGGGCACAGAGCTTGCTGCAGGCACAAGCGCCCCTCTGCCTCCCCTTGGAAATGGTGTCCACACTCGTGGGAGAGTCCCAGCCTGCTGCCCTGGCCCGCGGGGCCTCTGTCTGCGCACATGGCTGTGTTCAAAACATGCAGATTCACTCTCGACCCCCAAGCTCCCCCGCCCCCCAGCAGCAACGCGGGTCTGGCCTACACACTGGGACGAGGACCTGAGAACCACGCCGGGCCCTGCTCCTGGTTGGCAAGAGCCGCCCTCCCTGGTGTTTCCCGCTGGGACATGCCCCGCCTGGGAACTTCCAGGCGGCTTCTCACCGGCTTCAACCCCTTCACCAACACCCAACAACCGCATGAAACAAATTCCAAGGGATGTGGTCCTTCTGAGTATTTCTGCAAAGTTCCAGAGGGGAACCTCGGAGCAGGAGTTAGTAGGCAGGTCAAGTGGCCAGCCGGCCGGGCCCTGCGAGGAGCGGCGTGGCCTGCCTGTGCCCGGCATGGCTCCCTGGGCAAGGACGGCCACGCTCACCCCTTCTCTCTGCCTTTCTGTCCTAGATTTATTATAAAGTCATCAAGGACATTGAGCCTGGGGAGGAGCTGCTCGTGCACGTGAAGGAAGGCGCGTACTCCCTGGGGACGGTGCCCTCTAGTCTGGATGGTAAGCCCCCCGCCCGGCAGGAGCTCGAGGCCTCCTGTCGCATCGCACCGCGTGACGGGGGCCGCACTCCTGGGCTCCTGCCCCGGGCCCCCCTCCCAATCTCTCAGCCAAAGCATCATTCTCTCCCGTCTTTGGGTTACACGAGCCACATGCCGCATTCCAGACGGCACTCCGCACAGCACGCATGAGTGGGTGTCGTGTGGCACCGTACCTTTGTGGTGGTAAACTCCCGGGGGATTTTTTTTTTATCTCTATTATTATTATCAGCCCCAGTACTTAAAAAAACAAGAACAAACAAAAACACACCACATTTTATGACTTGGAAACCGTCCCCCTCCAGAGCCCTGGGAGGCATTTGGGGCTCACTGAGGAGAGGGTGATGACGGCGCGCGTGTGTCGAAAGCTGTGCCTGGGTACGCTTAACAGCAAAAAGTGCAAGAGAAACGTTAAGGGAAAACTGATTTTGTGAGAGGCAACCCGGGGGGCTCCGGGGGTCCCACAGGGGCAGGGATGACGGCTGAGCCCTTCCCACGGACCCTGCCCGTCGCTCCTGACTCGTCAGTCCGTGTTCGTCGGGGGCTCCCTTGCCCCCTCCGTCAACCTCGCCCCAGTGCATCAGAGGACGTTCGAAAACTGCCTGCTGCCCAGAGGCTAGGATTCGTGAAATGCAGAAGCTCTTGTCCTTCGTCCACATTGCGCAGCCATGTGCCGTTCACCTTGGGGTTCTGGAACCACTTCGCAGTCCATTCGAGGAACGCTGTTGGCAGCAGAGCACTGCCCGTCAGCTCCCTGCGTGCCGCCGCCGGCACACGGTGTCTTTTCTTGGAACGAGACCCCACAAGTGAACAGAGAAGCCGCCTCCGCTCCTGGCGGGGGCTGGTGACTCCGTTCACGCTGGAGCAGGGGGCGGCCGGTTTCCCCTTCCTGCCTCTCTTTCCCTCCCGTCCGAAGGCACAGGGGCGTAATGACGAACGCCACTGACCACAAGTTCCTCTAATACTACCACATGAGGGAGTGGCGCTGGCTGGGGCTAGAGCCGATGCAGAGATCTCTGCCTTAATTGACCCTTTCGACCCCCAGCGTGGCCCAGCAATGGGGGTCCCCACTCCACGCAGCCCATGTCTCTAAGCTCCCGCTCCAGAGGCCACGGAGCCGGGTCCTATCTGTACGCGCCTCTGAAGTTTGGTTCCAATTAGGCCGTGGAGAAAAGAAAAATAAATGGCCGAGGTCTGGGTCGTGAGGGGATAGTCTCATTTTCCTTAAAATAATTGTTGGAAAGACCTGTAGAGCTCAGGTAGCACAGGAGAACGTAGAAAGATAAACCCACTTACCTCAGGGGAGCGCCCGGCGAGATCTCGTTTGTGTAATGAAACTTCTTTCTTCCAAAAGGTTTTCAAAAAACCTTGATTGCTACCCACCACCACCAACCGCCCCTCTCCCCCCACCCCGGCTCCCGATCTCAAATAAGCTGGGTCCACATTTCCCTAATAATTCATCAAACATTTGCGGGCTAATTGCTTTCCACACACAATAGTCCAGAATCAAATGTCTGACTTTTCATACTCTCTGCTGCGGCGGTCACCCCCTTGCCCCCCAACTGCCGCCCCCTCCCTAGCTAAACTCGGAATCGCACAGAAAGAAAATGCAAAAATGTTCCTCACTAAGATAATTATCATAAAAAATCTTTTATCCCGGCCCCAGCTAAATGCGGAGGCCCCTTATCACGGCAGGAACTTGGAGTGGGCCCTCCAGCGCTTTTGAGGCTCAGTCTGGCAGATTAGCATGTAGATGCCACATAATTGTGTCCCCCTCGGCTCTCTGAAGCCATTAGGCACTGACTTATTTTTCTGTTACATTCCTGCTCGGCCATGAGAAGTTGCTGATCGAACAGAGAGACCACCAGGCGCACACCTGACACACGCCTCGACGGGCGGGCGTACCCGGGTCCAGTCCGCGTTGGGAGGACATGGGGCTTCCCCAGCTCGCGGACCCCACGGACTCCCAGCGGGTTCAGATGAAAGGAGTTCAGTTTTGAATTACGATTTTTGCGTGCTGCCGTCGGGGGCAGGGTCCTTTGCTGGGGAGCAAGGTTCAGGTACACGCTGAAGAAACAGCGTCCCGGGTCCCCGGCCCACGGCGGGCAGAGAGGGGTAGAGCGCATGGGGCCTGCAGCTCTGAGCCCGGGAAGGCTCTTCCCCAGCCGCAGCTTTGTAAAGGAGCGCGCCTCCAGTTCCCCGGCAAGTGACTCAGAGCAGAGGGAAGCCGCTTTCTCATTCATTAGTTCCAGCGACTTTCTATTTTGTTTTTACGCTCAGTGGAGGAGGGAAAGATTTCTCTTTCGGGAAAGCTTCTTGCTCTTAGGAGAAAATAAAGAAAATCATTTCCATTCAAATATGCTTTTCTTTTGAGAAAGGCTCAAAATTGTTAACTCCCCCCACCATAGAAAGTCAAGAGGATACAGTGAATTGCATATAAAGCACACGAGACAGATTATAATACAATATAACACAACATAACATACGCGCCAACACGGCCGGCTACAGCAGCATATGATACAACGTAACACGATATAGCCAGAGGAGAACGGTCGCTCTTAGTATTTTTTTTAACATGGAATTATCATGCCGGGCAGTTGGACCACACGGGCAGGGCCCATCCTTCCTTGGGCATCTAGCGAGCCCTGAGTGCGGACGCTTGTGCCCGCCTTACCTGCGTGAGGGAAGCTGGGACCCCTGTCCGCACCATAGCACGGGGTGAGGGGCGGGTGGCGAGGCTCACCCACCGCCAGCCCTCAGCTCCATCCCTCACCCTCGCAAACTGGGGTCCGTGGCGGGATGAGGGCGAGGAGGGCGCCTTTTAACCTCCCCCTACCCCCACCCCACGCCACCTGTTTAACGGCCTCAGGACGTCCTCACATGCTGTCACCGTGGCAATCGGGCTCAGTTTTCGTTTTAAGTCCAAATTCCAGGTCGAAACTGAGAAAGTGGAGGTCGTTGGTGGCATGGATGTGTGGGGTTGGCCTTTCTTCTTGTCTTTGTTTTCAAATTTCAACTTCTGTGACTGTTCTCAGTTGGGTCCAGAAAGAGTCAACTACCAACGGGCATTTCGAACTGACTCACGGCACCGGTGGCAGTGGGAGGGCCCCAGGAAGTCAGAACAAACCCACAGGGGCAGCTCTGTGAGGTCGAGGCATCCGGCTCCGTTCTGAAATGGTGTTCTCGGTCCTCAAATGGGGAGGAAATCCACATTTCTAAAGACAACGAGGGCCCGCGGGGGCAATGCCAGGCCGTTCCGAGTGCACACGCCACGTCTGGCGCTGCGCTGGGCCCCTCGCGGGAAGCTGGGACGCTGCCACCGCGCTTCCCGGGCCCCGCCCGGCGGCTCAGCTCGGGTTACACAGCCCTGCCGCCTGCTCTATGGGTGTCCCGGCCTCCGTTTACTGTTCGCCAGGCGGGCATAGAGTCTGCCCCTGGGCGCGTGGATGGCGTCTGTGCGCCAACAGCAGGAAGCTCCTAGTGGGGCCTGCTGCGCGGCGGCCTCCAGGCCTCGGGCGTCCCCACTGCCGGACACGTTCTTTTCCCAGGAGGTGTTTCTCCGAAAGGGTTCACGCATGTGAATTCGACTTTGGAGGCAACGCTGTGTAGACTTGGCGGGGGCGGGGGGGTGCTGTGTTGTGATGAATGTCGTCTGCAGGCTTAGTGGCCAGCAGTGCTGGCTGCTCCCTGGGGACCGGCTGCTGCTTAGATGGGTTTTGTTCGAGAACCGTCTCTGTCCTTGCGCTCCCGGCAGCCCCAGACCCCACGGCTACCGTGCCTCTGGCCCTGGCTGTGCCTGGGTGCCGCTGGATTCGGTATTGGCAAACATACCCTCCCTGTGTCCCCCGGCCCAGGGTCTGGGGTCTGCGTGGACTGCCAGGCCTTGCCTCCTTTCCGTCCATTTTGCAGCTCAGCATCTGTCCGGGCAAGTGCCAGGGGCAGCCTTGCTAGGAGATGTTTGGGGCAGAGACTTCCAAGCCCAGAGGCTCAAACCCATGCTCTCAGTCCCAGACTGCCAGACTCAGCGCGAGCTACTGTTGCACATTTGTGTTGAATTCCTCCAAACAAACACTTCCTCGACAGCAGGCTGTCTGTTGTGAGCCGGCCAGGACGCCTGGACCTGCACTGGAGCCCACCCGGCCTGTCCCTGAGGCCCTTCCCTGGGACCCAGAGAGCTACTCCCTCACACAGATGTGAACAGAAGTCACACTGTGCCTCCAACGGTGTCATCCAAGCCCTGGGGCCCCAGCCAGGGGCAGGCCAGATCCAGCTCCCACAGAGTCTGCCTCATGATGCGGGGGGCCGGGGGTTGGGGTCCGGTGGAGATGCCGGGTGTGACCAGACATCGGGAGCCACGCCTCCAGCCTTAGTCCCAGCCTAGTCGTGAACAGGAGACCCTCACTCCCCCCAGCTCCCCCCAACCCCTGCCTGGGCTGCAAAGATCCGCGCCCCCCTCCTCAGCATCCAGAAGGTTATGGTGGTCTCTCTGACAGGGGAGGAGGCGGGGACAACCCCCTTCTGCCCACCCCCCATCTCCCTGCCTCCTTGGCTTTGACGTCCCTCAGGGTTAGGCCATTTCGATGAACAGTCAGCCCAAGGTCACCAAGGCTCAGCTCTGCATGTGCACATGTGCTCACACACATTCACACTCAGACACGTTCTCAAACATGTACTCACATGTTCACAGAGACACACACGCACGAAAACACACATATGCGCACACACGCACACAGGTGCACACACACCTGCACATTCATGCACACACACATATGCACCGATGCGCTCACACTCTACACACATGACGTGTGATCAGCCTCACACAAGTGTGTGCACAGCACGTGCACCCATGTGCATGTGATGCACAAATGCCCACACATGTGCACTGAAGCGTAATTCAGATGTGCAATGTGTGTGCGCTGACACAGAATGCATACCCGTCCTCGCATGCACTTGCACATGCATGAACACGCGAACATATGCCAAGACGACTTTCCACATGTGCAGCCACATGCAGAAGCACATGCACACGCACACACTCACAAACAAGCGTGGAGGCACAAATTTTCCTCACACTCTTGCAGAGATGCACAGACGTGGACGCAGGTATGTTCGGATGCAAACGCTCACGCACCCCCTGTGTCACAGCTGCACACTCCTGCTCACACACACACTCACACCCCGAGTTACACACCTGCGCCCGAGCACACGTGCATTCCCACGCTCACTACCAGCACACACATGCACACCTTTCCATGCATCTGTGCAAGACCTTCTAAACACGTGTTCTCTCCCTGCCTGGGGCAGGGAGGGGGCATCCGCTCCGCAGAGGAGCTGCTGCCGGCCGTCGCCTGGGGTGGGGCCTGGGGATGGGCCCAGAGGTCGTCTCCCCGGGGTAATTTACGGCTTGGAGCTGACTGTTTGGCTTGGCACAGTGGTCAGGATCTTGCCTCGTAAACTTAATAATAGCTGCCCCCCCATTTAATTTGTTTGACCTTGACGACAGTAATTTATGAGGCACATTAGGGCTCCGCCGCGTGTTTTCTCCTAATTCATAAACAAAGCTCGCCGGCTTCCTTCTCCACTCCCCAGTGCGGGGCCTTCTCAAGCCCGGGGTGGCCTCCTGCCATGCAGGGTGGGGCCCAGGCCTTCTCCGCATTCTGAGGGCCCAGACAAGGGACCCAGCCCAGACACGGGACCCCGCCCAGACACGGGACCCGGGGCAGCCACGCCAAGGTCCGGAAAGCGGGGACAGGAGGGAAGCAGGAGTGGAACAGCGCAGTCCTCCTGCCCCTCCCGCAGGCCGGGGGGTCCGGGTCCATCTCGTGCTCCCCACCCACCACCCCTCCTCTCTTCCTAGCGGAGGAGCCCCCTTTCCGCTGTGGCGCCTGTGACGAGCTCCTCCAGTCCAAGACAGACCTGCGGCGCCACAAGAAGTACGCGTGCGGTTCGGTGGGGGCCCCACTCTACGAGGGCCTGGCCGACGAGCTCAAGCCGGAGGGGCTCAGCGGCGGGGCGGACGGGCAGGCCCACGAGTGCAAGGACTGCGAGCGGATGTTCCCCAACAAGTACAGGTGCCGCCCTGCCCCGCCCCCAGCCTCCCGTCCCCCCAGGAGCGGCCCCCAAGACTCACTCAGCCCTGGTGGTGCAGAGGGAAAGCTGGGAAAGAAAGGGGTCTGTCCTTGTCCCTCAGCCCTGTCCACACTGACACGCAAGGAACTCCAGGGACAGGTGGAGACAGGGTCCCCTCCCGTGTGGCACACCTCAGGGCCAGGAACCTCTAGATGACTCATCCGACATCAGGGACCCAGTAGTCCCCGGAGCTGCAGGGCACAGGGGATCCCGGCTCTGGCTGCAAAGGCCAGGCCCCTGGTCCGAGCCCCCACCCCTAGAAGATCCCCAGGGGCTGGCAGAGATATCGCCGGCCCAGCCATTCTGCAGGCAGGGGTGACTCCGTGGAGACAGGCTAGGAGGAGAGTGAGAGATGCAGGCCACACCCCGGGATGTGCGGGGTCCAGCCCCAAGGAGACTTCCGAAGCAGGGTCTGAGACCAGCATGGGGGGGGCGGTGGCAGCACCCTGCTGCCTGGGGACCCGTGGAGTGACCTGACCCTCTGGACACACAGGACTCCTTCTCACACAGTGTGCAGGAGCTGGCAAGAGCCTCCCAAGGGTCCCTGATCCCCTACCCCAGGCACCGGCCTCTGCCCCCCACAGATGGACCCCTGCTGCCCTGGGAGGCTTCACAGACACACGCACGGTGAGCCAGGCCTGCTGTGTTGGCTGCACATGGTCAGCCTAGAACAGGCATGAGCTGGCTCTCCCCTGGGAAGTGAGGACCCCGAGGACCCGTGGGAACCCGAAGGAAGGATGAACCTTCTGGGCTTTTTGGGGAGATAGCCAGGACTGGGGTCCCAGCTCCAGGCAAGTCTGAAGGCTTTTCCGCGTGGGCCCCTCCTCCAGCCTCTGAGAATGTCTCTCGGATGGCCTGGCAAGGTCAGAGTAAAACCCCATCCGGTCACTAAGTGGCTCTGGTGTCACCGGGAACCGGACGCCAATCCCACCGTGGCCTCCCCGGGGATGGGAAACCCTGCACCCCGAACAGATGACAGAGAACATGAGCATTTGGGCGAATCCCGGCTGAGGCCCTCTGCGGTAAGCGCAGCTCAAGGGGTCCGTGTTTTCTTTACATAAACACATAAATCACAATTAGCAACAGGGAGAAAGATTCAGTCCGGCAGTGCTCCAGAACCGAGCGCTTCTGATGGGAACGGATGGCTGGGCCCGTAATTAACGGGCCATGATGTATTGCTGCTTTGCTCCCGGAGATTAACGGTCACACCTGGGACAGGAGGGGGAGCAGGACGCCCCCCAAGAGGAGGGGTCAGGAGCTGCTCCTTCATCCGGGTGCGGCCGCCCCTGCCCAGCAGCTGGGCTCTCCCCACCTCATCGGGCCCCAGTGGGAGACCCACCCGCTCGCCCCCAGCCCACCTCCCTGGTGTGTATGCGGTGAGGGGGCCAGGGCTGGCCTTGGGTTTCCTGCGCCTCGCCCCCACTCCGGGGCTCAGGGCAATGTCCGCAGCTTCGGTGCCCCTTTTCCGAGGCCCAAGGTCAGCCTCAAGGTTAAGATCATCTTGAAGAGCAGCCGGGCATTGTGAGCTGGGGTCCTGCCTGGCTTCTGGCTGCCTGGAGGAGTGGTCTTGGAGGAGGGCCCAGCTTCCGCCCCCTGTGCGGTGGGAGGGCCGTCTCTGCCCCTCCGTCCCGCCGGCCTGTCCAGAGAGGAGGTGGCCAGACCCGCTGCCGGGACTCCCTCTCCTCTCCAAGCGGGCGGGGGGCCGGGGGACTGCTAGGCAGTGAGGCAGGCGGGCGCCCAGTGATTCCTGTCCCCGTCCGCGCGCAGCCTGGAGCAGCACATGGTTGTGCACACAGAGGAGCGGGAGTACAAGTGTGACCAGTGCCCCAAGGCCTTCAACTGGAAGTCCAACCTCATCCGCCACCAGATGTCCCATGACAGCGGCAAGCGCTTCGAATGTGAGAACTGCGTGAAGGTAACCGGCCCTGCACCTGCGGCTCGGCCCGGGTCCCACCCCGCGGACACGCAGGCGAAGTGGGCAGAGCCTGTAGGAGGCCGGAAGCCCTTTGGGTCTCGGGTTTGCCCGGGAAGGCGGAGGCAGCACAGGTCACACAGCTCGGGAGGAGGTCAGCGAGACCAGACATTGTCTTCTCTGCCCTGACCTGTGTGTCCGAGCTCGTCCACCTAAAAATGCGTTCTGGGCTCCCGCTTTGACAGCCGCAGCTCCCCTAGGAGTCATTGTCGGAAACACAGAGTCTGTGGGAGGCTTGGCAGCAACCCTGAGGTCATGGGGCGGAGTCACCCTGACAGCAGAGACCCTTCCCTGCCAGGCTCAGCAGCAGTGAGAACCTGACGTCTGTCCCCGCAGGTGTTTACCGACCCCAGCAACCTGCAGCGCCACATCCGCTCCCAGCACGTGGGAGCCCGCGCTCACGCCTGCCCTGACTGCGGGAAGACGTTCGCCACCTCTTCGGGCCTCAAGCAGCACAAACACATCCACAGCACGGTCAAACCTTTCATATGTAAGTGGTCCCCACCCCCACCGGCCTCCCCGACCCATCGGCCTCCGTGGGGAGTCCCCGGCGTCTCCCCTCTGCTGGACCCCTCCTTGCTCAAAAACCTCTGCCAAGTAGGGCCCAGGGTCCAGACCCCCCCCCCCCATACCGCCTCTTCCCCACCCTGCTCTGCCGCACCTGCTCTCCTGGTCACCCATCTCTCTCTTGCTGGCGCCTCCTCTTCTCCTCCTGCTTCACCTGTCTCCTCCCCGTCGCTTACCTCCACAATGGCCAGAGGTGGGAGGTGGGGAAGGACCATTTCAGCCTCCTGGGTCCTGTGGAAGGAGCCGCAGTCCACCCCGCCCTGTTCCGTCTCCGCTCCCCGGCACTCACACCCCAGCCTGAGCTCTGGGAGGCATAGGAATCCCGGCGACACCGCTGAGCCCTGCGCATCTCCACGGCAGCCTTCAGGGCGCCTGTGTTCCCCCTGCACGGCCCGGGCAGCAGGTGCCAGCTGTAAACGCCCTGTGGCCCCGGCACCTACGTACAGCGCAGGAGACAGGCTAAGCCGCACGCACAGTCACGGCGCACGGGCTCCGCCTGTCAGCCCGGAGGCAAGGTTCGGAGGTTCTCTGAGCGCCCGGGTCGGCCGGGGGGTCCCGGCCCCGTGAGCAGGGCAGGAGCCAGGACGGCTTGTCAAAGGAGCGGCAGTCCCGCGGAGACCTGGAGGAAGCGCAGACGGGAGCCGAGGCAGCGCCTGCGGGACGGGGGCGCTCGGGCGGGGACAGGAACAGAGGGGGCTTGAGGCCGGCGTATTTGGGAGAACACGTGAGGGGGACAGTAGAAGAGTGGACAGAGGTGGCAGGGACCCAGGCTTGGGGGCCGTGGGAGCCAGCGCAGGGGAGTGAACCTTATTCTCGGTGGGTCTGGAAGCCACAGAAGTCTTTTCTACCCGGCGGCTGACAGCCACACGAAACTGCTCTGAGCCAGAATCTCATATGATTTGCAGGGTCATCCTCCCCACGAGGTCACACAAGGTCATCCTCCTCACGAGGTCACTCAGGGTCACCATCCACTCAAGGTCATTCAGGGTCATCATCCCTACAAGGTCACGTGGGGTCACCACCCACACGAGGTCACACAGGGTCACCATCCACATGAGGTCACATGGGGTCATTGTCCACATGAGGTCGTGCAGGGTCACCATCCATTTGCGGTCATGTGGGGTCACCACCCCTGCAAGGTCACATGGGTCACTATCCCCACGAGGTCGCACAGGGTCACCGTCCCCACAAGGTCATGTGGGTCACCATCCCCAGGTCGCACGGGGCCATCACACGAATTCTACTGAGTCATCACCTCCCAGGAGCTTGTGCAGGTCGGTCACCTGGGTCATGGGGGTTGTCCCACACACCGTCTCACAGCGGACTTCAGAATCCGACCAAGGAGGGGCCACACGGTCTCCACCTGACGGAGGGGACTGAGGTCACAGGCATGAAGTGACCAGGTGTTCGTGCCACGCTGCAGAGCAGGGACTCTAGCCCCGCCCTGGCCCCAGGGCCTAGATGAGGGGCTGGGAGCCCTCGGAGCCTGTGGCATCAGTGGGCACTTGGGGCCGGGCTTGGGGTGGTCTCCCGCTGCCATTCAGCTGTAGGACGCCTGCCGCAGAGACCACATGCCGACTGGCCGGTCCGGCCTTTGTTGCGTGCCCTCCTCCCAACCGCTGTCTCCAGCCCAAGCTTCCAGTGCCCTGCTGGAGATGACCGAGACCCCAGTGTTCCTGGGTCACCAGCCCGGTCCCTGGTCAGCGGCAGGTTCTAGAGGGAGAGGGTGAGCAGTGGTGCCACAGGGCCTGGTCCCTCGGGGAGGGGGTCAGGAAGCGGCAACCTAGCTAGGCGTGGGAGCTGGGGGCTGTGATGGGGACCAGAGATGTGTGTCCTGCTTTCTGTGCTGAGGGTCCCCGGAAGTCCCACTATGGGGCCTCAGATGGCAGCCTGGGGTTTTGAAGTGAGCTCAGGAGCAGGAAATTATACAAACAGGTTCAACGGTCACTGCCTCGCCGGGCACCTAGACACAAAGTCCTGTGGTCTCCTTGGAGTGAAGTCTCCTTGGAGGGTGTTTAATAACGGATGTTCCAGGAACCACGGTGCTCTGTCAGGCCCCAAGCCCACTGTTTCCACGGCCTGTGCAGACACTGCACGCGGACGAGCAGAGCACGGGGGCACAGCCCTGCCCCGGCCGTGTGGCACACTCACCAGGGTGTCTCAGCTTTTGGCTAACAGGTGAAGCTACAGAGAGAACCACAGGCGTGGCCAGGTGGCCTGCAGGACATGTCATTCGGATAGGGTGGCACAGATTTCCAAAAGTGGGCCTGTGAGATGTGATGGGCACGTCCTGCAGGCCACAACCGAGTGTGCTTTGGGCCATGGTCAAGGCCATGCTGGGCTTGGGAACGCAGCTCCGCACACCCGTGCGTGGCCCCTTGCAGGACAAACGGGTGGCTCAGAGGGCGCGGGCCCATGGTGACACTGTCGCTAGTGCACACAGACGGCAGCCCCCTCAGATCTGCACTACAACCCAGCCAGAAGCCTGAGCCCGTCCCTCACCGAGCGCACAGCCAAGGCCGCGCTCTCTCCCAGCAGCGCCTCTCGCACTGGGGGCGGGGTGTGCGCGGGGGTGCGCGGGGGGCATTTGGGTGGTCAGCCTGCTTGTGGGCTCTCTCCACAGAAGGACACGCTCTAGACTGAGTGTGTGTGCATCCAGCCGCTGGCCCCACGAGGACAGGAACTTCTGGGGGCTGTGG